>NW_008236649.1:746944-762222 GCF_000691975.1 Corvus brachyrhynchos | reverse complement strand
AACCTAGACAAGACTGTTGTTTAGCAGTATTTATGTACTTTTGCTAACGTGGTGTTCATTCATTTTCTGCAGTAAGTAGCCCAAACAAGAGAACGTTGTTGTTGTTATTGTTGTTATTATTATTTGAGGTTTCTCCACTGGTTGAGCTTTAATGAATGATGACTTAGTTTTGGCCATCGTAGTTGAATTGTAAGTTACTTCAGGAAAACTCAGTGGTAGCTACAAAGTTCCCGTAGCTGCTACTTTGGGAGAGATGAACACTGATTAGTTTTTAAATTTTATTTTCTCCCCGTTCGTGATACATTTAGTTATGGCATATGTTAAAAGAAAGTGTCACAGTTACAATAATTTATCACGTAAGTGATAGGAATTTCTGTGGTTTAAGCTGCACAGAGCATTTAGCTCCTCCCGCCCTTAGCATTTGCTTGGGATGATGTTTAATTGGGAGGAGGGAGAAATGCTTGGGTTTGGCTGTTCGAAATTGCATCTTAATCAAATACATGATTTCATGTTTTTATATGGGATCTAGGTCATTATAAAGGAGGATAACACTTGTTTGAATTGGTTGAATTTGCATGATATAAGGACCAATGCCTATCTTACAGTAGATTTTTCAAGTGTGAGGAACAATTCCCTCCCATGAAAAATTCTGCTCTATAGGTAAGCAGTGCACGTTCAGGAAGTTTTCATGACCTTATGTGTTTCTAGACTTACTTTATTAAGAAAACAGTACAGGTGTTCAGTTAGATATTTTCCTTTGAATGTGAATTTGAAATAAGGAGGAGTTACATGAAATATATTAAATATGAGGTGAATGGCTTGAGCCATGTTGGTCCAGGTAGAACAACAGATAAGGGGATTATTGGTTTGGTTTATTCATTAAGGTGAGAAAGACTTTTTTTCTTCACTGTTTGTTTTTTTTTTCCCCCATCATTCGCTTTTAATAAATTCAGATTACTGTCTTCATCTTCAAATGAGCAAATCACAGAATATTTTCAATTTTTTTTTCACTTACAACTTCAGGCTGAAGAGTTCGACTATAACCAAAGGACTCTGTCTCTAAGCTGTTGTTTTAGAAACAGGGCCTTGTCTCTCCTTCTCGGTCTTCTGACAGTTCAGAAAGTGAGAGCACTGGGAAAGTTAAAGGCTTAGGGTTGAGCCTTCAGTCCTGCAGGAACTGCTGTTTGCTCTGCTTCTGCTTTTATTTGAGACTAAATACAACCTTTCTGCAAGGAATGTTTCCTAGGTTCCTATAGTCAACTGATGAGTTCATAAAACCCAACGATTACTGCTGTTAAACACGTGTTTCAGTTTGACTTTCTTTGTCACCTAATGATTAAATTTGCAGTGCTGACAGGTTTTAAAAGACAGGAAATGCATCTGCATTTCAAATAGTAAATTTCAAATAGTAACATTTCATTCCTCTGCCTGACTGCTGTGCTACTTTTCAGGTGAAATACATGTGCTAATGTAATTTCTTCTGAGATTAGACATAGATCATCATGCAACCTGCTCAATGCCAGCATGTTGTATTGATCCCAAAGTGTAGGATTTTGTGTCACATTTCATCAGTTTTGAACGTGGAAGATTATCACAAGAAGCTCATCTGTATTTTGCTTATCATTTGGAGATTGCATCCATGTGGCTATCAGAAACTGGAAGGTGCAGTGAAATACAAGACGGGAGTGGAAGGTGTGGAAGCAGAGGGTGTGATAGCTCAGTGTGATGTATTTGCAGTGCCAATGAAACGTTGATCATATATTTTAAGAGCTTTTGTAGAGCTTAAGTTCTTACTTTAAAACTTTGACATGATTAAAGCCTTTAATCTTTAAAAATTGGAATCCCACTTGTGGTATATTTCAGCATGATGGCATGTCCTTAGGTGATCAATCCTAGTTTGGGCAACAAGTCTTTGTTTTGTGTGCAGGAGGAAATTATTACTATCATGTATTTTAGTCTTTCTGCTTACTGTCATGTAGACAGTGTAGACAAAGTATATTTCTTTATTGATTCACACCTTCCTGCTTTAATACGCCACCTGCACAAAGCAAGTTCTTATGGAAACAGCGATTGCATAAGAGTTCTGAGGCTGTTCTGTAGCACAAGACAGCCCGGCATAGGCTGCCTGTGCTGCTGTAAGGTTTGAAATTGTGCTGCTTCTTCAAGGCAAACTCAGGGTTTTCAGAAAGTGGAGAGGGGTGAAGACCTGGTAGAGACAAATGGCTGTAAGCGATCATCTCTGATAATGCAGTTTCTCAAAATGTAGGTTTGTATTGAGAGTATAATGTGATAGTTTTAGCTATTTAATGTGTTATGCTTTTACTTTTATAGTGCCAGTGACCTAAATTGCTTTGTATCTAGGTAGAATTTAAGGACTTAATCCTCCAGGGGATGGAGGGAGAGGACTTAACCTTCCATTACTAATACTCTTCAAATAACATTTATCTTTAAGAGTAGGTTTGGGAGAAGGGCTGATGTTGGTTTGGGTGGGCGGGCATTGCTCTTAAAATGTCTGCTGCGTGTGAGCTTTAATGGATTCAAAGAACTCGACTGTGAGGAAGAATTTACTAGTTTTTGTTGTGTGAGCCACAATCTGCCGGATTTTATTCTCAGCCATCTTACTAGGAATTGTCTGCCTAAAGGAATTTGCTTACATAATTGTTCATTACTGTTAGAGAGATACTTCTCCATCAGTAAATACAGTTCTTGCAGAAGAGAAGCATGGTAATGTAGAAGTATTAACAATATAGACATGTCAATAGCTTCTTTATGTGGGAAAGCTTTGAACTGCTTCCCCGACTCCAACTGAATTTGCAATTCTTGCTGTTAACTTAGTGGACTTGGATGTAAAAGATTCTACTTTCCTATCTCCAAGAGATTTCAAGGATTAACAAATTTGTGGTGAAGAAGTGGAAAGTTCCAAGCACCTCTGTTCGTTGTAGTGTCCTATCAAAAAGTGAGAACTCAAGGGCTTTGAGACCCAAGCTGTGTCTTATCCTGCAGCAACAGTTTGAGAGTGACACTTCTCTATTGCACCTTCTCACTAGCAGAGTTGTCAGAATAATTCTGCAAAAAGGAATAAATGCTCGTTACCTGCATAGGGAGTTATCCCTACCAAACTGCCTGTTGGTCTGTTGCTGCACGTATGGAATGTGTTTCCATGTTACTTGCGATTAGTGCAGCGGCCTGATGAACCATGGATGAGGTGACTGATAAGCCTCAGTTCTGTTTCAGTCCTTTAATGGCTCCGTGATGCTTCAGCCATTCCTTGGCCCACTCACTATTGATTATTTAGAATTGTTTGGAAGTACAGTTGGTGTTCAGCCTGGAAAGACAAATGTTGCGTTCAGTGAAGCTGAGCTGGAATGATACCTGCAAGATTCTGCAGGATTCCAGCAAGTTGTGTTTTCCTGTTGAAGCAAACTCAGTTGAAGAGCATCATGAAATAGGTATGAGAGGGGAAGAAAATTGCTTCAGCCACAGTGGTCTGAACCACTCTGAAGTGAGTATTTCTCTGCAGGCTGCTTCCTAGGAGAAAATGTCAGGTAATTCACTTGATGCCATCCTAGTGCTAGAGTGGCAGCATCTAGAGCTGGTAGGAGAAAATTATGGCAGCTTATTGGTGTGTGGGGGTTTTGTCATTATTTTGGGTTTGAGTTTTTTTGTTTGATATGGCTTGTGTTTGTTTGGAAGTTTTAATGTATAAATAATTAATACAGTGTGTGGCCTGTTTAAATCTCTTATTTTGGTATTGGTTACTGCAACTTTTGGCTGTAACCATCAGTTCATAAAAAGAGGATTTTCCTAGTAGTGCTGTTTTATAATAATTGTAATTCTTTCTGGTTTTCATTGAGGGTGAGTTTGTTTTGTTTCATTTTGTTTTGTTCATCATACTTCTAATTACTTTTCCTTTGCTTGTTTTGTTGCTACTAGTTTCTAAACTGTTACAGGCCAGTTTGCTTAATTTTTTGGTTGATGGAAGATATTCTACGACCCTTTTAACAGTATGGTATGGTCAGACTGTTATTATTGTGCTCTCTGTGTCTTTGGAAATTGTCTAGTCCATCTCTGAAATTTTTTGGGAAGTGCCTTTTCACTGATCCTTGTACCTGAATGGGAATATGAGAAAATGGAAGAGAATGTATAGAGAAATTACATTTCTATGGAGTAGTACAGGAGTCCATCTCAGAAACCGCTCATTTGAAGCAATTTTGTAGTAAAACAAGGGATATTGCAGCTTTCAGAGAAGAGCAGGTTCTGAAACCAGATTTTTGTCCAGTAACTTTCTCCTTGCTTCTGAGAAGAAAAAAAAAAGAAAAAGTCATTTCACGTGTTTTCTTAACTATTTTTGGTAAATTGCTTCAGATAGGTGCCAGTATCCAAACCTGGATCATGGGAGACGTATTCAAATTACATAATAAGAGATTTGTTTGTTTGTGTTTCTTGTCCATGGCTTGTTAATAGAAAGCCTGATTGTTTTTCTGAGTAATCTGTAAAGCAGTCAGTAGAGTTTTAACTTCCGTAGCCTGATTTGCAGTCTGGCAGTTAGCTTGGAAAAATAAATCAGGCTAATCTAATTTGATCAATGGGTATCACAGGCTTTTCAGTGAGGTGGTGGTGGTTGGGGCTCTCTCCTCACCCCCATTTCTTAAAATACTTCAGACTGTATCTTGGGAGATAAGATACTGCAAGTCTTTGTCCACAGGATATGTGAGAGGATTAGAACTAGGCTGTAATGCAGTCACAGTTATTAGATTTGCCAAAAATTAGAAACTGTGTAACATAAAGAAGGTGCTGGAAGAATGTCCAGGCTGTTTCGGATTTACACCTTAATTAATGGCAGTCAAATCTGTGGGAAGGGTCTAGTGAAAAGTTAATTGTTTAGGATTGTTTATGAAGTTAGGGGTGCAAGTATTTCTGAATCTGCCCTTTTGGCTGTTCTGATGGATAGACAGGAGATATTTCTGTGTTACGAACTTCAGGAACTGACCAACTTGACTAGCTAAGCCCATGCTCATGGGTGAGGTTGAATAATCTTTTTAACAAAAGCTGTTTTTATCCCATCATATGCTAAGTATTTCTGACTAGAGTAACAGGTTTGTGGTTTTTTGAACTTTCTGGTGGTCTTTTTCTGTTATCAGAAAAAGAACCTGACTTGATAATGTAAAACCAGGCTGTGCAGAAACAAACTGAACCCTTTTTAGTTGGCAGGAAACCAGGTTAAATGAGTGTCTTCTCTGCCTGAAGAGCTATATAATGTCTTGTTGCCTGTCTTTCTTAAGGTAGAGAATTGTAAAAGCATTGGAGTGGGAAAGCTTTTGGATGATTCTCAGTCTTTTAATTGCCATCGAAGTCCTTGGGGCAGTACCTGATGTTTGAATGCAAATCGCTCTGGTTTTCCATGCCAGTAGCTCTGAGGAAGTGAAGGCTGAACGCAAAGTTGTCCCAGGCAAGCAGAGGAACTTGTTCCATGCACCCATGGCAGCTGTTCTCACCCCTTGTGGCTTTTCACAGTTGAGAATTTCTCTGAAACTTATTAAATAGTCCAATCTGATTTCATTCCTTTCCTTTGGAAATATTAAATATAGATACCTATAAATTGATGACCCTTTCCTCTAATCTTAAATATTTAGTGGTAAAATTAAGATATATTACTATTGCAAGGAAAAGTAAGATTTTTGGTGTTTTGTCATCAAGATACACCTTGTAGCACTTACTGCTGCCAAGAAATATAAAGATAGAGGGTGTGTAAAATTTTTAGAAATTCTACTATCTCCAAAAGAAACTTTATCACTGTATTTTAGAAATAGAAGTGATTACATAAAATTTCCTATTCAAGAGGCAAAAAATGATGCCTGTTTCTTTCTTTTCTGTCAGGTTTGCAAATACTACCTTTGTGGCTTTTGCCCAGCTGAATTATTTACAAATACCCGTTCTGATTTAGGTAAGTTTATAAGTCATGAGATTTTTATTCACTTAAAAGTAATTACAGCTAAGCTTTTGTTTGCGAACTATGTTTTTATTGTTAATTGCTCTGTCAAACACTTTGAATTTTTTTTACTTTTTCAGTTCAAGGGTTGCCAGTGATACAGTATGCTAAGAGTAATATTTATTCCACATCCTACTTTGCCTAAGTGAAAAAACATCTTAAAATTTTTTTCTTACTGTGTAAGCTAAATTACTGGGTATGGGGTGCTTTTCTCCTGCTCAAGTTTCAGTTTCTAGTTAAGGTTATTCTACCTGGGCAGGGTTTTAACCTGGTTTTGTGTGAGTATACTTTTTTGAGCTGCTTTACTTTAGAGACTCACTTTCTGTAATAGTTATTTCTGAAGACTGGCTCTAAATTACTGGCAGCTTTCAAGTGATGGTACATGGACAGCATGTAGTTTGGAGATGGTAACTTAACAAAACCAGACTTTTTGTCTTAGTGTTAATTTCTAAGTCTGTTGAAGAGTTTGAGAGTCTGGGGAAGGTGGGGAGTTTTAACACAGCCACCTTCATGGACTCAGGGCACGTACCTCCTAATTTTACTCTGAAGATCAATGTTTTAGGTAGCCAGTGTGTTGCAAAGAACACTGGAAATTAGAAAGTGCCTGATGAAATTACCCTTCATATGCAATTTTTTTTGTTGTTCTTTTTTATTTTTTAAAGCCCCAGGTGTTTAGGATATTACATTGTTTGTTTGTATTGACTGATGTAAAACTTGATCTGGAAATTCTGTTTTTATGAAGACTTCATATATAGAGTCTCTTTTGGTTTTATAGTTACTAAATGATATTGCCATTCTTTTTCTTTGATACATCTTTCAAGCTGCAAGCAAAGGAAGCAGAAAGGCAGAAGCGTAAAAGTCCTTGTGAAATGTTTATATTCCTGTTCTGTTGTGGTGCGCAAACAAATGCTGGTGGAATATGAATACAACATTTAGGAATGCAAACTTAAGCTTTTTGTGTTGTCTTCTTAGGTCCTTGTGAAAAAATTCATGATGAAAATCTACGCAAACAGTAAGTTTGTTGTTGGATATGTTAAAGCAGATAAGAGTTTCTGGTATCTTTGGCATTTGTTAATAGCAACCCAAACATTACAAATTAATTGCTATTTTATTATGTAAATTTATTTAAATTCCTGTTTAAATAAAAATTTATTTCCTTAAATATATAATATTCTCCTACTATGAGCAAGAATTTATAATACTGTGTATCTCGTTACATAGTTCTCATCTTTTACAGATTGATGTGAGCTTTCATTTTAAAAATCTTCTCTCAGGTACGAGAAGAGCTCTCGGTTTATGAAGGTGGGCTATGAGAGAGACTTCCTGCGTTATTTGCAGAGCTTGCTTGCAGAGGTGGAGCGCAGGATCCGGAGGGGCCATGCTCGTTTGGCACTGTCACAGAACCAACAGTCTTCTGGGGTGAGTCTGCAAGAGTCATTGAGGCAGCTTTTCCTGCACATAGCATCTTCAGGGTGTCTTGACCTTATCTATTCACGTAAAACTTACTGTTATCCAGAAGATTCCTGATCAGTAAGATTTTTCATCTGTTAGCCAGCAGGTCACACATCTGGCCCTAATGGACGAGCCAACAGCTCCACAGTCAGGAAGAGCCCTCTCTGTTCTCACCATCTCTTGTTTTCTCAGAACAAGTATCTGTTCTCTACCTGTCAAGTGTTGTCTTTATCCTGACAACCTCAGTCTACCTTCTCTCCACTAGTTGCGCATTCCTCCCTCCCTGCACTAGCAAGCTGTATCTTGTCCCCTGATGGATTTGGAGCAATGATTGTGGCCTGTGCTCTGTGAATTTTGTGACTGCCAGGACAGCCTTGCTCCTTTCTGCTGCCCCACCTCACTGTTCTGTGCAAAGTCCAGTTGCTTCAGAAGGAGCTGTGGACAGCATCCAGTTGAGAGATATCACTTAGGGAGCAGAGCAAAGGTGGGAGGGAGGCAGTAAGTATTCTGGCAGGCTGCAGAAAGGACACTGCTAACAAATACATCTTTGAAGTAAGGTTCTTTTTGCATTTTACGCTCAGAAATTGAATTTCAAAGCCCACGGAACTTCTAAGTCATACTTGAATGTCTGCAAAGATATGTAATAGGTGCATGGGAGTGTCAGAGCTTAAAATTAGGACTTTGAATTCACTTTTTTTACCTTCTATGGGCCAGGACCTTGAACATTTTTGTTGATTCGGGAGGAATTAGTGTGACTAGACTTAGCAAGGGTGGAGTAAATGGTGTTGAGGAGTGTTTTATGTTAGACTAGACTATTATTAGTAGCTTCTCGTAGGAGAAGAGGCAGGGGGAGGTTATTCCCAAAGTGTCTCTGGAATATGAGAAGGCATACATTTGTGTGTTTAGCTGTTTTAACAAAAGAAAAAAAAACCCAACAAGGAAAGAAAAATAACCCCAACTCACTCTTGTACTGTTTGCAGGGAGCGGGACCTACTGGTAAAAATGAAGAGAAGATTCAGGTGTTAACTGACAAAATTGATGTACTTCTTCAACAGGTGAGAGTTTTTTAACCCACATAAGAGAGATCTCTTACTTCTGTTACTTGATCAAAAATTAAACTTCTAATTTTTTTATTGCCTTTTAGATTGAAGAACTAGGGTCAGAAGGAAAGGTGGAAGAAGCACAAGGAATGATGAAACTCGTTGAACAGTTGAAGGAAGAGAGAGAACTGCTGAGGTCTACGACTTCAGTAAGTAATGTGTTCGTAGTTCTGTGAGACATATCAAAATTTCATGCACAGTACATTGTGAATAACCTTGTCCTTCCACTGAAGGCATGCAAGGTCTGTGCAGAATTTATTACTTAGTAACAAGACATTTGGCTGTGTTAATCCATTGTGTTGATTAAGCATTCTACCTTGAGAGTGGGCTTCCTGCACACAAATTATGGAATTATTCACCCAGCAGTCCTGGAGGAGAGCTTGCACCTTACTCTAGTTCAGGTCTCAGTTAAACTTTGCCCTGTAGCCTCTGCAATATAATTTTACTGAACTACCAATGTGACTGTTACAGAAAGTCCTTGTGGCAGGGCTGTGACTAGAGACAGGCATCTGTCTGACTCTGAGAGCTGCAGAAGCCAGAGGGAATGTGTTAAGTAGCAAGTTCCTGTCAATAAAAAGGAGCTTAAGCTAAAAGATTTTATTTTGGTGTTTAATGAAATGCTCAAATTGAGATTCTTGTTTCATTTTTTTAAGAGCTCTTAAATGTTGCAGGCAGTGTGTTTATGTCCATACTGTATGATTCATGAACATTGCACAGCAATAATCACCTGGGTTTATGTTGAAATTTCAGTGTATTTCTCATATGTCTGTTGAAACAGTGGTTTAATTTAACCACCATACTTTTAAATAGAAGCCAGCATTTCTTTTTGTTTTTCTTCATGGGGTATTCTAGCCTTTTGATTCCTTGAGGTATATTCTGTGGTAGTTCTGCAGCTCCTGACATTTCAGTTGATGCCAAAGGACTCTTAAAACTGAAAAAGAAAGCTTTAAAAGAAAATGTTAAAACTTTAATTTTTATGATACTGCAAGGAGGCTGCAGGTGTGACTGTGTCCATATTAATGCACTGAGGAATGGTTCTGTGATTTCTTGTGGGTTCCTTCCTTGTGAGAATGGGCATAGGTGGCCTCTTTTCTCCCTGTTTGCTGTGTTGGGGTGCAGTGCTCCAAAGATAAAGCTGGCAGATGTGATTTCAGCTTTCAGTAGTGCCTGGGATTTGACAGCGGTAACATAGAGTTCTAAACCTCTTCACTGGCTTCTGGCTAAAACTTTTCTTTCACCTAATCAAATATTTTTCTTTTTTCAGACGATTGAGAGCTTTGCAGCCCAAGAAAAACAAATGGAAGTTTGCGAAGTTTGTGGAGCCTTTTTAATTGTAGGAGATGCGCAGTCCAGGGTAGATGACCACTTGATGGGAAAGCAGCATATGGGTTATGCCAAAATAAAAGCTACTGTAGAAGATTTAAAAGTAAGTATTTCCTCCAGTTATTGAAATGAAAAATGCTTGGAGGCTTCCTAACGTACATAAAAGGCTGCCCAGTGGATTTTCTCAGGAGAGTGAAACACCCCAAGGAATGGAATCCTGCACTAAGCTTTCACTGATGTAATTTGTTGTGACATTAGATATAAGCAAAGATGTCGATTAAGGTGGAAATTTTTATGGCCTTTTTAAAGAAATGTAGTGTGGCCTCTATTCTTGTGAGAGTGACAAACAAAAAAAAGTTCTGCAAGACAAAGGATTTTAGGAAGCACTGTTCTTTGTTTGGAAAATAACACTGAAATTTTTTAGAAGCTTAGGCTTTTACATCCTCAGAACTTACAAGCTTAAGTATCTTGAGTAATCTTCATTTCTTCTTGTGAACTTGTTTTTTAAGGAAAAGTTACGAAAAAGAACAGAAGAGCCTGACCGTGATGAAAGGTTGAAAAAGGAGAAGCTAGAACGGGAAGAGAGAGAGAAAGAGAGGGAGCGAGAAAGAGAAGAGCGGGAAAGGAAGAGACGACGTGAAGAGGAAGAAAAGGAAAAAGAGAGGGCTCGTGACAGAGAGAGACGTAAAAGGAGCCGCTCACGAAGCAGGCATTCAAGCAGGACATCTGACAGGAGGTGCAGCCGCTCACGAGACCACAAACGGTCAAGAAGCAGAGAAAGAAGGCGAAGCAGGTATGTGCATGTGTGTCTGTGTGTCTCTTGAGTATTTTCACATAACTTTCTAAAAGGTAAAAGTCTTACGGGGACTTGATCTGTCAGCCTGGGTCACATCACTGATGTGTTAGCTTCACTTAGGTCTTGCTTCTTATGTGAAGACACACTTTATTGGTTCTAAGGATAAGCAAGTTTTTGCTGAGTGTCACTCTCTCCTCTCCATTTTTGGAAGATGACACCTTTGTGGTGGAAGTGGCTGTATGAGGGAGCTTTCAGCAGACAAAGAATGCTCCCAAAGAATAGGGTCTTGTTTCTTCCTTCAGTTGGTCTTTATTTCATGGTGGTAGATACTTTTAAGCGGTGTAGTTAAGTGTTTCAGTAAATGAAGAGGGCAATGATGCCAGCTCTTAGGTACTGGGAAATACTTACGTACAATATGTTAAGATTTGGTTTCTGCAGATAATCACTGTATTAGAAAATGCTACTGTTTTATTGTTTCATATTCCGAGTTAGAAAATAGCAGCTGAGATTTACGTTTTTAAAATTTTCTCTGAATGTTAAGGAGTCGTGACCGGAGAAGAAGCAGAAGCCATGATAGATCAGAAAGGAAACACAGGTCTCGCAGCAGGGACAGGAGACGGTCAAAAAGCCGGGATCGGAAATCCTACAAGCACAGAAGCAAAAGCAGAGAGAGAGAACAAGACAGGAAGTCAAAAGAAAAAGGTATGTTTGTATAAAGACTGAGTTCTTAGCAAGTTCTGAAACTAATATTTTCTTAGAGTCTCAAAAGCTGTTAGCCTCTCAGTGAGTGACTGAAAGTTCTTAGTACCAAATCAGACCTGGTTCTGAAAGCTCTGTGTGTTGCTGTAAACAATTTGAAGTATTTTGTTCTTTACAGTTACGGTTACTGCACGTGTGCATACCTACACCCCAGTGTCCTTCTCCTTCCTGTTGCACTTTGTCTGCAGATGAAGTGTGCAAGCATTTTTATATATTTTAAGACCTGCTTACCTTTATAAAAACATAAGCCTGTAATCATCATTTCCTAAGAGTGAATGTCTTATATTCCTACTCTTAGTGGATATTTGCAATTACCCTTTGCAGATACATGTTTAGTGGGAGATTGGTACCTGGCTTCTCACCTGTACCATCTATTACTTCTCAACACTATCATGTTACCTTTATTACCCTTTTAACAGTGCTTTTAAGTTTTTTTTCCCAATCTGTAAATGTAGTCCAAGATAAATATTGCAGAATCTCTGATGCTCTAAATGACAATTTATGCCTTCTCCCCCATCTTCTGCTCTTCCCCTGACCTTTCTCCCTTGTTTTTTGGTTTGGTTTTTTTTTGTTTGTTGTTTAAACGAAGTGAGTTTTGCTTTGTCAGTATTCAGGTGAGTCTCAACAGAAAGCTGTGTTAGTCCTTGGAATGGTTTTATAGCTGTACATGCCGTGTACCACAGCATTGATGGTGGCTCACTGCTTCACCAGAGGCTGGAACTCAGAAGCTTTAAGTAGGATTACAAAGAGCTACAGTGAGAACACTGCAGATTCACATTTTGTGAGAAGATACTAATTCACTGTTATTGCTAAATTTCCCCCTTTAAAAGTCTTTTGGAACTTCTGTAGGAACGTAATACTTCTGGCTCTGGTGGGGAGCTGACTAATGGCCAGTCGAAACAGCCACCCCACTTCATGGGCTGATCATCAGTAATGGATGAAACAATTGTGTTTCTAAGGTACTTTTGAGGTTCTCTGGAATGAAAGGTGCTCTGTGCATGTTTCTGGGTTGCATAGGCCTGTCTGCTTGACCCTTCTCCATATTTATCCAGTGGATTGGTTGCCAAAATGTTGGTAATGCTTCATGTATTTCTCTTCCCTGACTTCCTTGGACTGTTTCAATTATTCTGGTTTATACTGTGGGACACCTTAAGTATTGATTCTTCTCTCATTTTCCTTTGCCCTGTAAGAGAGTGGGTTTTGCTGCTTGCTTGTTGGCAGTGGAAATGATGTGTAGGCTTTAAACTCAGATTCAGTGTTGTAGCCTATATCTGTCCATTTGTTACTATTCCTACCTGATACTGTGCCTTTTTTGCCTGCTTTATGAACAGATTTCTGGTACTTGGTCAAGAATGTCCTGTTCTTCTGAATGTGTGTATCTATGCATATAAATAACTGTTTTCTTATTTATTCAAATTTGGTCTGGTTTTGAGCTTTTCAGTTCTTTTCTTAATCTTCCCATAAATAGAGGAGCTAGTGAACTTTCTTCAGCATCTCAAGTATTTTTAGTTTTGACTTGACTGATTTCCTTGCTGGCTGTTTTATTTGCTGCTTGCTACTTTCTTCCACCAGAAATGAGAACAGTGAGGTGATGCTATGAGCTGCGATGAAAATCCCACCTGGGAAAATCAATTACTTTTTTTGATTGTGCCATCCTGACATTTGTAAAAACACAAATAGGCCTTAGAGCAGGACTGTAATGCTGAAGAAGTTTGTGGTTTTTCCTTTGTTGGGAAAATCTTTTCACAGAAAAAATAAAAAAGAGGAGGGGAGGAAGGAAAAAACCAAACCCAATAGTATTTAATAAGGAAACACTGAATTTCTGTGCTGAAGCTGTAAGCACAATTGCATCCTCATATTTGCAGTGTGGCACTGTAGATAGGTAGTTAAGAAGAAAGCTTTAGAGATTCATATATTTGAGGTGTGTGGCTTTTGCACAACAGTAACTTAAAAGTTAATACTAATAGCTTCAGAATCTACTTCTCTTTATAGCCACCACTGATCTGCAGTTGTAAAAGTAAGCAGCAAAGGCTGTAACTGCTCATGGGTAGTGCCCTTTCGTCTGGAAATCTCAGACTGCTTTATAAACATGAATATTAACACAAAAAACCCCCAAGGCATAGTTGCCCAAGACTTGCCTACAATTGCATATTAAATTAGTGCCACACTTTGAAAATTCAGAAGTCCTGGCTTCTTGTTCACTAAGATACTGTAGAAGACAAGCAACCAAGGTTGCAAGAAAAAAGCATGTGTAAAAATGGGTGCACTTGATTTGTGACTCAGATTTTGAGTCAGGGATATCTTTGCTAAAAGGAAGGAGCCACCAGCCATAAACACCAGCTGAGCATTAGCTTAATATGAGCCAGTAGAATGCAGCTACTGTTCAAGTAAACAAACTTCAGAGCAGATGGAATAAATTGGGGGTTGTAATAAAAGGAAAGTTATTCTCCAAGTACCTTCATTTTATGAAGGGCTAATACTGGAATGGGCCTCTAGACCACTTTGGCTTGGCTCTCTATCTTCCCTAATCTGGATTCTGATACTTATATAAAAATAATTACGATCATGTTTTAATGTTAGTGATTAAACCTCAGCAAATACTGCTAGAACACCTCAGTAATACTGGATATTATGTTTGACTGATTTTGCATTTTCTGAACAATAAAGCGATTCACTTTGTTGTGATCAGAATTCTCACAAAACACATTCTCAGTTGCCTGCACAAACTCAATCAGAAAAATGTTCATGTGTTTAATCATGAAGCAAAGTCAATATTATGTGATTATACCTAATGGATCACAGCTGAAATAATACACCCAGTTTCAACAGCAAACTAATTTTATGTGCTTTTAAAGAGAGAACTCTTACTGATTAAAAATACAGTGGAGGAACTTACCTTCTTGCAGATGCTCTAGGGGTTGAAAAGTTCAGTTAATTGGACTATTTGTTGAATACACTTTTTCAGTTCTGCTTGGCAAACCGGAGGTTTGCTATGGTAAACCTGTTTTAATACTAAAATTTTTAGAAGAGTTTGATCTTTCATACCACAGTTTAATAGTTTTTTTAACCTTAAACACAATTATCCTTCCTGACCACATTCAAGACACAAACAAGACAGAACAAAACCCTGCACACTGCACATCCATAGGGCTATTAAGATCTACCATATCTACATAGGACAGAAGATAAGATTATTGGACTGACTACTAGTCCTCTGCGGGGAAACAAGACTACTATTCCTCAGTGGATCCACGTGTGCACCGGAGATACCTTTAAGACACAAAAAGAAGACTTTTTAACAAGGTTAGTTAGAGTGCAATCTACCTGCGGAGTTGCCAAACCGAGGGCAGACAGAGCCAAACTGACTTAGTCCTTCAGTGAGCTGGGTGACGTTGCCGTGTGCTTTCTGCAAGCACCCTGCACTGGATGTGCTGCTGCAGGTGAATCCTCACTACTGGTGGTCATTAGGCAGTTGCCCTCATTGCTCTGTGAGGGCTTTACCCTATGCTTTGGTAGTGTGTTATAAAACAAAGAAGTTGGGATGTTGCTGTTCTTTTAAAGCTTAATTTCTTGCTTTGTTTCCTGGAATATAAAAGTGTGTTATGCCAGTCTAGGTGATAACATTATTTAAAATAGCTTTTTCAGAGTGTTCGATTTGTGTGCTCCTGTGTTGGGGATATATCTATCTATTTATATTACTTATTTTGATTGCCCGGATAGCAGGGAATAATCAGAAAAAAGAGCGTGAATGTTGTTCTGTATGATGACATCTGAGAGGTTGGTTTTTTTGGATTTTTTTTTTCTCTCCAAAGTGTCTTTACTGATCAAGAGTTGAATATTATGGTGTGAAATAATACAG
>NW_008236649.1:735962-746929 GCF_000691975.1 Corvus brachyrhynchos | reverse complement strand
AGCAGGAATTGGTATTTTTATTAAATTTGAAAATTCTGAATTTACAGATGAGGCACGCAGCTCTAATACTGAATGTTTTTCTTCCCATGGAAATGTTTTTACTTCTGGCTTCCTTCCTTCTTTGAAGATTATTGAGTTCTTACTGTAGCAAATGCTTCAGTGAGCTTCCCAATTCATGATGAAATTGTGGGCTCCTTCCCCCACATCTTGCTGTTTCTTTGCCTTTGAAAAAAAGTGCTTTTTATATATTCTCCAAGCTGTCTCCCCAAGACCTTTTAATGAGTTGTTTATAAATGACTGCTGTTTTTATAAAATTGAGAATTAACAATGCTGACAAATGTGCGGCTTCAAATTTAATCTTGGTTGTCACTGGGATCCCCACCTTCAAAGCTGTCAGTACTTAATATTGTTTCCCCAAGTATTTGATAGTTTGGGATTGCTAGTTTTTAATTGGCAAGTATCAATTTCTTTGATCATGCAGTCAAGCATTATCCCACCACTCTTTTCTGATTCTCTTCCAAGAACCATAATTAATGAGAACTGTAAACCAAAGCAGGCCATACACAATCAGAAATCAAAACTTGGGGACCAAAAGAGTCCCATGATAAGTAAGGAAGCCATGCACCATAATTACACATTTGCCTAACCTCTTTACCCCCAATTTGTGTATTTTGACAGAGAGCTGAGTAACTGCCTCTGTTGGGAGGTCTGACCTTTCTCCTCTTCCCCCACCCTGTACTGTCCCCTTTTACCTTTATTTTGTCCCCTCTCCATTCCAGCATGGTAGTCTGAAGCTTTTTTCTGTAACTTTTTGAGTATTACTGTTATTGCTATGGAAAGTAATTGTCCCATGTTGTATGCAATATGTATCTCACATGTGCAATGTTTGTTTTTACTTTGAAATCCATGGTCAATGTCTTCTTTCATGGCAGAAAAGAGGGGATCTGATGATAAAAAAAGTAGTATGAAGTCCAGTAGTCGAGAAAAACAGAGTGAAGACACAAATACAGACTCGAAGGAGAGTGAGACTAAGAATGAGGTCAATGGGACCAATGAAGATATTAAATCTGAAGGTGACACTCAGTCCAATTAAAACTGATCTGATATGACCTCAGATCAGACAGAGGTAAGTGCATTATTTCAAACTTTGATTAGGGCTTTTTGTTACTGTTTAACAGTGCAGCGTAAGTATGCACAGATGAAGATGGAACTAAGTCAAGTAAGAAGACAAACTAAAGCACCTTCTGAAGGAAATGACAGTGTAGTCCTGCAAAACATTTTGAGGTACATCGTTTTGTCTCAGCTATTTTGTAGCAGACTCGTGCCCCCATTAGTGTGCCTCTTTGGGACATATTTGTAATATAGTCACCATAGAAAAATTAATTATCCTTTTTTTATTTTTAGGAATTTTGTTATCGTTTTTTTAAAAAAGTTGAACTGTTTTTGTATTTAAGTCCATATTGTGTTGGTACATCAGCAGAAACTTTTGCTTAAATACTTAATATTTGAGGCACATGTTGGACTACTTTGTTTTCATATAAACTGCTAGTATTTCTTTGTCAAGGATGTTTCTAGTTTTTTTGCTTTATTGCCTTGCATTCTAATGCAGTTTGTTCTGTAACTCGAGAGCCAGTAGCATTGGATTGATGGAAGTGTAGGGTTTATGAATTATTGCAGCTGACTACCATACCTCACACAGCGTTGGTGTTGTGAGCGGCCCATGAAAAGCCAAATTAAAAATCAAGGATTCAGTCAAACTAAGCAGGTACTCATGCCAGGTACTCCTTTCTCTACCCACATCCATGTTTGAATGCTGTTGCCTGTAATCTTTAAGCTTACTGTTGTGTTTTTGATTTTGAAGCTAGTGAAAAGGACTTTTTGTGTATTGTGTGAATACTGTAAATCTGATGTTAACAGAATGGAATTTTCTTTCAACTGTGTGTAGGGATGCAGTGCTGCCCAGAATTAGATATCTTTAAAGAGTTTAAAATGCAATAAACACTACATAATATTCGCCTTGTTACTTTCAATGCAATTCAAGTCTTTAAGAGGTATGTGCTTAATATTTCCTACTGTGTAGGAGACTTTGCAGTCAGCCATAGCACAGAACAGTGGAATGGCTGCTAACAGGCTTGTAAGGCAGATGTGCAGAGACAGATGCCACCAAATGATGACAGTGTTGATGGCAGGAATGTATGCTGGAAACTATTTGTGGGAAATGAAGCAGCTAAACAATAGGCAATACAATACTGTATTGAAAGGAAAACTTGAAGTTTTTTCCCCACTCTTGACATAGCTTTCTTACAGAAGGTCTTTAGTTGTATTCCTGAAATAAGGAACTAACAGTCGAGAGGACAGCTGATAAATGAGCTTCTTGCAACATAATTTGTTACTGTAGTGGCATTATGTATGCTAGGAACTCTTAAACACTTAATGTTGATATTAAACCATTAATGCTACATCATTGCTTCTAAAGCCAGTCACGTTCAATGGTGATGTTTTTGTAGAGTTAAGATGACAGCTAACAACTGGGCCAGTGTATAGGAATGGTAAACAGAATGCTCCTAATGCTGTCTAATCGTCTGTTCTCCCAAAATTTTGCATTATAGGACTACTACATGAAGAGTCTGCGAAGACATTGGAAGACAGCTTAAACTGAAGATCTGCTTTAAAATGAGGTGAAAGAAAGCTGTAGTGGCGTAGAAAAATATAAAGTTGAGTTAGAATTTTTTTTATAAAATTTAATTCAGGACTGGTGTTTCCTTCCAGAGTTCAGAAAGATGTGTTGATAATAGCACATATGCTACTGAGAATATAAGTCCTGTATCCTTTTTTTTTTTCTTTAAGACTTTTTAAGATAAGAAACCAACATAACCTGAACACATGGCTTGCTCAGTGTTTAATTGCAAGTTTTCATTCTTGGACTTTAAAACACAAGAATAAATGTTTAGTATTTGTGTGAATCAAACTAAAATGAATCCCATTTTTACAACTAAGCTATTCCTAGCTTCTTGATATACAAGAAATGGAAATAAAGTATCTTTGAATTTCTGTTACAAATTTGATTGTCTCTGTCATTGAACATTTAATATTAAATAAGTTTCTTTCCTAATAAATTACTCATGTCTTCAAGCTTAGTTCATTAATTTGGATGCTTAGTTATTCCATGCTGTTTGTGGATTTGTGGTTGTTTTTGGTGCCATCAGGATCTAATTTCAAGCTTACTTTTCTAGCTGTTAGATGCTGTTGGGTTCAGCATCTCCCCAAAAAGTGCCTTTGCTGCATTTGGTTAAGAAATTACAGAAATCTTCCAATAAAAATGTAGGTATTAAGTCTTTAGAAAACAGTTCAACTTGGACAGCATGTTCAGAGAGGTGCCAGTACTGAGACTGGCATTCAGACTGCCTCATATTTGCATTGCAGTATTGGTTTGGGATGTTGATTAACGACCCTGTGCAGTTGGTCAGAACAGACAAGTGGGCAGGGAGATGTGCTTCATGCACATGTGAAGCTGTAGTGCAAGCAGGAGTGGTTCTTGTTGGAAAAGAACTGCAGTGTGTACTAGTCAGTGCTGTGGCTGTAAGGCAATGAATTTACATTCTTTAAAAAGAGCATTATCTTTTCCATTAGGATTCAGGCTTTGACTGTACATGCAGCCGAAGTCAGACATGGCCAGAACACTGTTGTGCTGATCTGTGTGGCCTGCGTGTGGAAGTGCACGCAGGAGGAATCTGCACCTTGGTCCCGCTGGTCGGTAGTGCTGGCTGGTGATACTACAGCCATGTTCCTTTTCTGGCTTTTATTGTTCTAAAGCAGACACATGTGCAGGGGCACAGGGGATGGAGAGTGCGTGTGGTGGTGTTTTTAGGGAAAAATAAAGTGGGAGCAAGTGAAATTATAGCTAAGTTCCAATTGCAGACATTGGATGAACACCTCTTCCTTTTGAAACTTGTGAGATTGGACTCAGCCTCTGCCTGGATATGTCACTTCTTTCAGCAGTGAAAATGTTTGTCTTGCACCTTCCACTGCACGTATTTGGTACAGGAATTAATTTTCCCATTACTTTGCAAAAGTAAAAATGATAAAATGACGTACCTTGTAGATTAGCCTGGGATTCAGATTCTGACATGTCTCATAGGGGAGTCTTTAATGCTTTGAAGATGAAGGAAAATTCTGTTTTGCAGAGCATAGGAAACATGGTGCCTTTCTAGCAACTACCTCCAGCTGTGACTGTACGAACATCTCCACAGAGATTCATCTGTGTGAGAGAACTATCTTCAGAGCTCAAGCCCAGGATAAACACCATCCCAGATTTTTCTAGGAATGCTAGGCAAAAGGCAAGTAGTCGATGTCAGTAAGCATCTCTTACATGCTTTCTCCATACTGGTTTTGGCAGCTGACAGTCTTTTATTAGGTATTAAAAATGTACTGGCCTATTACGATTTTTCAAAGTTGCATTAAAATTTTAAGTGTCTTGTCCACTCTAGAGTGATCCCCCTCACATCCTCCTACTCCCCACCCTGATAAAGGAAGAGATAGAGGTACTTGAAACAACTGATACTTTAATATAAGTGAAGAGTAGCAATGTCAGTTCAGTACAAGTTTGTAGTGCAAACAAAAGTCGTCCTTGGAAGAACAGTAAGTTTTGTAAAGTTAATCTCCGTTGTCATTCCATCAGTTTATTGTTCAAAGAAAAAGCCCAACAAAAACCAGTTAATGTAACTAGTGTGCCTTAGAGTTTATCAAACTGCATAAAACATACAAAAATATTTCTCTGAATGCATAGATTTACTGTTATTACAGTCAGATTATAAGTAGAGTTTGTATTAATACATTAACAGTTATTACTGGTGGAAACTAGAGCAAATAAAGCTTTTTAAACCAGCTGCCCTATAGCAGAATGTTCTGTAATTAGTGGAGATAGTCCTTACACTGACTTCCTAAATTTATTTCCTAAATAATTTATTACCTAAATAAAGGAGCTGGAAAGAATTAGATATACTTATTAATTTTGAGCCATTTAACCACTACTGTTTTTCAGACAGTTATTGCACATAATCTGAGCTAGCCTCCAAGCTGTGCTGTAAAGATAAATACACAATTGTTAAAATAAAACCTTCTTTCCTGTCCTGCAAGAAAAACAAAGCAGGAACCTTAGTTAAGAAGTTTTACTTCATACTGTGTCACAGTCTTGAGCTTCCCAGGAGTTGAATCTGGCATTAAAGTAGCTCAGCTCCTGGCTGGAGAAAAACCAGGACTGAGAATGGGAAGTTAGCTAGGTTGAGGTGATGTGTATGGAACAGGGGGGAAAGGATGATAATTATTTTGACTGCAGTAGGGAAGAATTTTAAGCCTAACATTAACTTGGTGAAATCCTGAGCCCAGAGTCAAGCATCTCCTCTGCTGGCAGAAAAGGTGTTTCTGAGTTCTTCTGGCATGCAGCAGCTTGAGGGAGTCTTCCAAGGTAAAGCAGGACAGAGGGAGGGTGGCAGCCATGGTGGTGCTGTACTATTTATAGTTCGACTGTCAACACTGCAGTCCAGATCATCAACAAACACAGCACCAGCTGTGCAGAAACTGCTCTAGAGCAGCTTCATAAAGCAGAGATGGAAGGAAAATCAATACAATTTGGGGCGGGGAAGGGAGGGGAGAAAAAGCAGCTCATGCAGAAAAAGCAAGTCCCTCATCCTTCCACCTGCCTCATGACCCAATTAAGGTTTTTGGTGCAAAGGTCAGCATCATATTTTTTGGTAAAAAAGAAAACAGCCTCCAGAAGTGTAGCTTTGCAGGCTGCCATGTTATCAGGAAGAGCTTCAGGCTGTTTATACTCCAGCAATGCTGTGACTTAAATACTTTAACCCACAGCTGCATTTTTTTCATTACTGACTTGCTTAAATGAAAGTTAAACAGTCTGTAGCTTAACTAGAGTTGGGATTTTTTTCACTCCCCACAAAGAAGAGGGGGAAAAAAAAAGTTGAAAGCACCAAGAGGCATTCAGCCCTTTTCAGTACTCACCTGACTAAAACAATGCTACAGTGACAGTAGACTGTGCACGATGAAAAGTTCCGAGTTCGTTACTCGCTCGTGGTGCGTTTCCCATCTAGTGGCTCATGAACGCATGCTGTGTTCCTTCCCTGTGATCTCCTGTGAGGACACTGCTGTGCTGCTCCTCACACAGCATCAACCACCACCCCCCCTGGAACTGGTGTACGAGGGAGTACCACAAAGAGCTTTCCTGTCTTCACAATACTGACACCTGGTGTGAGTAATGCACACGCTTTCACCGGTCAGAAAGTAAATAAAACCACGGACACAGACTGGGGATCCCCTCCCCATCTCCTGAAACAAGGGCTTTCTCTTGAAAGGGCACTTTAACTCGATTGGGACTTAATTAAGGAACATTTAAGAGAGACTTGCATTTTTTGGTGGAAGTACAGTATTCTCACAGGGGAAATAAATATTTAAATATGGACATGCTTATTCCACTTATTTTCAGCCCAGTAAAAGGGTTTTTCCTGCTGCTTGTGAGCATTAAGTATCTCTATACAACACATCTTGGTGAGTGTTTGTGAGGGGCAAGAGATTAAGGACTTGCACATTTATATTTTTAGAGAGCAACTATTCATTGTGTGTCTCTTTCATTTAATTTAATGAGGAAGTTTAAAATACATATATACACACAGAGACACACAATTTCCTGAACCTTCCCGTGAGTCTTACTTGGTCAGAGTGGGTGTACTTAACATAATTTTCATATCCATAGTTATGTCTTTCAATGCCCCCTGCTGCCAAATACAACCAATAAACTTCCTTGAAATACATTGGAAGTATGTGATTTTACTAGACAAATGAGGTATCCCTTGGCTGAATACAGTATCAAGTAAAAAAATAAAAGCAAACGAGATATTAAATATAAAATATAAACTATTAGTTAAAATAGTAACCCTAACAATAACTTAAGGTTTTACACACACTTAACTCTCTGCCTTCCAAAGGCAGCACGTGTCACTGCCGGGTGGTCCCACTGCAGAGGCAGCTCCCAGGGTCAGTAGGTCAGCTTGGATGCTCGGCTGTTGTAGCACGGCCGCTCCGTCAGTGCGGCCCCAGCATTCCGGAAAGGAGAGCTGTCACTTCTCACAAGGACCAGCTCCAGCTCTTGGAAGTCCTGGAGTCTGGCAACATCCTTGTCCTTGTAAGAAACAGACAGAATAACACATTACTCCTGACATAGTTGGTTGTTACTATTTATAAAATAACTACAGGAAGTAAAAACTAAAATTCCAGGGACATCACACCCAATAATAGCAAAAAATAATGAAAAAAGAAATTCTATCAGCATATACTCATTAAAGGTGTAGCAGGTTTGCTTGTTTGGTTTTTTTCCTCAACCTTTTTCTTCTTCTTGAATCTCATTATCATTTGACTGTATTTGTGCATGTCACTTAACCAAGAGTTGTGACCACTTTCATTTACAGACCTCCAGAATGTGTATTTTTGGAACAGAAGAGCAGGTTCATCTGTTAACAGCATATCTTTAAATTATTCATATGCCAATTTGTGGAGATCTTTTCCTCTTACTGTTCGTTCTTTTTAGGCAAACAGTGAAGCAGTACTTGGCAATTATGTTAAAAGCATCCTAATGCACTGTTTCTGATACAGTTTTAAAAAGTCAAGCTGTAATAATTCCATATGTTTTAGGAGCAGAAATACTCTGCTTATTTTGACAAGAATATTTTTTTTAAAGTTACGATGAGTTTTAAGAGAAGTCCAATATCCCTTTGAATCTGTCATCTTAAGTTAGATTTTATTTAACAAAGGTGGCATTTTGCCAATCTTTACAAAAATACCTTCTCTGATGTCTGCAAAGTGCAAAGTCAAGTTAATCTCTGGTTTCTATTCTTACCTTTCTTACAAGTGTATTGGGTAGCTTTCTGATCTTCTCTACTTGCTCTGGATTAACGCCCAGTTCACAGCAGCTCACTCTGAGCAGATCTTGATAGGTCAGTTCTTGTCTGTCCAGTTCAATCTCAATGAAGTCACTGTCTCTCAGGTTCTGGACTCTGACCTTGAGCACAAGTTCTGACAGAGAAACAAAAGGTTAACAACAAAAAAGACAACCAACCGAAACCTAGCATTACAGTATTTACCATTATCTTCTGAATTCAGGTTTTCTAATACAATCCCTGTGATCTCACTGAGAAACACTGTGCAGTTAACAGAAGCTTCCAGCAAAAATACACAGGAGAACCATGTTAACAACTGTTGAAACTGATCCATCCAGTCACAAAGTCGAGTTGTTACCAAACTACCAGATCTGCATTTGATGTGAATCCAGTGCAAAATCTAATTTTTCATGTTACATGGACTGATCTTTCCCATTGTTTTGCAAAGTATTACCATGGTTAAAATACAGTATAACAGACATTTTACTTAACTGAGCAGGAGAAAGTTCAGGGCACTTTTGGCAACAGAATTCAACATCTCTGCCTCTCTCCTACTAGAGTCTGAAGTGGAATTATTACTTAACTTCATTGTTCACCCAGTAACTGTAACAGAAGGATGAGACACGGCACCTCTTTACCTTGCATGTTATACGGGAATGTTCCAGTGAAGAAGAAGGGCTGGAAGGCAGGTGTGGAGCCACTGGGGGAGGTGTCGGGCTGCAAAGGCATGGCCTGGCTGGACTGTCCCGGGGAGCAGAGCCCCAGACTGGGGGGCATGGCCGGGGGGGGCACGGGGCCGTTGGGCACCCCTGGGGTGGCACACGCTGAGGCTGCAGTGACAGTGGGCACGGGGGGTGGCCCGGCCGCAGCATCCGGTGCTGGGAAAGCCTCATCACTGCTGCACGACGTGGGCGTGCAGATGCTTTCGGCCTGAGTTGCTGATGGACAAGGGCTGGTTTCACTCTGGGAAGCAGAAGAGATGGAAGCACTTTCATTCTGGGATTCTGCCAAGCTGCCTGGAATGCTTTCTTCGGTGTAAACGTAAGGGAATGGTGGGTTGGCCAAGTAGTTCGCAACAATGGGCAAATTTAAATCCTTCACTCCTTGACATTCAGTTTCTTCCTCTATTGATGATGTTCAAAAATGAGGGGTAGGGGATGGAGAGAGAAAACAAACCATCATGTTATTGGATAGATCTTTCTCATTTTGAATATAGTTCGTTTTCCTATTGTGTCTTGACACTACATCACATTCCAAGGTCATCAAAGAATGACGCTAAGCACAACAAGCATGTAACACTTGGAGGCCAGTAGGTGTAAAGTGAAAGAAAAACCTATCAACATCTTCAGTATATTCTGTTTTTTAAAAACAAAAGTGGGGGAAAAAAATAACCTTTGAAAGACACATCATTTCTAGCAGTTTTATTCCAGCCCTTTCAAATGAATTGGATGACCAGGAGTCTTTTACTCAATCTCATATTTAAATGCTTTTAATAGCACTGCTGTAAAGAGTTTATTATGACCCAGGCCAGCAAATTCAACCCAATACTTCTTCAGGCAAGTGACTACTTGCTGTAATACCCAAACAAGCTCTTCTCTTGCATAAAAGCACTGCAGTAAGTGACATTCCTGCCTGACTGAATATTACAGAACATAAATAGTGATGTCAAAGCAGTTCAGAAAGATTTGCTCAATGATACCACACTCCCAGAATAAAAACTAGGAAAGAAGGTAAGTGATGTGTTTATTCCCCAGGAAACACATGAAAGCTTAACAGACAGAAAAATAAGAGAGCTGTGAGCAGAGTTCATCCACACGTGCTTGACAGTTTAGATGTTAAAAACAGGTGAGTCATTTGCCAGAAACTAAGCCCAAGAGATGAGCACCTTGCCCAAATTAGCAGAAGACAGCACATTTCCAAAGGTAAAGCGCTTAAGAATTTTAATCTGGAGCACAGTACCTAGATACTGATGGCGCTTGCTGTGTTCAGGAGTGTCACAAACATCTAACTGGGTTTGCTGTGCATATGAAAAGTGTAAGATGGCAGAATTACAGGGCAAAAATTAATCATACTGGCAAGTCACACTATAACAAGGTGCTCAGAAGGCGTAACTTCCTGAGTGATAAGAGTTGTTTTGAGGGGATTTGTAATATTGATCATGGTCAGACCACAGCAAACTGTACAATTGTGAAAGCCCTCATTTGCAGCCTGCATGCCAGCTTTAGCTTAATGACAGCAAACAAGAGTGCAGCAGCACACTTCCCAAACCACACAGCTCTTCCACTTCTTGGTGACACAGCTCAGAACACAAGGCCTTTCTACCCCAAATCTGCACGTCTATTTGCCCAAATATGAATTCCAGTTATAAATCAGAGCTATCTAGTGAGATACAATGGTCCTAGCCAAGGTTTTGCCAATTACTGCCTCAGATAAAAGCACTAAAACCACTTTAGTGTTTAGACCAAGAATTCTAGATAACTTTGAAGATGAGAAGGGTACCTCCCAAAATCTTGCGGATGTCTGGTTTCGATGTTAGCTGTGCCGCCAGCTCTCCCTTAGCAGTGAGGATTTGCTTGTCTGCGCCAGCCTCCAGCAGGCAGGACACCACTTGGGCATGGTTCCGCTTACAGGCCCAGTGCAGGCAGGTCCTGCGGGAAGGAAGCAGAAGGGTTGGGATTCCTCGTTCTGGCTCCTCCTCACCAGCCCCGTCCTGCTTCACCCGAGTTATGCATAAAGTGATAACTGGGAATAAAGTTTCCTTCATTGAGGCACTTTTTAAAAGTTCTGAATGTGTAAGTTGTGCAGGGCAGGGCCCTCCTTTGCCTTGCAGAGTGGCTCTCACTGCTGTCCCACACGAGCGACTGGACGAGGACCTTGAGCAAACACGCTGTGACAGGTGGAAGGAGGGCGACCTGTTTTTATCGTGATCCTCTTTAGCAGTAAATCTCCGCGCCTCCCGAGATTAGCTTTTCCGTTTTTGTAAATGGGAAAACTAAGAAAGACAAGAGCTCCGTCCCCGAACCA
>NW_008236649.1:719348-735704 GCF_000691975.1 Corvus brachyrhynchos | reverse complement strand
GCCGGCCCTCACGTCCGCCGCCATCTTGAGCCTGGGGCGGGCGGACAGCGCTGGCGCTGCCCCGGGCGGGGTACGGCCCTTACCTGGAGTTCTCTGTCCGGTTCTGGGCTCCTCAGCACAGGAAAAACAGGGAGCTGCTGGAGAGCGTCCAGCGAAGGCCACAATGATGAGGGGTCTGGAGCATCTCTCTGATGCAGAGACACTGCGAGAGCTGGGCCTGTTTGGTCTGGAGAAGACTAAGAGGGGATCTCATCAGTGCATTTAAATATATCCAAGGAGTGTCAGAGGATGGTGTCACACTCTTTTCATTGGTGCGCAGCGACAGGACGAGGGGCAATGACCATAAACTAAAACACAAATAGTTCCACCTCAACACTAGGAAGAACTCCTTTACATTAAGGGCGATAGAGCTCTGGAACAGCTGCCCAGGGAGGCTGTGGAGTCTCTGTCTCTGGAGGTGTTCCAAACCCACCTGGATGTGTTCCTGTGTCACCTGCTCCCGGTGACTCTGCCTGGCAGGGGGTTGGACTGGGTGATCTCCAGAGGTCCCTTCCAACCCCAGTGATTCTGTGATTCTGTGCCACCCCAGGCACTGAGATGGGGGCAGGGTGAAAATCCAAGACTGGAGTGTTTCCTCTGACGGGTTCATCCCACCCTCACCTGACATCCTGAGCCCTCTGTGGGGGTTTCAGGGGACACAGCTCCTGGGAAGAGGGGAAAAGCTGCAGGTAAAAACTGCCTGCCTGGCAAAGGCACATCATAGAATTATTTAGGTTGGAAAAGACCTCCAAGGTCTTTGAGTCCAACCCTTCATCCATCACAGTGGCCTTGCCCTTTTCGGGGTGTTTTTAACCAGCAGCCTGTTTCCTGCCCTCGAGCTGTGAGGCTTCCATGGGCTGGGAAAGGACTGCAAGGATGGGTAAAATCCATGGGTTGGGAGTGAAACCCACCACGGGTTTCCCCAGACACTTCCAGCCCTGGCACCCCCTGTTCCCAGCCCTTCCCTCTCCAGTGTGTTGCTCACACTCTTCATTAAATCACTGTGGCGTGTGTTGGGGAGCTCATTTAACTCCAGGCTTTCTGTTTTGACATCAGTGTCTGCCACCAAGGAGAAATTTTCACTAAGCTATATTTTTATTTCATTGCCTCTCTTTTATGGCTTAGTTTTCTTATTAGTGACATTATTTTTAACCTACCATTTAATTTAGGACTTGGGTTGCTGTTGCTGTGCTCTGCTGTTCCTTCTCTGGCGGTTGTGGCAATTAGGTAAAGACGATGCCTGCAGCATTACCATCCAAACAGTTCCTAAATATCTCTCCATACCAATGAAGCTTCAAAGCACAAACGCTCATCTTCCTTTTAATCGGGTCGGGAGAGGCAGAGGCCCACAGGCCAGATGTTTCTCTAAGAGAGAAGCAGCCCTGCAAACCACATGCATGAAGGCAGGAGGGACAAGCAAGAAGTGACATTTTTAACTACTATGGCAAAGGTTACACGGTGACTCAGTGGCAAGTTTTTCACACCAAATCACATGCTTTTGATCCCATGCAACAGATTGAACAAAAATTTTGCCCAGCTGCTACCAAAAGACTCAACAAACTGTATGAGAAACAACTGGATTTGGAAAATGGTTTGCAAATAAGATTTACCTGGTGACAACTGCAAATTCAAACCTCAGAGACCTGGAAGACCAGCCTTCAACTGCACACTGCTGTGGCCTGAATATTTTCATTTTAACTCGTTTGCTTTTTCAGTAAAAGCATCCTAAATGATCACTCTTTAACCCACGATCCCTTTTGTCTATTTTCAGTGTCTGTGCCATAAAGCTGTAAAACAAAGACAAGGCACACACAAGTGGAGACCTAGTGCTACATTCCAGGAAGCAGGATGCTCTCTTGCACACTGTGAAATCTTTAAATCCCAATTTTTTACATCTATAAAAATCCAATAGGATTAGTGGCAAAAGAGCTTTTTCCAATATCATACAAGACAACTCTCAGAGGGATGGGGAAAAGCTACTCAGGAGGTGAGTGCAGGGACAGGCCTAAAACCAGGAACACCAATTCCTCGTTCTCCAGTGCCACTGCCACTAGATGTCACAGTGGAACAGCAAGAGGAGCCCGGAGTGCGGCTTTGTGCTTCTTGTTATAACTGTGAAATGCCTTTAAATTTGTCTCGGCGCATCCATAGTGTCTCCATACAGCTTTGATCCTGCAGATTTCCAAGCTTCGTGTGGTGCAAAGGGACATTATGCAACATTTCCACACAAGCGCAGGGAAGGCTGGTGCAGGAAGCTGCGGCCTGGGGGGTTATGGGCTTTTTTTTATTTTCCCCCCCCCTCTGTTTGAGCTCCTCTCCCAAAGCCACACAGGGCTTTTAAGGACTCGAAGCCGGCGGGTGATGCACTGAGATGCTCTCTCTCACGCTCTCTTGGGATGAGTATCCTACTCTGTTGCGCCTGTGCCAAGCCCTGTTAAATGGAGCTTGGGTTCACCATTGCTTAGTTACACAATGTACTTCTCCCTGGAGTCATGAGATCTCCTCCTGCAAGGAAGGCCGTGTGGAAGAGGATTAGCAGCAATTTCCCTTGGCTCAAACCTCTACACCGCCGCCATGACGCTCCTGCTCGTGCCCCCGCGTGGAGCCTCAGACCCCCTCGCACGCGTGTGTCCCCTGCCCCTTTATTGGCACTGGTGTCACACTCACCAGCTCCCAGCAGAGCCAAGAACTTGTCCTTTCCCTGCTCCTTTCCCACACAGCAGCTGGGTTTGTGCCTGTACCTGTGCAGGGCACACATGCACACGCCTCCCTGCCAAGAGCAGCAGGGCCTGCAGGATCTGGATGCCGGCTGAGCGCTGGCCGTTGCCTTTGGAAGCTGCTGGGAATCGCACACGGTGCTCATGGCTAGAGCAGCCACTTTGCTTCCCAAATGTTAAATGCCCTTGACCTTCAGTGGGAACACGCTGAGTTCTGAGCCTGTGTGTGTGGAGCACAGGTCGGTGATGTTTTGTTTTCTTTGTTTGATTTACAGGTGCTCAGTGCTCTCTGTTCACCAGCCCTGGGCACAGCCCTGAGCCCATGGCATCGCTGGCAGAGCCAGCACCTCGCTGTCACAGCTTTGGAGCAACCACAGGGGAGGCTTGGGCCAGTCTTTGTCCCCACAGCAAGTTTTCCAGATTTTGTTGGTTAAGTGTTAATATGTCTTTATGCAAGCTTCTGACTGTGCCTGATCCTCTGGATTGGTTCTTTTCTCCTTTTTTGGAGAAACCATGGTCTGTCTGTTTGCTATTTGCTCCTGGTTTTTTTTAAGGCTTATGAAGTTTTTTATTCCCTCTGCATTTCAGGTTTCATTCCCCAAGTAACTCCATTAAACCAACTTCTCAGTCACTGAAAGTTATGATTAAACATCTTTTTAAAGGCTTAATTCCCAGTTACACAGTGATACTGACAGCTGTACAATCATATTTGAAACACTCAGTCCCCACCCAACCCACCAAAATAATGTTTCTGGCAATTTAAACCAATACTGCAGTTGTGGACTTGTTAGAAATAAGGTTTAGGGATAGTCACAAATCTTAAATATGATACTTAATGCACACACACAGATTTAAAGCTGTGATGGGATTAAGGCTCAGGGAAATGGAAGGGCTGGTGGAGAATAAAGATGGAATTAAAAGTCAAGCCCAATATTCACTTAGATTTAAATTTATCTGTGCTGCTCACTTTGGGCCTTTCAATGAGAGTTTGAAGGCAGAGGAGACAATTTCAAAGGAGGAAGTCAAAGTCACATGGGAGAAGCAGTTTATGCTATACCAGTTTTTGTGCTGACCCCATGGAAGCTCCCTGTGGGAGTCTGTAGGTGAATTAAGTTGAATTCAAACCTCCATGTTACCAAGTCTGGGCCTGTGTCACCCAAGACTCACTTCATGTCCATGGGGGGAAACATGCAGCACAGAGGCAGATTCATCTCCTCCCAGGGCAAGGGTCTAAAATAGCACAGCCAAATCATCCTCTGGAGGTGCCCCTTGTGTTCTACTCTCTGCCAAAGGATCTAAAGGGAACAAGCTTTGAACCAAAAAATTTCCAGCTGCCTACTGCCAGGCAAGATGAGCACCTCAGTCAGGGTGGATAGGGCTCTACTCAAGTTCCTCTGTTTTTAATGAGATAAAAAAATCCTTCCAGTGAACTCCAGAATATTTTTTGACCATTAAATGACAGCTTTTTCACTAAATCACCTGGCAGGAATTGCTCTGCTTATAGTGGTACAGAGGACTGGGATTCAGGACAGGTTTTAGCACCCTGGAGCATCCCTGAATTACAATGCAACCAGCTATCTCATGGATTTTCAGCCCTGCTGAGCATCCTGCAGGGGATCAAGGGGAGCTGAGCATCTAAAGAGGGACATTTTAGCAGGTGTGAGCACACACTCATGCACACAGCTGCACATGCCTGCAGCATGGAGTGAAATTTGACAGGAAGAGGTTGGAAAATGGCACTGATATTTGGGGGAAAGGTGATCTGGGAGGGAAAGATCTGCTCAGGCAGCCAAATCCCTTTAGAAATCAGGCATGATGTACAGCTGATTTTTTTTTCCTGTTGTTAATTTAACATTGTTTCTATTTGTAGAACAAATAAATAATTTCTGAACAAACAAATCACGGAGCTGGAACCTGAGGGATGTGGTACATCAGCTCAGGGACTCGTGGTTAAGAAGTCCAATAGATTTTGATAACAACTGGAAATTGTTCAGTGGATTAGTGTCTAAAGCCAGTTTGGCTTCAAGTAATGACAACCCTGGGCTGCAGTGCTGTGGATCCAGACTTCTCCCCCCGAGGATGGTTGTTGCTCATGTTGGGGTGGTGGCAGGTTCCCCAGGTGTCAGCCCAGTCCCCCTCTGAGCTCAGAGACATTTTAACCCAGAAAACTGTGCAGACAAGGGACTGCCTTTGCTTTTTCTCCAGACTTTTGGCTGCATTCCTCTCTGCCCGTGTCTGTAGTACTAATCCATGAAACATGTTCATCCTGGGGATAAGGGGCAAATATAACTAGTTGCCTGAATCCTGCATAGCAGCATGTCCTGTCTAGGCATTTTGAGTCAAAAGGCTTCTGTGGATCTTGTCCCAGTTCATCTCCTGCAGGAGCTGACTCTTGTGGGAAGTTCACAGGATGACAGAGATGGTTCACTTGCGTGCCTGAGAAGAAAATTGTTTTGCTAAGATGAGATCTACATTTATTTCTCCAGAGCTCTTTTCTTTAGAAGAACCTGGCCTTGTGCAGAAGATCAGAGCAAGGTGTTTGGATTCTCCTTAGGCTGTGTTTTGGCCATCAAGGAGAAAGCCCCCAGTGCAAATCATAACTGGTTACCCCGAGGGGCTGTGCCCTGTGTATCCCTCGTGGGCCCAAGACACGGCCAGTCAATTTGGAACTCTCTATTGACTTGGCCAGGCTTTCAACCTCTATACAATTCATCAGAGTAATTAGCAAAGCTGTAACTAAAGAGGTCTCCATGGAGATTGACAGCATCACCTCCCAGCTGGTACATTCTCTGCCTCCTATTCTAAATTTGTTCTCGCTGTTTCCCTGGCTCTGGTCCACAAGGTTAGTGAAATCTTCCAACATTTGTGACACATTACAGCAGTGGAAAGAAGGACAAAGGTGGCTGGGAGGGGGCTGAGAAGAAAGAACCTGGTTGGTGCCTCAGGGAAAGCAGCAGAAACTGTTCAGACATATATAGCCAGAGTTTTGAGAATGGGATTAGGCAGAACAGCACCTCTGCCTGCCTGTCACTTGCAAATTCTTGCTAATACTTTAGGAGCTTATTGGAGGTCAGCACCAAACACCCAAACAGACTAATCTGTATTATAGACACATAATCAAAGTCACAAGGTTTTACATAATATATATTGGTGACACAAGAAGTGTTTGTTCGAATAATTTTGTCATCAAGATTAGTGGCCATGAAAGCCTCTACTGTGCACTAACCTGGTTTTTTTTTGTGGCCATGGGTACACCAGATTCCTCAGACAAATCAAAAAGGAGCTGAGAAAGTACAAATATATGTCCTGAAACGGTTACACTATTAGTTTTCTGGCCATGGCAAAGTTTTTTAAAAAAAAGCCTCTGTGTGTGTGTGTGTGCGTGTGTGTGTGTGTGTGAGTGAAAGGGCTGTGCTTAAACTGCAGCTGAAGAGATGTGAACAAATGGCTGGAGATAAAATTTTTGCATTCACCATTTTTTCCCAACAGTTTTGAGATTGCAGCAAATCACACCTCACACTCACGCACGGCTCTGTGGGAATGGCAAGAAGTTGGGATTTCAAAGATAAACTGATGTCACTTGACCCACTTGTGAGCTTTATAGTCTCCTTTAGGGAGGTGGAAGCTGTGGTGCAGAGAGCAAATGGTCTGGGCTCACAAAGTCAGTGGCAAAGATGGGAATGGTTCCTGTGGAGATAACAGTTCCAAATTGACAAATCTGATTGACTTCAAAAGGAAATTAGTTAATGGAAATATTTGGAAATGTATAGAAAAGTCTGATTTTCCACTCTCATAGAGCTTTTAAAGTATGGTGTTACAGAAGCACAAAAGAAAACATGTAAAATTATGAAAGAAAAAACACACACATACACCCCACCCCCCCGGGGGGAAAAAAAAGAGAAAAATAATTCATGACGATTTTCCATGTGCTGGGAAGAGATAAAGCCACAGCTCATGCCACAATGTAAAGATTTTTCAGGCATTTTGACCAGCTTGTTCTCCTGGCTGATGCACAGCAAAGCCAAAGGTCTTGTGAGAGTACCCCACATTCTGCTGCCCCACTGCAGGAGTTCACCGCACCAAACTGAGGTGCCTCCGTGGGAATCCCATCGCCCTAAACTCCCCCACAGTCAGTGAGGAGAGAGCAAGAGCGATGCCAGCCAGACATCTGCAGAAGTGGAGTCAGGACTTGGGAGGGCTGAATCGTTCTCTAGATTTGCCACAATTCACATGCTGCTACCATGTGAACCCAAGACTAAAAGCACTCCGGCGGCTTTTCCAGGACTCCTGAAAGCTCCTTTGTGGAAGGAGAGCTGACTGAACTGACGTTCAGGTCAAGAAAAATCAAGCACTGGGTGGGATTTCCAAGAGTACTTGGCCGTAACTTCACCCCGCTCCCCTTTGAAGTCAGCAGAATATTTACATCGACTTCAACTGGAGAAAAATCAGGCCATTATAGAGCGTTTGAAACACTCACCGCTAATGATGCTCCGGTTCCTTTGTACCCTCCAGCTCAAAGACCGTCTGCTGTGTCTGTCATTAAACACAATCCCAGCAATTGGTGAGACAGAGCGCTGAGCCCAACGTGTTTGCCCTAAAGGCACAGGGAAACTGTAACGATTAAACCATGTGAATCTCTTAAATGTTACCTACGATCGGACCCGTTATCTCCAAAACTGCCATGGAAGGAAAGTGCTGCATCTCAGCAGACCCTGCTATGCTGTGGGCTGCAGGTGGACTCTGCGAAAAATAAAAGATCAAAATAAGAATGTGTGTTGAATTGGCTGGAATCAGAAAGAGCAACAGTGAAAAAAAAGCTGTTAAATGCAGACAAACATCCCATTGCCAGGGCAGGAAGGATGGGCTAGCTGCTCAAAAGATCAATGGAAGTGGGTCATCACTGGTTTGCAGACATCACTTGCACCTCCAGCCTGTGTTCAGATGTGCTGCTGAATGAATGCCAGGAGAGGAGCACCGTTACAGACCAAAACTGCACTTCAGCTCCTTTGGGCACTTCCAGGAAGGGCATCAGTAGCCCCGAAGAGCTGCTCTAACTCCTGTTGGCCGCTGTCTGGGCCCAACCAGTGCAGAGTGTGTGATGCCTTGCATCTGGTGGCACACAGGGAGAACTAAACCAAAATAGTTCACCTCTTGGAAAGACTCTTAATGTGCCCAACTTAGAAGGCAAGGACTGCTCCTGGCAGAGCTCACCCTCTGGGCACGGGCAGCGGATGTGCTGTGTGACAGCCAGGACTGCTAGCAGCCAGCAAAGCCAAACCAGGGCAATAACTCTTCCGTTAAAAAGGAGTTTTGTCCTAATTTAGATTTAAATTCCAGGAAGACAGAATTGATGCTAAAAGGATTTCATGGTATCTGCATAAATGGAAATAGTTCCATTTTGTGGAAATTAGCTTGTTTATAGTGAAGTTGTGGATACCAAACCCTCGGAGGAGCTCTGGAACTTCCAGGTTGTCTGGAGAAGCCAACACTCGTTGCCTGATGAAAAGCCCAGTTGCTTGGAGCTGCTCTGCATCTCCTGGAGAGGCTCCCAGCCACAATGAGGGTTCCAAACTTCCACAGATTCAGTGGTTTGGTAAAGTCTCGCAGTGGAGCACAAAATCATGCAAATCTGCAGCAGTTTAATCTCACCTCACGAACTTTCCTCCACTAAAAGGTTCATAACCTTTCTAAAAAAAGAGCAGTCCCAAGGGACAGAGAGATGGTTCCTTCATGCTGAAATCACAGGGAATTAAGGCTTGGGGTTAAGTTAAATTAGTACAGCAGGTTAAAACCTTACTGTTTATATAAATTGAATCACATCACAAACAAAAGCAATGTGACTTTTCTATACCGAACCTGCTTTTTTAGAAGGAAATGGTGCCCATGGGGTTGGAAGCAGGGTCTTGGGACTCCAACCTTTTGTGGCTGCTGCTGTGTGATACTCAGCAAGTGATTTCCTCCCAGCTTTAAATTCCTAAAAGTAAATAAGGGAGGTTAAATTAGGGTCATTTTCAGACTGAAGTGAATCTGTGCAATGGGTTCAGTAATATTTCTTAGTTCTACACAGGGAACTAAATTAACTTACGTTCCTGGAGAAACTCCACTGGCTCTGGTGAAAGATGTGCTGAGCACTCAGCCTGAGCATGTGCCAGGCCTGCACCTCACTTTTATTCTAAGCTTTGATTCAGACTGAGCTGGAACCAACCAGAACAACTGAAAGTTATAAAAAACAACAATAAATATACCAGTTCAATCCTGAGGATTTTATGCTATGGCTCACACAGCCACAGCAGTGCTGGAAGCCATGGGAACATCTCCATTTGCACACCACAGGTTTGGCACCAGTTCCCTAAAGTGCTGTTATTCAAGCTTGTCGTAAAACTATGAATTCCTAAAACCTGCAACAAAACAAGGTGCTCCAGGCTCTGTGCTGCAGCTGTGTGTCCATGGTGTCTGTATTTGCCACGCTCAGCAGGTGACAGGACCTGGCCCAGCCTGTACACCAGGTAGCTGAGAGGGTCTAACACGGAAAGTGGCCCTGCACTGATGCCACCGTGGCTGTGATTTCTGTTTCTTGGCATTCCAGGTTGCATTACAGACCTCAGATCTCCCTAACTCAAAGCTTAATTGATGGAGCAGGTCTTGCTCAGCATTGACAGTGACAGAGAACAGAACTGGAAGGGACTTTAGGAAGTAATTTAGATCCTCCTGCTCTAAGGTAGGATGAACCCATTCCCAACATTTCATCTTCGCAATCTTGACAATCCAAAGATACCAACATGGCCTCTCCGAATTATCTATGGGATATGTTAGGCTTTGTCTCTGAAACAGAGACAGAAAGAGATAGGCTGGTGAAAGACAAGCTTCTGAGCTCAGCTTTTCCCCATATCTCACTGCTAACGTGTTGATTATCTTCCTTTGTACCCTTGGTGCCTCTTGCTGTGCTGTTTCAGACAGAATAAACCAAACAATAATGAACCATCATCAAACTGGCAATTGCTTCCTGCCCAGCTTACGTTAGCAGAGAAAGAGAAAGCAAATGATGATTAGTTGTATGTCTGCACTCAAAGATAAAACCCCTGAGCAGAAGCCATCTGCCGAGGCATAAAATAATAATTCTGGCACTAGCCCTGTCTGAGTGCAGTGCCATCAGCTCTCCCCGAAACACAGTGCAATGCAGACCTAATGCTGGGTTCTAGCAGGTGGCCCATAACCCTGTAATAAACTCCCTGACATTATTGATTTTCCTCCCCAAACTGAGCCCTTCTGTCTAACCACATTAACTCCTGCTTACCGAGCAGCTGCACGTGAGGCAGCGTGCACATCAACAGCAGCTCCTTTCAGTGAGCAATCTCCATGCCAAATGTGCCCCCTGAGCCTTCCCTGCACTCTGGGATCTGCTCACATATGTTATTTCAGAAGTCAAAACCAGCACTTGTTAGTTCTGGGTGCTTACAGGGAGATTTCTATCTTAACTTGGGGAAAACTGAAATATGCCTCTGCTGCTAATTATGCACATGAAGAGAGCCAAAATAGGACCCAGGCAGGCTGTTCCCATTGTACACCTTCAGCCCAAATCTGCCTGGCCCGTGTACATTTGCTCCCAAAGCATGGGGCCAGCACAGCAGCCTTTGCCTGTGCTTTGATGTTCAGGTGCATCTCACGCTGCCAAAATTCCTCCTTGCTCAGCCAACTGTCCAGCCAGCAGGAGATGTGTGGTCCTCTGAGGGCTGTGGAAAGGCATCTGAGCTGGGATCCCCGGCCATCTCCTGAGCTGGGATCCCCGGCCATCTCCTGAGCAGGTCCTGCCGAGGTTCAGGATATCGCTCAAAGGGGAAGGTTTGACTCTTTGCAGTCCAAAGTAAGATAAAGCTGAGGTCCCAAAGCATTATCTGTATTTCTCTGTGAGTATGGAAGCAATGGTCCTGCTTGAGACAAGCAGTTGGCAGCTGTGCTCCAAAAGTGATCTGGCAGTGACGTTCCCTCTCAAATGTCTGGCTATCAGCTTTAAGTGCAATAAGCTTTACATACAGCCTGGAACGTTGTTACTGTCTAAATGAAACAGGTTTTTGTAGAGTACTTTTCTGTTCAGGCATCACATTTTCAGCTGTGCATGGAGAAGGAGCCACCTACAGAGGGGGCATGATGATGGTGGGGCTGAAGAAGAGCTTGTCCTTGGAGCTGCCTGCATGAGGGTCCCTGTGGGCCGGGCAGGTTTGGGCATCCTGTTTGGAAGAAGGGGCTGATTGCTGCTGTGGGCACTGCAGGGAGTTGGCACCAGGCCCTGCCATCACCAGCTGTCCTGCAAGAGGAGGAGGAAGGTGGCCTCAGGAACAAGACAGAGTCTTTGATTTATGCTACTCTCAGAGGCAGAGCATCCAACCTTCACCCCACCACTGATCTGCAGCAGGTGCTGGGAGCACCCATGGCACCCCCCGCTCCAGCCGGGAGCCCTTGGGTAGGGTCTCGATGCCTCAGGCAGCAGAATGCCACAGCAGCGATGAGTCACAGCCTGTCTGGAGAGGGGGTGGCTCGTGTTTGTGTTGGCAAACCTGGCTGCTGGCAGCGGGCCCAGGGAGCACGAGCTGCTGGGGCTGGAAGGGCCCCTGTGCTGAGGAAGAGATCAATGGGAGTTGGAGTTTTAACATCACAGGGTGACGGTTCCTGCCAAGAGCCTTCCACAATAAAACCAGCAAATCAATCCACCCTCCGCTGAGTAACTCCAGATGAGGACTGCTGGCCTAGTAAATATGATCAACAGTTTGCTGCTCCTTTAACAGTGGCTTAAGTAAAAATACACAAATTCATTTATACTTTTCTGCACACCAGAGAATCCCATTTCTCTCCTCAGTTAAAAGGTGTCACACCACACACTGGGTCAACACTTGGCACAGAAGAGGAGGGCAGGAAAAAGGGCAAAGAAATTATAATTTACAAAAAACCCAACAACAGTTAAGCCAGTTCTAGATCAACAACCCTAATCAGGACCTTGGGCATCCTAGGAGGCCTTTTCAGGACTAGGGCTGGTCACAAACCAATGTCTCCACTGCTGGGAGCAGACCCAGGATGTTGCTTTGTGCCATCCAGGCTCAGGTTTGTCCATCTGAGATCCAGAGAAGTTCACCCCAGTTCCCCATCCCGCAGACTCATTCCAGTATCTTCATCAGAAAGTGGGATTGTGGGGTAGTAGTAGGGTTGCTTCTAAGACTTGATCTCTTTTGGGAAGATCTTTAGCACATCAGTATCTGACATGGCTGAGATAAGATAAGCCATAAAATCAGCTTTCATAATGGATTTTTTCATAGCAATGGAGAATGGGGATTACTTTATTGTTTATATTAAAGAAAAAATGCACAGTCCTTTATCCACAAGGAGGAACAGAAAAACTGGGTCTGGGAACCTTGACAGAGACCCCAGTTCACAACTGGCATTAACTGATGGTGTTCTGGAGTGTCCAGTCAGATCCACTGAAGTCAGTGGAGTTAAATTAACTTAAACCAGGCAAGCAAACAGCCCTCAATGAAACCCAGGAGATGGTGAGTGCATTAGTCAGAGCTTGGCTGTCTGTGCTGGGATAATCAGGGTCCCCACTGTCCCCGAGCCAACCTGGGGCAGCCTTTATAGTGGGTTCCCTCCTGGATGTGCTCCTCAGGCTGGGTAACAGCATCTCTGGGATGTCCTGGCAGGGACAGGGCAGCTGTCTAGGGCTGTATGGAGCCCTCACTGCCTCCTTGCCCTCTGGAGCTGCCTGCCCACATTCACAGGGAGATTTATGGCAATGTTTTCCTCTCTCCTGGCTGAGCTCAAGTGGCCCAGGGGCTGATCCAGGAACATGATACCTCAGAACTGAAAGCAGAAAGCTGCAGTGGGACTTACCTGTCCCTGGAGAATATCTCTGTGGATGGAGGAGGACATAGCAAAGCAGAAGGCTGCTCTGTCTGATGCAAACCCATGTCTGATTTTTCAGAGTCCCACTCTGCTCCCCCACAGCTGAAATGTGCCTGTGGGCAAGGGATCCCTGGTCAGAGACAGTTAAAAAAAAGATAGTGGGGTTTTTTTCCTGTTTGGAACAGAGTTCCACCTACGGTGGCCCACATGAGTGTGTCTCTCACTCTCCAAAGCTAGCAAGGACGTGGCTGTCTGGCAGCAGGAGAGGAGATGGAGGCTGCAAGATCCAGCAGGTAAGAGGGTAAAATGGCCATAAAGGATTAAAGCTGGCAGGGGAAAATCACATCCATGGCTACTCTGTGGCAATGCCATGGATTGAGGGAAAACTCCTGCATGTGCAGTGGCTGTTGAGGTCATCAAGGCAGCTTCCCCAGCACCCAGGATACCTGCACTCCTCAAGACCCACATACAGCTGGTTCCAAAGCTTATCTGTAGTCAGTTTTACAATAGAAAGTGCCTTTGTTTAGTCAACAGAACCACTAATACATGCAATTTTGTTGTTAATAGAGCTGTAAGAATTTTAAGTACTTCTTCGGAATGTGTCATTTTTGGTTGGCTTTTTTAGGCATCACAGGGTGCTGCGTTTGTCTTTGTAAACAAGTACTGAATAAAACATTTAGCACACAGCCGCACTTTGTACAAGTGTCATGCAGATTTCTAAAGTTTCAGAGTGAATAAATCAAATGCAAACTGCTGCCTGGCAGTTGACTTTGCTCCTTATAAATAGCTAATTTGGACAACTTCGCTTTGCACATCCCATGAAATTCAAATACTATGCATATGGTTAATGCAGGCACACAAATCAGAGCTGCAACAGCCCCTTTTATAAGCCTGGGTTGCAACAGAAATGCCACAGCCCAGGGCAGGTCGGCTCCAGGTTGCCCTCCCTTTTTCCCGGAGGCGATCGCAGGAAACACCAGCAGGTCACTGTGCTCTGCTGCCTGGCCCCAGGGGATGAGCAGGAGCCCCATGGTGACCCAATTCACTGCTGGTTGTACTGGTTGGCAGCCATCATCACTCAGGGGAGAATTAGGTCCAAACTCAGCCATTAAAAACAACCCTGAATTTATAAGCCCGATGGAAAAAAGTAAGGGCTGACTCTGCCTGGCTTTGCAGCTCTCAGTGCTGGGCACAGGGTGGATGCACACCCTTCCTCCTGCCCAGGCACAGCGTTGTTGGTCCAGCCCTGCAGAACCTCCATGTGGGATGCAAACTTACCTGATCCTCCCAGGAGGCTCTTAGCAACATGGAGGGTTCACCCAAGCTAGCCCAGAAGTCAGCCCAGAGGCCCTAATCCTGGAAGGTGCTTCTTCTAGGAAGATGTCAAGGAGCAGGATCAGCCCCTTGCTGTAATAATCAGGGAATGAGGAACTCGGCTTGACTGAGTTTCCCTCCCACCCCCCAATGCAAAAATGCTGTACATTCCTTTATGCAGGTTTCCATAGAGTTGAACTTCTACTATTTTTTTGTTGTTGCTGTTAAAGGGATCAGCAATGCACTGTACAATGGGATCTGGCTGTCAGGAAATGTGGAGGAATTCGGGGACACTTTTAACATCTTCCTGGTGGGACTGGAGAGCAGCATTAAACCCAGCATCATGGAAATCTCCCCACCAAAGAGAAGAAAAAAGCCCGGAGGAGCCCTGAGAGAAGTTACGAAGACATTCTGCTTTGTTGATCCTAAATTTAAATAAGTTATTTCTTCCCTACTTCCTTTGTTAAAATACAATATTCTGGCTTTAATTGCTTCAATCCTATTATTTGTTCCTTTTAGCAAGTGATTGTGTAGCCCCTTGCCGTGGGGAAATCCCCTGACTGCGGGTCCGTGTTACTTAGACAAGTCCCCTTTCAGAAGTAAATGCCATTCTTAGCATAGGGAAGTACTTTAGGTCTAAAGGGGTTAAGAAGGCCTCCCTGCATTCAGAAACATGCAGGGGTCCCACCATGCCAGTTCCAGCCTTTTGAACTCTTTCCAGCTTTTTTTTCTTGCAACAAATCTGTCTGACTGCCACCAGGACATAGGAAGCGTGTGCCTGTCAAAGAAATCAAGTTTACTTTTTCTGACTTGTTAACAGAGGCAGGGTATAAATAGAGCTAACTCTGCTCGCACAAGTAGCGTTTCTCTTAAAATAAGGGGGTGACTTCCTAGGACCTTTAATCCAATGAGGTCCAGACCAAACTGCACTGTCAACAGAGGCAGCAGAGGAGCTTGCTGAAGTTTTTACTGAAGTCAGGTGCATCTGGGTTCCTCAACAACTTAAGGCTTACCCAAAAAAAAAAAAAAAAGCAACCCCAAGCAAACAAGAACTACTTCCAGCTCGGACACTGCTACTGCCCTGGAGAAGTTCTGAGATGTTGTTGGTGCTGTTCTCTCGGTGGATGTGGATCTTGCTGGGGAAGAGCAGTGTCCTCTTGCTTCTGGAGGTCTCTCTGAAAGGGAGAGCCCTACCTCCAATCCGGTACTCCCACGCTGGGATATGCCCCAATGACATGAACCCCAACCTGTGGGTCGACGCACAGAGCACTTGCAAGAGGGAGTGTGACACCGACCTGGTGAGTGATGCACATTTTTGTGTCTCTGCATCATGGGCTCTGCTGGGGCTGTTGGGGGGCTTGGTGGGAGCCTTCTGTCCCAGCTGGAAGGGCGCTGGCACCGGGCAGGACCCCATGCAGACAGCGGATGTATTGAGTTGACCCGTGACCTATATAACGTAGAAAGGTTTGATGAGTTATCAGTTAAGAGGGGAGGTGTGTGCCAGCTGTCACTTTTGCTCTGTTTGCTCTGTTTGATCCTTTTCCTTGTCTTCATGTCAAAAGAAACGTCTGAATTTGATACTCCAGAACTCAGCATGCCCTGGGGCCAATCCATAGTATTTTAACAGTGTCATCATGCTCTTTGTTGGTGGTGGCCATCATCAATGTTTTATATTCCTGGGAGGAATCCTGTATGAAATAGTTTAATTTAGTATGTAAATCATCAGCCTTTGCTGCATTTGAAGCACAAAGCTTGCTTGGGGTGCAGAACAGGGCATGGCTAAAAGGACCAGGCAGATGTTCTGTGGGATGCTCCCAGCTCAAAATGTGTTTAGCTTACAACCCTAAAATTAATTTTTCAACCTGTCAGCACTGCCAGCTCAAGCTGGTATCTGAAAATACCTGTTTGTCCTGCGTCTTACATCATGTCCCATGACAAAGCTTCTGTAGCCCAAACGTGGCTGACGGGAGCATAGGAGCATTTACTGTGCTGAAAAAAGTGTTTGGGTTTGTGCTCTGTAGCCAGGTTGTTTCTGCAATGCTAAAAAGGGGGGAAAAACAGACAAAATTTCTGGCCGTAAGTAAACAAAGACATTTACTCAGATGGATCCCATGTGTTAGGAAATGAAGGTGCTCTTTTTACTTTTGCCATTCCCAAATAAGCCACCTCTGTTCCAACTACCAGGTGCAGCAATGAACACTAAAACACTTTCAAAACCCCAGCAGCAGCAGCAGCAGCAGATGATGATGTTTTAATAATTTACTGGTCAAAACCTGAAAGCCAGAAGCCACTGGCTACAAATAGTCCCTTTTGCCTTGTGGCAGGGCACAGGCCCCGGGCCCTCTATGGAGTGAGCGTACTGCAGGCAGCCAAAGACTCTGCCCAGCCACACTCCTTA
>NW_008236649.1:709600-719329 GCF_000691975.1 Corvus brachyrhynchos | reverse complement strand
GGAAAGAGTTTTGGAATTAGGTCATCTTTTTCCCAATAAGGAAAGGATACTGGACTCAGGGGAAGCTCTTTAGCTTGGTAGCTTAAAAATCATTTTGTTCTCACTTGTGGAGAAAGCTGATGGATTTTAGGGGGCTTGTAGAGGTTTAACACACGGTGGAAGTGTGCCCTGTTGGGCACATGGTAGCAGTGGTCCTGGTCCCTTGAAGTAATCCATAACCACCCAGCAGCCCTGATCACACGTATCAAATACCTTTTCTGCCCAGAAGATGAAAATTCTGCTAAAATTAACCACAATTTAGAGCTGACTGTAGCCGAGGCGGGGTGTAATAAATCACTAGAAGAGCGATGCTGCATTTGAAAATAAGACTAAAATAGGACAGAGAAGCCATAATGAGCTGTTTGGGGTTTGTTTTTCTAAATACCATAGAAAAATTATTTTTGGAGCAAAAATTACCTTACTTTTGAGATATTCTATTATTTCCTCTACAATGTGAACAATTACAAATCCTTGGCAGTTTCACCTCCAAGAGCAGGCTGTTAGTCTCAGGGAATTCAAATAATACTTTACATACTTCTGTGGAAAATAAGAAGGATTACTGCCTACAGCCATATGATAAGACTTTCCATCTGCTCTTGTTTCTCAGGGCTTGTCCTCAGGCATTTCAGAGAGCGTGGAAGGGGGGTGGTTGGTTCGTAGTCAAGCAGTCCATGTGACTCTGGGGTAAAGACTTATGATGAGGTTTGTGTTTAAGAAATAGAATTACATTTTCCTTCCCAAGAGTCTTCTCCTGAAGCACTTCAGAACCCCCCGGGAGATGCTGAGGGAATGTTTCTGCTCACTGACAGTGGGGACACTGAGTTTCAGACCATGACTTTCTGTGGCAGAGCTGAGTTTCTGGGCTCTCTGCTTGCTGAGTCTCCAAAAAGACCTTTACTCAGTTCCCAGTAATGATCAGGTTATTTTCCTTCCCCACAGGAGTGCGAGACCTTTGAGAAGTGCTGCCCCAATGTCTGTGGAACCAAGAGCTGTGTGGCTGCTCGGTACATGGACATCAAGGGGAAAAAGGGGCCTGTGGGGATGCCCAAAGAGGCCACCTGTGACCGCTTCATGTGCATCCAGCAAGGCTCAGAGTGCGACATCTGGGACGGGCAGCCTGTCTGCAAGTGCAAGGACAGGTGTGAGAAGGAGCCGAGCTTCACCTGTGCCTCCGATGGGCTCACCTACTACAACAAGTGCTACATGGATGCAGAGGCCTGCATCAAAGGCATCACACTGAACGTGGTCACCTGTAGGTACCATCTCACCTGGCCAAACACCAGCCCTATCCCCCCAGAAACAACAGCTCGCCCTACCACCGCCTACTCTGAGACAACGGTCGTTGATATCCTGCCGCCCGCCTTGGTGAACAACCCCGTCCATCAGTCCGTCTACGTGGGAGAGACCGTCAGCTTCCTCTGCGATGTCACAGGCAGACCCAAGCCAGAAATCACATGGGAGAAGCAGGTTGATGGCAAGGACAAAGTTATCATGAAGCCAAACCATGTCAGAGGGAATGTCGTGGTCACCAACATTGCCCAGCTGGTCATCTACAACACGCAGCTGCAGGATGCGGGAATCTACACCTGCACCGCCCAGAACAGTGGTGGCCTCCTCCGGGCGGATTTCCCTCTGTCAGTCATCAGAGGAGAGCCCACATCCAAGGAAGCTTCCCAGAACAAAACACATTTTCCAACCGATGAGTGCCTGAAGCAGCCGGACAGTGAAGACTGCGGGGAAGAGCAGACCAGGTGGTACTATGATGCCAAGAAAAACAACTGCTTTACTTTCATCTATGGGAACTGCAACAGCAACCTCAACCACTTTGAGACCTACGAGAGCTGCATGCTAACGTGCATGAACGGCCCCATTAACATCTGCAACCTGCCAGCCCTCCAAGGCCATTGCAAGGCCTATGAGCCCAGGTGGGCCTACAATAGCTTGACAAAGCAGTGCCAGTCCTTCATCTATGGCGGGTGTGGAGGCAACGAGAACAACTTTGAGAGCCGGGAGGCCTGCGAGGAGATGTGCCCCTTCCCGAAGAACATGCACTGCAAGGCCTGCAAACCCCGCCAAAAGCTGGTGACCAGCTTCTGCAAAAGCGACTTCGTCATCCTGGGGCGCATCACGGAGCTGACCGAAGACCAAGACTCAGGACACGCCCTGGTGACAGTGGAGGAGATTCTCAAGGATGAAAAAATGGGATTAAAATTCCTGGGGAAGGAGCCACTAGAAATCACGCTTTTGAACATGGACTGGAGCTGCCCATGTCCCAACATGACCACAGTGGATGGCCAGCTCATCATCATGGGGGACGTCCACAACGGCATGGCCGTCCTACAACCAGACAGCTTTGTGGGCACCTCCAGCATCCGGCGCGTGCGCAAGCTCCGCGAAGTCATCCACAAGAAAACCTGTGAGCTTTTGAAAGAGTTCCTAGGATTGCATTAACCTCCCTCACGTGTGTGAGGCGCCCCGATCTGTGTTAGTAGGGCTAACAAGTGCTAGGCTAGTGCCAAACTAAACACGCTGTTTGAAGATACACTGTAGGAATTATGCAGAACCCCTATTGTAATCCATTAATGATGCTTAGCAACAACGTAGTTTGGTCTTTGGCAGGCACGTAAACCAGCAGTAAAAGGCCATTAATCTTGCATTGAAATCAATTTGTCCATATAGGAGTGCCATTTAACTAGGTGACTCACTGCAGTAATTATACAATTTTTATGTAGCTTCCATCATAAAGGATGGAATTCATAGCGTTTGTTTGGCTAGTTGGTACACAGCTAAGAAATATATAATGTCAATTTAATCTGTCTCATTTTCAGTCTGGTTCATCATTTTAAGTCACATGCTTGGCTCCTTATAGCAGCACTAATATTTCAAGACAAAAGCCTGTAAATTATTGTCTATATTTACAGTTGTGCTCATTTAACCAACTTATGCATTATGAGTTTGCTTCTTTTAATTGCAATTTTCCTTTTTTTTTCCTTTTAAAAGCCTCATTTTTAAATGGCAACTACTACCTGTGTTGCAGTCCTTACTGGAGGAGAAACTCCCTTGATCCTATACCCAGGACAACAGGTCCCTGTAAAAGCTCAAGGCACAGTCTTACCCTGAAATGACTTTTCTGTCACCAGAACAAGGTCAGCAAACACCCTCATTCCCAAGTTGAGTTTCAATCAATATATTTTATATCACAAAAATTCCAAGCCAGAAGGACAGCAGTGTGCTGCCAGCTTCTTGCTTTTGAAAAGCCTTTACACCTGAGCATACACAGCAATTTATTACTTATTTTCAGTAGCAATCCTGCTTTTATAGATGAGAGAGCAAAGTAAGAGGAGTCAGAACGAAATTCAACCTAGGAAACTGTAATACAGAGTCTGCAAACTGCATTAGGCAGACACAAAGCTCCTGAATCTGAACTGCACAAACACAAGCAGACAAAGTGGACACTTTTATCAGTGTCACCCTTTTAGAGCCTTTTTAGAGTCTTTCAAACTCAGAATACACTTTCCACCAGGCCACTGTATATGGGTGTATGAATGAATTCCCTAAGACAGCCAGCACGGGCTGTGGGTGGGAGCAGGTGAGTACACATAGGATCAATCATTTTAACATTTGGGTGTCCAAAAAGGATAACATTTGCCTATACAAAATCCTTAAATAAAGAAAAGGCTGATCCTGGAAACATCCTGCCTTGCTGGTAACTGTGATTGCAGGGAGGAGGGGCAAGCATGGCATAGTGAGCCTTGTCCCTGCCCCTCATTCTGTGGGCTCAGCCAAGTGACTGTGGCAGAGCTCAGAGCTTGCTGCCCTGCATAAAGGGCCAGTTCAGGGCTGGAGCAGTGTCAAGACACGTCCGGGTGAGAAGAAGGAAGGGAGGAAGGGAGGCAGGAAGGTGCAGGCAGTGCTGCCCCATGGTGCCATCTCATGGGCTCGCTGTGGGGCGGCCGAGGCTGGCAGCGGGCACACGTGTGCTGCTGCAGGCCTGTGTTGGGGCTGGGTACAGCAAGGGCTGGGGAAGGAGATTAAACAGGCAGATGTTGGACATCTGCACCCCCCAAAGCCTGTGCATGTTGGGTGTTTGGTTGTTGCGGGGAGGAAAACTCACAGCGAGGGAAACAGAGTTGGATGTGAGTCCAGCTCTGGCTCCCCTGATTCCATGCTCTGCACCAGCAGCCAAGCCATGGGTAGACACCACTGCAGGATGGAGAACTAGGCTCCTCTCCCAGTGGTTTGGGCTTGGGTTATTTCTGAAATATTCCTGCAACAGGAACAGATCTAAATCTCCAGTTATTTGGATAACTTCAGAAGAAGCTGCGTGGGAGGGAGAGAGAGGAGTCTGGACCAGGTTTTGCTGACCAAGAAAATACCTGCTGGGTTTTTGTTGTACCTTTCCTAAGTGTATGTGAAAAAACTCCAATTAAAGGCCCATAATGTTTGTGTATGTTCTTGTGGAGATCATTTTCTGCAGATGGGAGATGCTGACCCTGCTGCCGGCATCTCCACCGGATCATCCCCGGCTGTGGCAGCCACCACTGTCCCATGGCTCATCTGCCGTTTTTTGAGCAAGCTGTAGGAAGTGGCATGTTCTTGCCATACTAACACGAAGGTTTTGGAGGATGAAGGTTTAATAAAGACAGGATTTGTATGGCTCCTTTTCCCCTAAAGTTAAGGGATTTAGCAAGTGTGGGAGTGTTGAAGTGTCTCGGGAGTGTTGGAATGACTCGAGAGACATGGAGCTGGGTGTTCCAGAAGAGCTGGGATGCAAACGTAGCTGGGAGCAGAAAGCAGAGGATTCATTGCTGCTCCAGCCAGCACAGTGCAGTGCTGAATCCTGGGGTCTAAAGTGCTTTCTTGGCTTTCCCTCCTGGTGAATCCCCTGGGAAGGCAGCAGGCACTAAAAACATTCAGTGTGCAAGTGTTCTGAGGCACTGAGAGCCAGGGCTGTGCAAGGTGTGTCTGCCAGCCCCCTTCAGGCACACAGGCCTGGTGGGTGAGTGTTTTCCTGCGAGGGGATCCCGGAGGACATTCTGGGTCAGTTTTCCAGTGTGGTGGGGTGGGATGGACACTGAACAGACCAGCCCAGCTCCCTGACGCAACACAGCCACTCTTGTGTAGCTCCTGCCCAAACCTGCAGACATGACCAGATCCTGTTGAGCCCCTTGGGGTGCCCCTGGCTGTGTCCCACTGCACAGAACCATCACAGGTACCCTGAGGCAGAAGGAGCAGTGCCACAGGCATCCCTCGCCTGCTCACCAGGAAAAAAAACATTCCTGGCAGTGCTGGGAGCACCACACCTCCCCGTGGCACTGGACTGACCCCAACCCCAAGCCTCTCCACCTTCTGACCTTGAAGAATTCAGCTCTCCACTCAAAGCTAGTATTTTAGTTCAGCCTCTTATTAAACCCTTAAGAAGCCTAAAATTCAAGCCTGACCAGTCCAGCAGCCTGGGGATGCTGCTGCATGGGGCCAGTGCTGGAGGATGTTGCTCCACCTTTCAGGACTAATGGGCACAGGCACGTGGCTCCTGACCAGGAAATCCCTTTTGTGTTGCTCATGAGCTCAGGTTCCATCCTGCTCTGTGGGGTCCTTCTCTCAGGCTGTCAGAAAGCTGGAAGGAAATGCCAGTATTTAAAGTTTGTATAAAATGTATGAGAGGAGAGAGAGAAAGGGAAAAGCCTCCTTGAGTCTTTGAGCACCAGTGCCTGTGGGAGGCTCCAGGGAAGAGCTGGGGGATTGATGCCACCTCCAAAGCCACATGGCTGTGGCCAGTGGCTGATGTCAAAGATTTCCTCCACATGCAGACAGGAGGGAAACAGCATTTCCCACAGACACTGGCCCAGGAAGCAACACAGAATCATAGAATCATTAAGGTTGGAAAATACCTCCTAAGATCATTGAGTCCAACCAAGAAGCTGGGAACAGACGCACATCGGCTGGGTCTGAGACCTGCAGGAATTCTCCAGGGCTCAGGGATGGATCTGGGGGACACTTGACAGCCCTGAACCAGTGTGAGGTGCCCATCTCCCAACCTGGAGTGAGGATGAGAGGTGCAACCCCCGAATCTGCAAACTCTGCAGCTGGACGGACACCATCCAGCTCCTGGATCCTAACAGGAGTCACAGGTGGTTGTGTCTTGCTCTGCTAACAGGGGACAAACAGCAGCAGCAGCCAGGTGATGGCATGTGGCTGCTGCACACAGATTGCACGTGGGGCTGGTGCCACACAGGGCTGGTGCCACACAGCTGGCAGGGCATGAGGGTACAGGGAGCTGCACGCACGGAGAGCTGGCTGGGTGATTACTCAGAGACAGATCCAGCAGCAGCCACAGCGCCCAGAGCTGAAAGGAAAGAGGCAATTGAGCATGTTCTCATTGCAGAGACTCTAGATGAGGTCAGGCAGAAGATTTAATGGGCAACCAGCTCCAGAAGAAGGAGCAAACAGCGGTGATGACGCTACTGGAATATGATTCAGACAGCAAAGGTATTTAAGAGCTTAGTTTCCACTTGTTTTAAAATAAATTAGGGACCCCTGCAAGAAATCCCCGCTGGCTATGGGTCTCAGTTTCTGAGGGAGGTGGTTGTGATGAAGGTCATGCACAGCTTTAGCCAACACCTAATGATTTCCTGCAAAAAGAAGGATTAATTGAGCTGGCACCAAATGAGCACCTTGCACCACAGGACCCACTTCCTCCACCTGAAGCACCTTGTGCCCCAGTTGGCTGTAATTCGTGCATGTGCATGAGCATGTGCATGTGCTGGGAAATTCTTCCTGTGGATAATTACCAGGAAAAGATCATGGCCAGGCTGGTACCTCTACTGAGGCTGGATGGAGCCAGATTTTAAAGGCAAGGCTGTGAAAATGTCAGCCTGAGCAAGAACATCCAGTTTAAAGCCTGTTTTAATACCAAATATTTAGTGTTTTCCCCTCCTCCAGCACTGTTTACTGATTGACTACAAGTGACCTCCAGCTGCTGTATTGATTTACAGCAGCTGTCAAAGGGCAAAAAATGAGCCCCATGCCCAGGACCTGAGAAGCTCTGAATGGAGGTTGCACAACTGAGTGAATGTTCTGCCAGCACTTTCAATCTTGGAAAAAAAAAGTCAGCTTGGGTTCCTGATCTCCAACACAAACAGCAGTGGGATTTGAAGATAAGGTTGCAGCACTAGAGGACATATCTATTAGCCAAAAAAGCAGCACAGTCTGTTTAATTCTCAGCTATTTATGGCTGGGCAAATGATATGACATTTAGGTCTCAGAGTTTAGAAAGCAAATGGAAAGTCTTCCAAGGGCTGATAGGTGGGTCAGGTTTCAGTGAGGAAACTCTCCAACTCTGGTGTTTTTCTCTGTACCCATCCCTACATCCACCTTTCTTCCCAGCCAGCCTGTCCCTGCCAAAAGGTGTTGGGGGTCTCCTCCAAACCTCTGGCTCATTGGTGGACACAGACCTGCTCTGACAAAGGCAATGAGAGCTGAATGTCCATGTTTCAGAATTAGGGACACTTCGGGATGGGGTCAAGCCTCCCCCAGACCCCTGGTACTGTGCCCTGGGGCAGGAGACTGGTGCTCATAGGCTGGAAAGGGCCACTGGGCTTGTCCCACCTGGCAATTCCTAACCCCTGGCATTTTTTTCACCTTAAACTGTTCTTACAACAATCCAGTTGGACTGGATTACCTGGCATAAAAAGAACTACCCATAAAGGGCTTTGTGCCTTCTCTTTCTCCTTTGCTCTGCTCCTCACACCCCTGAGCCAAGGGGGGACTGTAACACGTGTAAAGGACATTGCTTCCTCTACTGTTTGAAATAAACAGGAAAACAACAGTAATAAATCTCCAGGATCAGATGGTTTTCACCCAAGGGTAAAAGTACTTACATAAAACATTGCTTAACCATTAACTGCAGCAGATAACCTTTGCGTCAGTCCATGGCAGGACCAGAGCACAGAAGGTGGCAAACATGGGGCTAATTTTAGAGGAGGGTTCCCAAGGGCTGGGTATGAAAACTCAGCAAGTCTGGTATAAACTGTAAGAGAGGCTAAAACTCACAGCTGAGTGGTAAATAGGATGTGAGAAGGAAGAGTGTGTGTACTTCAACAGAGGGAAGTGATGCTCTGTGACACTTTGAAGCAATCATAAGGACAGGGATGGTCCAGCTGAGGGAGTTGACTTGGGTCAAGGCCTTAGAGCTCCAGCTTCCTCACCCAAGGCTTTTAAAGTCATTTAGCTGTCCTGTGTCTGGGAGAGGTGTGACAGCCTCCTGAGACAACAACTGTTTGCAACATCAGAAGGAAAGGGTGAGACCAAAAGGTCAGTGTTCAGTGTGAGGAAAAGTCATCGGCAGTGCCCCAGGGAACCTGTGGAGATGGTCGGGGAGATGGATGGGAGAGGTGGAATATGAAGGTTGTTACTGAGATCAAATTATTCAGAGCTGCAAAACCACGAGCTGACTGTGAGGAGCTGCGGTAATGCCGAGTGACAGGATGATAAAATAGCAGATGAAATGTGATATTGATTAATATACATGGGGGGGAAGTGAGTCCTGGCTGTGCATTCCTATGACAACTTCAAGCAAGCTGCTCCCATTCCAGACCTGGGTGATCCACACATGGATCTGACGGGGGAGTCCAGCCTGGCTCTGGTGTGCAGGCAGCCCCCTGAGCAGATCCTCCACATCACACCTCTCAAAACAGCACCAGCAGCTTGATGACCTGCAACATTCCCATTAACAGGCACAAAAGCCCGTGGACTTCTCAAAATCCCAGCAGCACTGGCACGTGCTCAGGCTGGACAGGTTGCTGCCCTGCTAAGAGAATGCTCCTTGCTATTAGGAATGTGCTCCTGAGATCACCAGATAAATCTCAGCCACATCCCAGCCCCATAATATCAGATCTTGCTAAAACAGGGACCTCACCAGCATCTGCCCCCACAAGCAGCCCGTGCTGCAGGATGGACAACAGGCATGGACCCAAACCCAGCTCTGGAGCCCTGAGTCTGTTCAGAAGATCCCCACAATTCCTGCATCTCTGGTGCTTGGAAAAGATGCTGGAAATCACAAAGCTCCTTCTGGAAATGCCTCCAAGGCTGGCCTTGGCCGAATCTCTCCATCCCTGAACAGAGAGCAAGGTGCAACCAGGATATTCCAGGGGAGCTGTGGGGCAGAGGGGGTCTCACCAGCCTCAGCAGGACTCACCATATCCTAGAACTGTACAATCATCAAAGGGTTTGGGTTGGAAGGGACCTTTAAAGAGCTTCTCTTTCCATGCTGTGCCATGCACAGGGACACCTTTCACCAGCCCAGGTTGCTCCAAGCCCCATCCAACCTGATCTTGAATGTTTCCAGGGTTGGAGCATCCACCACGTCCCTGGGCAGGCTGTGCCAGGGCCTCTCCACCCTCACTGCACAGGCAGGGGCAGGTTCTCCATCCAGCACTGCCCGAAGCACAATTTAATGACAGAGCCACAGCCAGCACCAGCACCCAACAGTGTGACACGGTCACGGCACCCACCACGGCCCCAGCGTGACCCGAGGTCTTCCTCACACGGTCTCAGCTTCCTATTTTGGCAATATTGAAGGGCAAATTTTAGAAAAAGCCCGTATCCCTCAGCACTGCCACGACGTGCGGTGGCTGGAAATGGGGACGGGAGGCTCCAGCCGCTCCCCCGGCCCCGCGCACAGCGGCGGCC
>NW_008236649.1:691976-709482 GCF_000691975.1 Corvus brachyrhynchos | reverse complement strand
GGCTGCACGAGGAGCATCCTCCCGCTGAGGCTGGGCTGGCCTCGGCCTGCTTCACTCAACTGCTTCACAGACACCTGGCCGCGTAATTTGTATTATTCATTAATAAAATCGTTAATTTCTCTAAGTGGGAAGCAACATCACCCTGCCAAGCTGGGCAGCTGGGTCCTGCTTCACTGATTTCATCCTTGTCTTGTTAGCAAAACAGGATGAGAGATTTTAGGTTTATCAGGGGAAAAAAATTATCTGGTAGGGAGTGTGATAAGGCAATTAAATCCATTTCCAGAGCTGCAGGGAAAAGCCACAATGTGTAATTTATTTGAGACTTTCTCTCTCCCTGTTTGCAAATTGCACAGTTTCTAAAGATATTGGTTCAGTTACTCAAAATTATTCATTAATCTCTTCAGTGAATAATACTTGACCAGCAGATCATCCAAAAAGTGAGTATTGCAGTAACATTGCAACCAAATTCTCCATTTCTGCTGTAGTTTATTGTCACTAACAGATGTGAACGACTCAGGTAATTAACCCGGGATGAAATTCAAATTGTGTATTTGGTTATAATATCTGCAATCCTCAATTTTAACTGTGCTAGCCAGCTCCAAAGGTCACCTCATCAAGAGGTGGGTGAAAGTATCTGATCTCTGACATAATGGAATTGCTACTTTTATTGGGAGGTTTGGATTTTGGTGAGAGAGCAGCCAGTGGGCACAGAGAGTCAGCAGAAAATAAACATAGATTAAAAGGAAAAAGTTAATGGCTTTCTCAGATCTACTAATCTAACAGGTGTTATCAGCAGGATTTACTCCCAAATCTCTTTATCTGTTGGGTCTCTGATGGTGCTTTTCCCCTGAAATACCAGGTGTGGCAACCCAAAGCATTTAGGAATCATGAGTCACATCTCCCTCCGTCACAAAATTGGCTTTAAAATCCCGTTATTTCTTTTAAATAAATAAATAAATTGTTGGAGTTTTTTTGGTCATTCTTACAGTTTGCCTTCAGATGGCAGAGCCTTCCAGCAATCACAGGTTTACACTTTGCCACCACCAGCATTAAACAAATATTCCCTTCCTCAGTTTTCTTTGTGAATGAAAGTTTAAGGTCCCCTCGGCCACAGAACTTCTAAAGCTGGAGCTTTCGGTGCTCCCTCGGCCAGGACAAGGCTCCCAGGAGGGTCTGGAGGAGCAGTGTTGCCACCTAGGGACTCCTGAGAGCTCTAAAGGAGTTTTCTTCGAGGTGGGAAGCTCTGACGCGTTTCCGTCGGGTCGTGGCTGTTTGCCTGCTCGCTGTAGGTGTCCGGGGAGGGAAGCAGCTTTTGGAGATGGTCTTTTTAGCTTGGCTTTTGTTTTCCTACAAAAGTATTAGCCTTTGTGGCTCAGCACATAGTGCCAGAAATCCTCCACCAGCTGCCTCGTAAAGGCTGTCACAGCCTCTCCACCGCAGACTCCAGGAGCACATTTATCCCCAAGGTGCAGCCCTACACCTGTCACTTATCAATCCAATTTTTCATGTTTATCTAGAGAAGTTTTTCGGCAGACAAAAAACGGAGGAGGATTTGCTGCTCCCGCCCTGACAGGAAGATTTACACATGAGCAAATGATTTGTAACAAACGCTGTGTAAGATAGATGGAGCTACTCCTCTTGTTCACAAATTATTCACAGACCACGGGCTTGAAGAGGAAGAAATTTTTCCCTTGCTTTGTAAAGTACACACAGATGCATTTCTTTATTATTATTTATTACCACTTTCACAATAAAAAACACTCCAGAGAGCATCTTTTGCAGAATTATTGCAGTTTACAGGTTATTTAGTTGGCAATCTGGACAGAAAACAGGCTTGGTTGGTTGGGTTGTTTTTCCTTTCCCTTTTTTTTTTAGTAATTGCCTTGACCAGCAAGATTTTTGTCATGGGTTGGAGCCTCTGGGCATTACAAGGTCATACAGCTGAAGTTCCTGGCCTCCACTTTTCTTACCAGTCTGCTCAAGGGAGAGTATTGCCAAATCAGCCCCTGGGTTTTGCTGGGTGAGCACAGGGCTTTAAACCAGGCTCTGGGGCAAATGCTCCGGCCCGGCCCTCGGAGATGGAGCTCTGCAAGGGCTCTCCAGCACCATGGAAAAATTGCTGCTTCCAGAACTGTGTCTGGAAAGATGGGGGGTTTCTGGAGCCTCTGGGAGCTGTGAGAGATGAATAGGTAACCAGAAACAGGGGCTATGGGCAGCCTGAAGGGCTCAGAAAGGTGTTTCTAGGTACAGCCTTGGGGTTTGCTTCCATTCCATATTTCCCATATAAAGAACTAGGTTTTTTTCTTTGTGGATAAAGCTTTCTTTTCCCTACTTCCACAGCCGGAATTAAAATGTATTGCCATGTCCTTGGCAGTGCTGTGAGCAGGGGCAGATCCTTGATCCAGTGTTGTGATCCTTGTCCTGTGCTACATTCACATGGAATTTGGAGTTTTCCTTCTTGGCCAGCCACGTGAGGGAGGCAGCTCCCAGCCTGTGGTAGAGCTGCATCCTGCAGAAGTCGAGCAGTGAAATGGGCACTGCCACTGTGTGCCTCAGAAATCTAACAGCTCATTAAAAATAAACAACAAAAAATATATTTTACCCTGAAATCCAGATAGTGCCAGGTGCTAACAAGGTCACTATTCAATCCCTGCCTTCATGGCTCATATGTTCCAGATGTGAGCACATGTCCACGTTCTGTATTGATTGGTGCAAGTCATGTAACACATGTAAAACCTGCTGGCCTGTGAGCTGAGCAAACACACAATTGCTCTGTGAATCCATTACTGGTAGGAGCAGGTGGGTTCCTTGCCTGAATAAATGCATTTCAAACTCCTCTAGGTCTGCTTTCAAAACCACCACTTTGTTTATACAACACAGCACAGCCAGGCTCCTACACCTTCTGCTCACCAAACCCTCCCTGCCCTGGAGTTCAGGTACTTTCATTTCTGCATAAAGAAAATCAGAACATGAATATGTTTTTGCAAACATAACTAATAAAAAAGAAATCTCTTTTCATTTGTAAATAGGAGTAAAGCATTGTTTACATTCAGGCACTGTTAACTGGAAGCATCCACAACACATCACTCTCAGGCACAGCAGAGTAAGCACAGAATAAAAATATCTCTAAAGACCTGGATCTGTAAATGCTGAGTAACTTTTCACTCTGGAGCAGAAGTGCCTTGAAACACAATCATTTTATCCCATCCTGCTGGACCTGCACATGGGGGATGGCCGGAGTCAGAAATAAAAAGCTGCTTTCCCTTAAAAACCCCAGTGAGGTGGGGGAAAGCACGTTGTTGTTCGCTTTGAAGGTGCTTGGGTTGGTGCTGCTCGTTCACCTGGGGGGGCCCATTTCCGACACGACCCCAGAGCCGGCGGCTCCCCAGACACGCAGAGAGCCTGTGCGGGAGAGGAGGAGGAGGAGGAGGAGGAGGAGGAGGAGGAGGAGGAGGAGGAGGAGGAGGAGGAGGAGGACAAAGAGGAGATGCTCGCGTGGCTCTTCCGCTGCCTGCGCCGAGCCGGAGCCCCGGCAGTCGCCAGCGCTGGGACACGGGGGCTCTCAGGGGCCCCCTTCGCTGGCAGCCACGGGCAGGAGCTGACGTGGCACCCCGTGTCACCTTGTCCTGTCCCTGTGCCTTCCGCAGGGGGCGGGGGCCACCTCCTTCCTCGTCCTTGTATTCGCTTTTAGGGCTCCGAAAGAAAACGAGCCGGAGAGCCCGGCAGGGCAGGGAGGAGGTGGAGGCATTTCTCCTTCCGTAGGTTTTTCCTGTTTCTTCATTTCCTCGTTTTCCCCCTTGCAGTCTCTTCCCCGACCTGTTGAAACGTGGCTACCGCGGCACGATGAGGGAAAACTGCGATTTTAACGTGTGGAGCTGTTAGAATTTTAAGTAAGTGCCCAAAAGAACCCAGAGGAAGAGAGCATGTGCCCCTCTCTGCTCTGGCCGTCCCTGGCAGCTCTCTGCAGACACCCTCCCACCCTGGCAAAAGGGAATGTTTACACTTGTCACTTATATTTTTAGTGCATCCTAGTCCCAGCCGTGCCTCAGCACAACCTCGTGGGCCAATTGCCACGGTGGAAGGCACCTCCCAGCAAATGTTACTTCATTTCTGGAAGGACTGAGGAAAGAACAATCCCCAAGTGAGTCCTGGCAGGAGCTGGCTGCAGGTCCCCATTTCACCCGTCCTTCAGGTTCTTCCAGTTCACGAGGACAAGGTGCACAGCAAAAGCACTTGCTCTGCAAGTGGCCTTCCAGCACCTGACCTCTGTGAATGCAAACAACACTTAAAGCAGCTAAGTGCCATACAGACCCCTCACCCCAGCCTGACAGCACCACAGAGGGACCATCAGGGTAAATCCACTGGGGTTTGGTGGCCCTTTGGGGTCTGTTTCTAAAAGGACCTCAAAGAGTTACAAATAACAGTGACCAATTTCCAATTTTCCTTCATTTTTGTCTCCATTGGCTTGTCCCTGTACTGCTGGGATGTCACTGAGCCTTGAACAACACCCATTAACATCCTTGCTGTGGGCACAGCCCGAGTGATCAGAAAGGATTTGTGCCCCTGCCTGCAGTGCCAGTCACTGCTGTTTAGTCTCACTCAAGATCAGCTCCCTTGAAAACACCCCATAATCAGCTGTCCCCAGTTTAAGCACATCCCGACCAAGCACAGGACATTGAATGGATGGAAAGCAAATCATAATTTCCCTTTCCCCTGCTGTGGGAGGGATCATTCACAGGAGAAAAGAAGTCCGGGGTTCACCTCAGCAGGCGATGTCTGGCTCTGCTCCATCCCCACCTCAATGCCGGGGAAAGTGATGCCACAGTGGGATTTTCTGAGGATAAAAGCCTGTGGGTGATTAGGAGGTGCTTTACAACAGCAGTGGTATCATAGGCCCAGGTCAGCCAGAGCTCTCAGGCAAGAAGGAAACCTCAGAGCTCCTCTGCAAGACACAGAAATGGGGTTATACCTTGTTCTGACCGGGAATGGGAGCCCAGAGAAATCAGAACTGCTCCTGGAAGGCAGGAGTAGGAGAACAGGTTATATGTTCCCATTCCCAGCTCTCCACGGCACGATTTATCAAGTGGTTATGAAGAAAAAAAAAAAGGAAAAACAAGTAAAGAAAGAAATAACTGGATAGAGGTTGTATAGCCTGGGCTCCTCTTTGTCTTCCAGCCTGTCCGGATAAATGTCGTTCTGGGAAAGGCTGGAGGATGGATACAGCCCTCAAGTTCAGGAGCTCTAACAGGGAGTGAAAGAAAAGGTTCTGGATGAAGATAACTGCAGCAGTTATATGACTAATCCCAACATCTTCAGACATTCTCCCGTCTGCCTGTAAGAGTTATGTGATCCTAAACGTCCTCAAGGGAAACAAACCCATTCTGACTAGCAGATGACTAACTGCTTGCAAATAACACAGATATCTTATTATACAGGACAAAAGACCAAAATATCCAAGATGACAGTGCCCCACAGGAGGGCTCAAACCGGGCACTCCAGCACTGCTCTTTCCAAAAAGCAACTGGGAGCCGGTCAGCTCGAGAGCCCGGCCACAGCCAGAATGAGCCTTTTGTTCCAGCAAATGCAAATGTCAGGAAAGGGAACGGGCCAGTTGCCACCCCGCAGCAATGCCCCCGGCAGCAGGGTTGGGCTAGACAGCCCCAGATCTCTCTGGAAAAGAGGCAAAGTCAAAATCCAATCTCTGTAACCACTCTGGCTTTTGGAGGGAGGCACCTCCAAGCTGGGCTCGCAGCTGATCCTCATCTCAGCTTACACGGCGCTAGTTCTCTAATTCCACTAGGGAGAGGTTTGTGTGCGGAGCCCATTTGTGCAGGCAGCAAAAAGCCAAAGTCACCTAAGATCCCAGGCCAAAATGCATTTTAAGATGCATTATTAGCCACGCATTACCCCTAGCACATGCAGAGAGGGAAGTTTCAGTGGAAGTTTCAGTTTTCTAAAGGAAGAAGTCTGTCCTGCATGGTTGAGGTTTCACCCCCAACCTTTACCTCTGTGAGCAGGGTCATCCTGCTCCTCATCCATCCTCCTTTTCTGGTCCTCGTACAGTGGGAGAGCCAAGTGAGTGGGACTCTCCCAACAGCAGCAGCAGAGGCCAAGAAAATCAGCCTTGAAAGGGATGCTGCAGAGAAGGAAAGGGATAAAGTTAAGATATTGCTACAGCAGGGCTGGTTAAAAGGTTTTAGTCCTGTGTTGTCATTGACAGTTAACTGTAAATCAGCAGAGGAACATTGCTCCCTAACATAAGCCCTTGTATTTTTAGATAAATACATTCCACAAATGTTTTGTAAAGGAGGTTTCTTTGCCTAAAGGATCTACTTCTTCCCAAGCCTCAGTGGTACAGCATAAACCACGTTACTAATAACAATTGTTCCTGGGTTTGTTTCTGGAACACAGATCACAAAACAGAGTTTATTTGGGAGTGTCTGTGTACTCTTCTATTTCTGTCCTTCTTATTCAGCCTCACAGAGTAAAATGGGCAACTGTGAGTCCAGGGCAGGACACAGCCCTGCCCTGGAGAGATTACAGTCTCCATCAGATAATACACTGCAAATTATACATGGTGAGGCACAGACCTCAGACAAGCAGGAGGGGAGAACAGCTTGGTTTGGGAAGGAAATTAAGAAAACCAAGTTTTAAGGGAGACCTGGAAGGAAAACAGAAAGGAACATCAGGAGTGGGAGAATTTCAAGGAATAAACAAGGTAGGAGAGAGATTGTACAGCAGAACACTGAAAAAAGGACTGATGTATAAAGATGAGATCCAGATGCTGAATTTAATCAGATCTTCTGGTATCTCACTTTGGGCAGGTCAGAGACTCCAAACACTGAATCCTTAAAACCATAGAGATACCAAACAAAAATGAAAGACAACTTTACTGACATCCGAAAGTTAACTGCCCCCAAATGAGTGCTGTCGAATAAGATGAGCCAGCCAGCCTTGCTCCCATCTCTCCAGTGTCACCAGCAGCTTCTCTTACCTGCCACCAGCCCCTGCCAGGCAGCACTGGGAGACGAGGTGGGATGGGCGGTGCAGACAGAGCAGCTTCAGCACACGATGCCTGTGCTTCCCCCTTGAACTGGGCCAGTAGAGCACCTCCCATAGCAGCTCCTTGAGGCTGTGCCTTCTTTGGCAGGCTCAGCCCAGCAGGAACAAGCCCGGAGGTGCAGCAGAGGCATTGGAGTGAGGACAGGGCGAGATGGAAGTGAGGCAAGGGCAGGGACGTTTATTAGGTCAGCGGGCACACTCAGAAAAACTACACGTGATTGCAGGCACATCAGGCTGCTTCAGATCTGAAATAGAAGCAATAACCTTAGAGCTAAATACAGGTTGAGAATAATTGTTCCGTATTAAACTTCATTATATTAATGAATTAGGCAATTTGAGAGAAAGGGTGATTGGTTCCTGTTGATCAAAGGGAGGATGCTAGCCAGAGGACAGCTGATGATGTCATTTATGGCACAAAGAGAGAGTAAGAGAGATAGGAACAATTATTGCCTAGGGATGTCTGGTGGTAGCAAAAACCATAATGTAATATGCAATCAATATCTATGTGATTTTCTACCCTGGAGTCAGGAATTTTAGTACTTGCATTGTCTTTTGAAGCAGTTCTGGAGACCTTCCTTGCAGGTCTGGAGTGAGAGGCTGGAGATGCAGTGGTTGATCTCTTACTGACTGTTCCTGTCCCTTATCAGTTTGTACAAGTTAATTTGAAATGGTTACCTGCAGTTGTTGCCACCAGCCTGCCAAATCTGTCATGCAAAGCACATGGGCAGGAGGATGGTAGCAGGTCTCAGTCCTCCTGTGTCATTTAGAAATCTGATTCCATTAAACAGCTGGGGTTAATTGCCAGCACTTCTGGGCTCATCACTATCCCTTCCATACTGTTTCCTGTGCAGTGACAGTTCCAGGGAAACTGTGATTTCTTAAGGACCTACATTTTTACATAAATGTAAGTTCTTAGTGGACTTATGCAGAGAAGCTCAAAACCTCTGAAATCTATTTATCTCTACACCCAGAAGATAAATTAATATGGTGTGAGATGGATTATTATTAATGATTACCTCACCATTTCTAAAATATTCTTGGAAGACTGAATCACAATTTCTCAAGTGATTTGGTTTAGCAATGCTGAAATGAATCTTTAAGGACAGCACTGTAACAGTCTAAAGGCACAAGAGCAGAACATCCGTACCCGTTACTCAAAAATGAAATAGCAATTTTCTCAAGTAAAATATGAGCTATGTCTCAAAGCAGTTAATAAATACAACATGAGATTCAATATGTAGTATTCATATACCTGCAAAGTAGGCAATTGCCCCGGGTGTTAATATTTTCAACAGTAATTGGAATTTTGCACTCCTCCACTCATTTGCAGAGGTGCTGTGTGTACCTGGTTAATCCTGAAAGACACAGACTCCTGGGCTTCAAAAACACATTGCAGTTACCTACAACATCTAAGACTCAACAGGGAGTTAAAGGCTCAAACACGGGCTTAAAATCACCAAATCTATTCTTGCTCAGTTGATCTGTGGAAGATTCATAGTTCATAGCATGGCTGTGGCAGAGCCCAGCAGCCCTGTCTCTCTGCTGGCACGTGGGAGTTTAACATCAGGGTCTAATGAAAATCAAAGGGGAATTTGTTTTAGTTTATAAAATCTGTCTGCAAATCTAATTTTGACCAGCAGCAACTTCAGTGGGTAGGCTGCTGCAAAATTTTCACGTGATTTGTACTGGAGGAATATATGCTTTCATATCTATAGAAACATCCTCAGACATTCTTTTAGAGAGTCACAACAGTCAGTATGTGAGATTTCACTGCTCCAGAGGCCTTCTGCTCCGACAGGGGGATGAATCAGACTCCACATACCATGGACAGTGAGAACCCAGTGCCTCACTTTTATAGGCATGCCTTGTTTCAAAACACAAAGGTCACCTAAGCCAGGTTAAGAGAACTGTACAACGGAGACGCTCCAAGGCCACAGAGACTAAAGGCAATAAAAGGAGGGAATGGTAGGTGAACCTCAGAGGATGTTCCTGTGGCACAGAGAAACTGGATGAAGTTCCTTATAGCAAACAGCCACGGAAAGTCTGTCACTTGCTAACAGCGGATTTCAATGGAGACAGAGGTGGAAACAACACAGAAAGGGGCAGTGGCTTGCCCGGAGTCAGCTCTGGACTGGGGTGCCTGAGCTGTCACCTATGACACCGTGCTCCTCTCTAACCTGCCACCTCTGGCTGCCATCAGCGTGGCTGAAAACTCCTGGGCTGTTGCATCACTGAGGCTGCCCAAGCAGCAAATTCACCCTGTTCCCTGGTACTGAGAGCACCTCCTGCAACTCTTCCCTGTGTTCTGACATTCCCGAGCTCTTTACACTGCGTCTTTGAAGCGAAGCCAAGCGAAGCCTGAGCCCAGGAGGCGCTGGGAGAGGGCACCTCTCCGGCTGGAGCCTCGCGTGTGGAGTCTCCCCTGGCACTGCAGCCTCAGCCTCAGAGCCGAGGTCTGAACTCTGAAAAGTGGAGTCTGGGTGAAGAGAGGAGCAGCGTGAAAGCCTGGAGCAGCACAGCAAGTAGCAAGAGGTGGTGAACAAAGGGAGCAACACAGAACTCAGTCCTACTGAGGGTGCTGTGGGAGGCAGAAAAGCCATGGTTATGGGTGTAGCAGGGCATGAACACGTTCTGCCAAGGAAAGAAGGTGGATTTCCAGGCCTGGTTTTAAAGGCATTAGCCAGTTGATAAAAAATTCTCAGAGAAGCTTGCAGGGGCACTAAACAATAATTAAGGCTCTACATTCCCAGAGTCCTCTTTTGTTTTATGCTCTTGGTAATCCTGAAGCCAAGGGGACAAGGGAATGCAGCACAATGAGCTCCATGGCTGACAGACTGCGTAAATGTAAGAGTGTCCCAAAACTCAGCGCAGAGGAGCTCTGATTCCAGGCCTCTGAAGTGCTAAATCACCAAATGAAAACTACAGCAAGTTCCACCAAAACTGCAGCCATCGATACTACAGGTTGTTTTTAACAAACCGAAGCTGACAGAATAAAGGATGGGGGTTGAGAGATGTCTGCACTGCACGCCAAGGTTTTTCTAAAAATATTTTACACCTGCCATTTGTTCCACACACTGATCATATTTTGTCTATGAGGTAGAGAACTCTTAGTACCAAAGGGAATGCAGTTTATGTTCCCAAGTCTTAATGCTTTTTCCCTTCTGTAAGGCAAAACTCCTTACTACTGTCACTAAAATAAAGCCAAGAGGACAAAAGTCACACAGGCACTTCCACGGTAACAGTTTAACCGTTCCTCTCGCTGATCTTTGGAAACAGTCCCTGCAGCAGGATTTTACTGCTCTGTCAGTTCAATTTAGCAAACTTTTTATGCAACTCATGAGGGGAATGCAGCCAACTCTGAACACTCAATTTAAATCAACTTGCTGATGATATAAAAAAGAGTGCTGAACCACCGGTTTGCTTCATCTGCTCCGAAACTACCAACACAAACCCTGAGGTATTTATTCCTGAAACGTTAATAGAACAGTCTGGGGCATCAGATCAGTACATGAACTCTGCTTTGATCCCATGTCGGTCCAAAGAGCTGATTTAACAACTCGTTGTTTGGTTACTTGATAGTTCAGAATGCAGCTGGGCTTTTTGCTCCCACCAGGCTTTTGCAGGTTGGGATGTGGTGGGAGCAGAGGGTGCTGCTGTGGGATGTGGGGGATCATCTGCCCTGGATGTGCACCAGGAGATTGTACAAACAATGTTCAGCAGCTTTCTAATTTTTCATCAAGGAAGGATGATCTTTCCGTGGCTTATAGAACCATAGAATTGTTTGGGTTGGAAGGGACCGTGATAGCTCACCTAGTCCAACTCCCTGCAATGAGCAGAGACAGCTTCAATTAAATCAGGTGCCTCAGAGCCCCATCCTCAAAGTGTATGAATTAGCTGGGCTGAAGCTGAGAACTGCAGAACTCGTACTCACAGAGCTGCAGTGCCAGGCCCTGGACTCAGCTCCAGGGACCCTGGAGAACAGGACACAGCAAAGGAGCACTACTCTGTGAACTCCACCCGTGATCCAGCTTCCCGCAGCAGAAATAACTAAACCAGTTCAATTTTGGTGGCCATTACCAGACTCCTGATCAAGAGGGAGGTCTGCTCCCTACCCACAGAATGAACACAGCACAGACTGTAGCTGTCCCCTGAACCCTCTGTGCAGCCACGCTGCAGCCTCTGAGCAGCTTCAGGGATCTTAGACTGCAACTTCGAGAAGTTATTGACTTGTGCTGAATTAAGTGAGCCCTACAGACCAAAGTGCCTTGAACCTGTGCTCGAGTGGGGACCTGGGGTGAGGTGATAGGAGGCACTAAGCACCATTGAGGTGGTCACGTATTTCTACCCTTTCCTTCACTGTAAATTAAAGTCACCTTCCAAGGTTTAACTCACACTGGTAGTTCTAAGGAAGCAAATTACATGTTCACATGAGAAAATACAAGAGAACTTGCACCAAGCAAACACTTCCTTTTCCTCCTTTTTATGTCCTTTCTATCCAAGCAAGTGCATTTACCTGACAGCTGAATACTGGGTGTGCACAAGTGACACCAGCGATTGACCTGGCACTCGGTGAGAACAGAATGTTGCAATGTAAATGTTTGATCTTAGAAATTCAGCACCAAACTTCAGCAGAAGATAAATAACTGGGTGAAGCAGACTGAACACAAAGCAGGCATCTCTCATTCCTCTAAGAAGATTAAAAAATCATTCACGCTTAAACGTTGAAAATCATTAAAACATTAAAAATCTCCACACTTGCATTGAGAGAACTTGAAGCTCTTTTTCTGACTTGTCTCCTTGCAAAGCACCAGAACCAAACCCTGCTTGTCAAATCTTTATATCGAAAGGTGCTGCAAAAAATGTGTGCTCCAAAAGATTTTTCCTTGCATGGTCCTTCAGACCCAGAGCTCGTTACAGTGGAAGGGAACAAATCAGCCTGGGAAGAGGATAAGCTCACTGATCTTTAAAACAAATGGTATCAGTTTAAATCACAGGAATAGAAATATTACAGAACACATGAAGAGTCTCCACTGTCAGAGTTGCTCAACCTCTTGGGCAGTTTAGGTATTAGTATCATGCTGTAAATAGTAAAACAGTAGTAAATCCTAAAGTCTAGGCATTCAAATAGGAAATACACAGAGCTGGCATTCTCTGTTTTCCAACAATTGATCCAGCATTTTTCTAACTCCTCTTAAAAGTAAAATCATCCACTTAAAATGAGGTACCAAATGATGCGCTTTTAAGGCCGGTGCTGTCCGCGGCTGTGCCGTGAGTGGAAAGATAAACCAGATGGCAAACTCAGTAAAAGGGAGCCAGTTAAACAGAGACAGATGAACGCCAAAAAAAACCCTTCTCTCCATTATTGCTTTTGAACTGGTTGTCATGGCACTGGAAATGGATACCACTGCCAGCCTCCCACCTCTGCCCGGCCAGCTCTTCCCAGCCTCTGCCCAAAGCGGGGAGCTCACCCTGGTGTGAAAAGCACAGGCTGCTGCCACCACAGCTCCACTCCCACCAAAGAGGGGGGGTCTGCGTGGAAGTTGCACCTTTTGTCACATCAAGCGCATCCAACAGGAAAAGACTGACCTTGGGTCTCAAATTCCAGTGTCAGAACACTGAAGTTCAGCTCATTTTAATCCTGTGCTCTGTCTGTAGCTCACAACTCACTGCCAAGAGCCAAGGACTATCCACTTAGCGCTGGGTCTCTGTACGGCTGGAGCTGCCATGGAACATAAGCTGACCTTTGTCAGATTTACACATTAAAGCAGTTTCTCTTCCCTTTGACAACGAACTTTAGCAAGGAACACTGTTTGCTGAGCAGATGGAAAAGAGTAAGGGATGCAACTTCAAAATAGCCCTGGAAAAACTGAGTTGTTCTGTCAGCCTCTGAATTCTTTCCCCTCCCACTCCCATTTGATTTTTGAGAATCTATTCAGTTAAAATTGGTAAAATCTGCTAAAATAAATACCTGAGAATGTCACAGTATAGTTGCATGACATTTCTCTTTTTAATAGAGCATATAAAATGCGAGTTTACAATGGTTTTAGTAAGCTGTAAATCAGCACTTTTATTCAGTTTTGGTTCTGAGCTATTAATCCCTAATACAGAGGCAGAACGCTGATTTGCTGGTCTAGGACCTCCCGAGAGAATAGTTCCAATAATCCCGATGACATGGAAAGGAAATGTTACTGAATCACCTGAGTCCCTGCCAGACACACCCCATCGCCCCATAACTCAACGTTCACAGAGCTTAAGAGTCTTAATTATCAAGGAAAAAAAAAAAATAGAATTCCCTTTTGGCTTCAGTGAGCTGCGGTTACAAAAAACAAGTGGAATTTGCTGAAATAATTGCAGGCAAGTCCCTAATGGGGTTCTGTGCTTTGTCAGGAGTATTTTGGGGAAGCAACCCCCCACGAGGTGCAGCCACAGAGCCACCCTTCCCTTTACTCCTGAGTCAGACTCTGGGGCATCCCTGGCAGTGCCAGCACAAGGAACACGGCACTCGGATTGTCAGCGGGACACGAAGAACACACACACCACCACAGCCGGGTAATTTTAAAGAATTTTAATACAAACTTAATATAAACTATTTCAGTCCCTCTTAACATGTAAGACACTGACTCAAAATACTTTTATACCTTTTTTCAAGTATTGCACAATGTAGGTACAAAATTAATATTTACGATTACATTTTCTTCCATAATATATAGCAAAAATCTTTAAACTTTTAACAGAAAATACAATTTGTGTTTCTTTTGAAAAAAGCAAATATTTCGTACATTTTAATTCCACCACTAAGGAATATTCTGTACACAACTTTTTTACTTTTTTTAGAATTGATGTCTTTAAGATGGATATCTTACAATTTCAGTAAAAAAAATACAACATGAAGCTGCTGCAGCTGTCACAGATCACTGTAGTAAAAAGATATAAATGCAATACCATGTTGTAGAAACAATATATATACTCTGATATTTTACAAACTTTGTACTAAATTAAATTATACAATTAGAAAAAGACCAATAAACCCACCTATTAGTGCCAATTTTTTAATATATATACATATATGTCTGAGTACATATACATATATATACACATGAAAAAATTAGCCACTTCCTTGCTATATCTTAAATACTGTAAGAGGCCATATTTTTGAGAGTATATTTTTGTAATGTACAGTCAGTATAAAATAATTTTGTGCTTGGTTGGCAAATGAAAAAATGATGCATGTTGTATTTATCTAACCAAGCCTGAATGTATTCATACTACAAGCCTTAAAAAAAATCTCAAGAGGTGGAAAAAAATATACACCCTTGGGTACGTGCATTTTAACTTGTACAATAGTATTTACTTGGATTTCACTTTCGGTTTATTTTTAGTTAGCCATAACTGGCTGGAATTGCTGGTTAGAATACTGCATGTTGTTTAAACTAAAATTCAAGCCATCCACAAAAGACTTCTCATTTAGACCTCCATAGGCTGCAAACATATCAAAGGCATTACTGTACTGGAGAGGACTGAGGTTAAGGGGGCTGTCACCAGGAAAGATGCTACTGGTACTACCTTGACCCTGCATGTTGGGGAAAATGAACTCCTTTGCATTAGGAGACAGGGCAGAAGTCTTCTGCTGTTGCTGTTGCTGCTGCTGACTGCCTAGGCCAAGCCCGTAGAGAGAGTGCATGGAGGAGGAGAGGGATTTCTGCTTCAACAGGTCATTGACATTCAAGCCAAGGTTGGTGGGAGAGGTGCGGGCGACCTTGTTGCCACGGCCGCTATTCTTCATTTTGGTTGAGCCAAACTTGGTGGCAGCAAATGTGGCAGTGGTGAAGGTTAAAGGCTGAGTGGAGCGGGGCATGAAGGTCGGGCTCACAGCAGCTGAGTGACCAAAGGGAGGAGAAGGAGAACTAGACACTGAAGATGCTGGGTCACTAATTGGCATGAACACCTGGGCCTCTGGGTTAAAGCTGTTCTTGATTTCCTTATCCAACTCACATCCATTTTCATTATCATCCACATAAAGCACTTTCACTGGTCCCTTTTCACCGATTTGGTATGAAACCTCAAACGGGTCAATCCAAACACTAAGATCCTGAGGCAAGTTGCCACGAACATCGTCAATGTCCAAACCACTCTCTTTGGATGCTTGTTCTATGACTGGGTCCACTTTCTCCCCTATATGAATACATCTAAACCCTGATCCTTTGTATGGCTTTTCTGGATACCAGTGCCCTTCATACTTCTTTTTCAGAAGTCTTTCAAGCTCTTCACCAAAAATGTTGACACGTCGTCTGGGAAGCTTATTGTACAAATAAGAAATAATAAAATTGAGTGCTACTTGGATTTCAAGCTGCATAGCTGCTGTGCCACAGAGTTATAAGTCTGTTTCAAAACCCGAAGAAGAGAGCGTTCAAGATGCCACAGGGAAACAGAATTTCATTCAAAGTGGTGATTCGAGTTGATTATTATTATCCTTCAGCTTGAGTGCTCTTGTTCCTTTAAGAAAAAACAAAAGCAAATACATCCAAATAAGAACAGAGTAGGATCAAGCTCCGAGGTCTATTCTTTTAGCTTCACTTTCTGCAGAAAATAGGTTACTTTTTAAGTGAAAAAATGTACATCAAACTATTTCTGTTCCTGCCTGTGGAAGGTGAGGATGTCAGCTCTGTTCAGCGTGACTTACTAACAACTGCAGAGGATGGGCTTGTGTTTACATATACAACATGGGGCACTTCCAAATCACATGATCTGGGTATTCAGTTATTCACAAAGCAGCAAGGATAATTTTTAAGACATCACAGAACTGCCAAGCCTGTCAAGGTTTCAATTACCAACCCATAGTTGGATGATTTATAGTACCCAGCTGAAAAATCTAGTACCAGACCATTAGTTTAACCTGAAAGGTCTTAGTCCAAGGGCCATTTATCACTTTAAAGTTTGGAAGCATATTGACTAAAACTGCAGACTGCAGAATTAGAAAAATGTTAACAATTGCTTTAGAAGGTTTCACATGAATAGCTAGAATGATGCAACATTTAAGTCCAAGCAAATCTTCTCCCTAAACTTTGCATGGGTGAAATGATGCAAACTGAGGAGAAAATGTCCGCTGTGCATATCCAACAGTTCACACTGAAATGCAGTCAGCACATACAGAATAGCTGCACGTATGTTCTGCCAGAAGGGTGGCCAGGACCAATAAATTAATTCACAAATTCTTCTCTTTCTACAAATTATTCGCTATTTTCAGATGCAAGAAGCAATTATATACTCAATTATTGTATCGTACTGTCTGTAGCTCAGATTTCAAAAAGTTCCAGGGCTAACAGGGCTTTTGACAGCCTCAAACCCGATTGCCTTTCTCCTTCTCCATGACTCCATTTTATATGTAATGCAAGATATGGTTGCCACTCCTTCACAAAGGACAGAAGAGAAATTAGCTGTCTAAAGTTAGAGAAGGGACAAGAATCAGGTATTAGCACACATACTGCTAACACAAATCCTGCAGTACCTTGGTATAAATGTGCACACACACCACACACCTTTGTCAAAAAGTTCCAATGAAACAAAATATGGGGATTTTTTTTGGCTCAAGTTAAAAGCCCAAAGAAAATTTCACTTAACAGTGGCCTTTTCTGCAGAGTATCACTAGGAACAAAATTTAGCATAGCTGTCACTTAAGATTAGCGAAATCAAAGTTAAAGGATTTTGATATTAACAATGTGACTACGCTGCTTTTTTATTTCTTGTGCCAAATAATCTCCTTTTAAAGTCTGGAACCCTATTTCCAGGCCACTCGTGTTCTCCCCAACATGGTATGGGAATAGTTTGAAAGGCTGTATGATAAGGCGACCTTTAAACGTTTGCTGGATCAGCACCGGGTGGGGATAAGGAAAAGATCAAGGGCAAACAGAAGATATTTACAAAAGGGGCACAATCAGTACAGAAAAGCTGATTGGGTGGTTAAACGGGGCATTTAAAAATGATTTATTAATCCATCTGTGCTGTTTCCCTTCCCCCATGTCCTTTAAGAAAGAAATGCTCCCTTTCAGAGTGCACCGGGCTGACGCTGTAAATTTTTCTACGCCAGACTGATCCACGGTACAAAAGCAGCTGATCAAACAGATCGGCTTGACCATTTCGAACTTGTTCTTTTTATTTATTTATGGCAAGACGGCAGTATTTCTGGGAGATCCGAGCCCACCCGTGGCCCGGCAGCAGCGCCCTGGCAGGAGCCTTAAGCAGTGGGAGTTACATAACCAGGCAGTCGGGTCTCATTAAATTTCTGCTCACAGCCCTGGAGCTCCGGCGGCAGCGGGAGGAGGAGGAGGAAGAGCATTTTCTGAGCCCGTAAGAAAGCGAAGGAGGAAGAGGAAGGGGGATGTCTGGAGGGCGGGTGGGGGCTGCAGGGCCCGTCTCCCGGCGCACAGCCGGGCAGGTCCCGCAGGGT
>NW_008236649.1:675229-690686 GCF_000691975.1 Corvus brachyrhynchos | reverse complement strand
GGATGGGATGGAGTGGGTCCGTTTGGGATGCGGCCCACCCCGGCGTTCCTTAAAATGTCCCCCGGTTTGCTCTTTAAACACCCCTCGGGGTGTTCAGGGTTGGCGCTGGGGCGGTTTCTCTCACGCCGCCAGCAGGACCCGGTTCTGGAGGACAAGTTGGGAAGGGGTTTGTTTTTGTATTTTTTTTAAATTCTCCGCCTCTTGCTCTGTTTGTATAATAATAAAGCGTTTTGGCATAAGCGCTACGTGGGCCCCGGGAGAGATTTGGACATGCTGGGACTTTAACCCTTTGAAGCTGAGAATGTATTTGAGAATGGGAGGCAGTACCCAAAAGCTGAAATATTAAGGGAAAGAAGAGGCTTTCCCATCCACAGCTTACTTCTGATGGAAGGCTTAATTCACTGTAAAACATAGTTTTTATTCAGACGTATCAATGTTGATGCTACGGGGATTGCAGTATTGCAAACAACTTGAATATCTTGATTAAGACTCAAAATATTTACAATTTATCCCTGTATTTCTCACCCATTTTTAAATCTTGAGGGTTGCACATGCCTTCAATGAAAACTGGGTCACTTGTCTCTGTGCCCCCCAAAGGGAAAATGAAATATGAAGATTATTACATTACAAGCACTGGCAACTGGGAGACTACTGGGAACTGCTGTAGCATCTCTGGGAATCTGAAAGCAAGCCCTGGCTATTTGTTTTGATCAGAAAGAGTCAAAGTGAAACAACTCCCTAAACAGAGAAGGTGAAAAGACAAATAGAGGGGGTTGTTTTGTTTTGTTTTTGTTTTGATATTAGAGCTCAGGAGTCTCTGTAGAACAACAAACACACATTGGCAGGTGACATCAGCCACCGGTGGTGGTTCAGCTCTCGCTGCACTCAGTTCTGGGGTGGCAGCAGTAGATTTCCCTTTGAAGTGGGAACAACTGCACAGCGCTGCAGATCAGTGTTTTCAGGTGAGATTTCATAAGGAGCTTTACAAACCCAGTAACTGCTGCTGAGCTGCTAAAAAAAGCCAGGTTGTAAAAGCAGAGACTTTCTTTTAAATGGTTTTAGTGCTACATGAGAAGCATTAGGAACTGAATTAAATGTACAGAGCTAAGACGTTGGTAATCAAGGCAGCCATGGGATCCTTTAAAGCTGTAAAAATTGGGATGTGCTTTTCTGGGGCTTATGGAAAGGAAGCTTCTCATGCAGTCCGTGCTGTAGAAAAATCCGGTGTTAAATGCAACTAGACCATCTTTTAGGTCCCTCCCACCCCAAACGATGCTATGTTTCTAAATGTTAAAGATGGGTCACTGGCCCAGGACTAACCTCTTTGAGGATCAACCCCACTTCTAGTGTTTCAGTGAAAGTTTCGATTTATCCTTGTTTGTCTGAAAAAATAGCTTTTAAACTGCAGTGATCATAGTGTGGTCCACATATGGCATGTCAGAGGTAGGTGGCCAAACTGTAGCAGTATTAAATTATTAACACTTAAACCCAGAGTTTAATCCAGGATCATTTGTATTCTTAAAATCTCGACTGGCTTTTTGATCCACAAGGGTCAGAGTAGGGCCTGCAGTGTTTTTCAGCCCTTTTGATTAATACACAGCAATAACAAAAAGTCTGCCTCTCCCTGCTAGAAAAATCTTTAAAAATCAATACAAAATAACTCCAGCAGCAAAATTTCACTCATGTTGCCAGTTCTATTCAGCTGGAAGATTAATCTTAAAAGAAAAGAAAAACTATATATTCTCATCTCTCCTGACAGACCTTGACAAGTCTTCCCTAGCAGAGCAAATCAACACAATGATTTCAGAGCAGGGCAGGAGGCAGGAGTGAGATTAGAAGTAAGAAGACTTTCTTAATCTATATTAAACAAGAAGGGTTTGATCTCATGCCCTGTTCATAGCCAGATCCTGCAATGCTGGCCAGCAGACAGCCATCAGCAACTGAACTACACCTTCCACAGTCTGGATCTCTGCAGAATAATCTCTAGATCCAAGATCTCTGCATTGTAAAACAGCTACATTACCACAAAAGCTTGCAGAGACTGCACACACTCAACAAAGGGACCTTCTTTTCTGCTAAAGAAATCTAAATTTGGTTCCTCAAATAATAACTAGCACTCTTTAAAAATCTAAACTAGTATTATTTATTGATCAACACAATGTCCAAATCCAAAATACAGTTTGTTGATCTTAAAAGTTGTTCAAAGGAATTATATACAACCAAGAAAATTTTTACTAATTATGTCAATGAGGACAAGAATTTTAAAGCTGTAGGAAGAAAGGCTCAGAATTTCCACCACCCATCTCTGTCCTTTTCATAGAATCCTCTTCTCTGCTAAATGAATGTTGCTGTACAGAATATATAAGATTTATCCTGATGGTGGACATGAAGCTTTGTATCATGCATTCCTGAATATAGTGCAGTCTCTTTTTTAACATTTTCCTATTTCGGAGCACAATTCTCCTTTTAGCGTGGGAGCCTGGGCTTTGATCTTGAAATGAAAAAATGGAAAAAAATTGAAAGCTTTCCCCATTGTATTCATCCCTCTCTAGCCCAGTTTTATCCATTTGCTGATTTTAACATGTGTTCCTTTTCCCCACCATCTATCAGTGTGAGCAACCAGGCCTGGCTGCTCTCCAGCAGATATCTTAGCACTGAGTTTGAAATGGAATGTAGATTCTCTTACATTTCACTTTCCCAGCAGTGATTTTTCCATAAATACAGATTAGAGAGGGGGTTTGGACCTATCAGGTGTTGCCCAGTACCAGGAGCTCTCTGACCACAAAGGTTTTTTGAGGTGGGAAACCACAAAATCACCTTGTAAGTGATGTTGTTTTGATGGAGTAAAAAACAAGCAGGAGCAGAATTCAGGCAAAACAGCCAGGTCACCTTCTAGGAGAGCCCCAAGCTTGTCTCTGATCCTGTGAAGGGGCACATGTTGGTTCCCAGCGATGGAGAGCAGCTGGCGGGCAGGGGCTGGCACAGCTCAAGCTGCCAAGGAAGTGCACATGGCAGGATGTGTGCCACGACTCTGTGCAACCTCCTGCCCCCGGGGCAAACAGCCCAGGCTGTGCCCAGGCTTGGCCCTCTGCAGCTCAGGGGGCTGAGGAATGGCAGTAGTGCCCTGGGAACATGCAGGAAAGGGATGGAGGCAGGAGGACCTGGCAGTGTCTGTTGGTCTGGGCAGAGATACAGTTGTGACAGAGGGGGAGGAGCAACCCTTGAAGTGGAAGGAGGGAAATATTGCAGTAAAAGGGGGAGAGTGAAGGGCAGAGAGTGCAGTAGTGATGGGCTGTGACCCTGAGAACAGCCCAGCATTGAGCATCCCATCCTGGAAACCCTGAAAATTTTGCTTTCAATTCCCGTGGGATGCTCTGGGTCTGGCCTGCCCCACAGCTCAGCTGGGCAGGCAAATCCAAACACCAGCAACAGGATTTGCTCTGCTGTTACAGTGTGTGATGTTAGCGGCTCTGGTGATGCCAAGATTTTAGAAAGTTGGCTACCAAGAGCTGGAGCTTGAATGCCACAGATTAAAAGGCAGGTTCCAGATCTGGGTATCTACAGCTTTGTGCAGCGAGTACATTGAAAAAAACCTTCTAAGTTGGTACTTTCTTAGATACTAGTGACTCTTCTTAATAAAAAAAAAAAAATCTCTCTCTCTCTCTGTATATATAATTTTGCCAGGCCAACATCAGTAAAAGGAACTGATCTGCAGGAGATTAGAGCTCAGAGCTCACAAGAACATCGCTCTCCTAAGTGGAATGCTACCTATATAATAGCTTACCTGGAAAAGGTGGATGGAGTTCTGAGCAAGACACAGAAAGCAGCTGCTGGGTAAGAAGGAGAAATAAAACCAGGAGAAATAAAGATTTTGCACCAAAGCTTTGTTCTTCCCAAAGTTTCATCCACCTTCGTCAAGTAAAAATGTGGGTTGTTTTTTTGCCTGAAGATGGTATAAGGCAGGACCTGTTCTTGAAGAGGAGCCTGATAAGCCACATATTCAGAATGGGGTACAGATTCTGAGAAGGCCTGTTAAAAAGAATGAAATGAGGAGCGTGGAATCTAAAACTGCTGTGAAAAGTAAAATGTGCACAGGTGGATAGGCACTGTAATAAGAGGGGGAGGGAATGGGAAATATTTTATGAGCATCAGAATTTCCTATAACTGTGAATAAGTGGGCTGAAGAAGGAGGAAGATTGATTTCATACCTTAGAGAGGTTGACCTTTGAAGAAAGTTTTATTAAAATCCAATATAATTTTTTCCTCGAATTCACCTTTGCATTGGGATCCTGCCAGTTTAATGTCAGTTAGTTGTGCAGTATCTGTTAATAGATAAAATTATGAGGTGAGGACTGTCCTAGCTGATAGCCATGGAACTTCTAAGTTAATCAGCTTCAAGTGCTTTACTACACTCATTCCAAACAATGATTCATAAACAGTTTTAAAGAGACAGAAAGCTGCTTTTAAAACTGTCAGTACTTTCATGGGGATCAAAAATAAACACTGAAGGTGAAGGGCTGGTCTTTTGCCCTTTCAGTTTCTGAACAGATGAAGGTAGCTTGGAAACGTCTCACTAGGAATTTACTTAAGAATCTTGTGTACTTAGGATTTTCCAAGAAGCAAGTAAATCTTTTTTTTCCTGAAAAGGGAATTCCAGGAAAACTGTTCAGTCTTATTCAAGAGAGATACTGAATGTGAAAAAGTAGATAATAAATGGGGAAAAAAACTCAGTACAAAGAAATAGCTTTTATTCAGTTGGTTTAAACTGGAAGAAGGAGCAATGGAGGGGTGACTGTTTACCAAAATGGTCCAATAAACACAAAAATTCTGCTTTTTTTTTTTGACATTCTGATTATCATCAGCTAGGGTAAAAAAAATATCATCTAAGAATTACCAGTGGTGTCTTTTTGAAATAAATGGAAACTCAACTTTATTTAGGCAAAGATCCAGCCAATACCACCTTTTCTGGCTAGTTGCAATGTCCTCTAAGCCAAATCTGCAGCCTTTGGCTCTCCCAGAAATGCTTTTTGTTTACTTAGGAAGGATCAGTGAAGCCTTTACTGTTTTCTAGTTCTTCAAGAAAGTGATGTAGACTCACCTTGAATGAGAAGGGGAGGAAGGATGTTTCCCTGCACTGTTAGTTAATTATTGAGATTGGAAGGTGCCTCAATTTTTTGCAATAAAATCCAGAACAAAGTATAATTTTAACATCCCCAGAAGATCTCCCTTGGTTCTTGCCTAAAAATTTAAAACATCCAGGAACAGTGCAGCTCAGTAAGAAGCCATCCATATTTTAAGCTTTCAGGCAATCTCTTTTCTCTGGAGCACGTGGCTGTGGGTTTCTTATGCCTTTCTGCATACTATTCCTATCAGTAATAGTGTTTTATTCTGAGCCCAGGACTTGGAGAGTTTAATTAGTGACTACCAGGTAACAGACAGAATATCACCTCTAGGAAAGGCACAGGTTAGACGTGTTGATACTGGGGCTGAAGGCAATCTGATTTGAGAAGTGCTGAGTTAACCTGCTGTGCTGTCATGCTGTGACAGTGTGAGTGACGCTGACTTCAAAGTAAATGAGTTCAAATGTCTGTGTCTTGATAAATACAATCTGAAAATCCTCCTATGAGAAGATCATGAAAACTATCTTCATTTAAAAACAAACCGAAAAAAACCAACAAGGGTGTTTCTTTTCAGCTGAACAGGAACCTAGTACTTGTACAGACACGAAGAGCTAGTTGAGTGGAAAGATGCCAGGATACGACAGCTGAAGGTTTGACCCTGAATCTTTAAGGGTATTATCCATGGGGGGGAGAAAAGCCAATGGGAATTTCTCTTTGAGCTTGCTCTGCTACAGATCTGGTCCTTCCTCAGATCCTATTAAAGTCCATCGAGTCATGGAGACAGGAATAATGGAAGGGAATGAAGATTCAAGCTGTGTTTGCTCCTGAGACATACCAAGTGGATTTTACACAGTTTGTGCATCCTGTCCATGTAAGGAGTAGTTCATAGGAGACTCAATCTGTCACTGGCATTGAAATGATCACTCGGTTTAAATAGTAAATCACTCATTTCCTCTCCAACTTCTGATTCCTAAAGGTATAATTGCCAAAATAATATAATAAGTGCCTTAAAAGATTAAGCAAAAGGTCATATTAGCATAACAGCTTTCCCAAACTGATGTCAAAATGCTGCATAAAGCTGCACCTTGAAATCCCCCAGGACAGTGCTTTTGGGACTTGCCAATAATACAATTTCACAGAGATTCTTCTGTTTCACAGGTCACAGCTCTTTACCCTGTGATGGACAGATTGAGCCACCCTCATGTACCTGCATATATATGACCCACTTCATTAGAACAGAATGTTTTCTCTAGAACACACAACCCAGTAGGAGCCATTATCTCATGTGCTATTATTAATGCGAAGACTTCAGGCGGCCCCTGCACACAGCAGTGGATCTGTGTAGTCTCAAGAGTAGCCGTAACTAAGATCTTCAGAAGCAGGGATAAAACAGCCATGTCACACAATTACATTGAGTTTGGCAATGGGAAGAAGAGATTTCTTTTTGATCCCACATGACGATTATCTTCCACGCTGGCAAATGAGCACTCGGAGTGACATACTTTTTATTGTAGCTAATGGAACTCAGATTTGCAAAGAAGGTGATTCTGCTGTGTGACCATATTATCTAAATTGCTTTGTTGCCAACGCATAAAAAACTGAATATAAAATTGCCTGAGCATAATTGAGTGCTGACTCACCCCCCGATTAGGGTAAATGCTGCAGCGTTCCAGGGTGTCTTGGAGCTTTCTATAGTCTCACAATCCTATGTAAAATCTGATTGATTTTTTTCCTCCTCCAAGCAAACTTATGTTTCATGCTCCTGTTTGAGGCTAGATGCTACAAATCCAGCTGCTGTCACAAGACATCTTCCCCCTGCTTCGTTATCTTGATCAATTTTCTGCTGAAATTCTCATCTTTCATCCTGGCTGGTGCAGTTGCCTCCCTTGTGATTATTCCAACTCCTGGCTCTCCATATTCATAGTCACTCTCCGAGCTCCAACACTAACTCTCTAGTTTCTAAGGCTACATAGCTGAGGATGTTTTCTCACAAAAAGCTTTTCCATAAATTCCCACAATTTCATTTTAGTCTAATCCGAGGCTGCATACACACGACACTGCTCAGAGCAGACTTTTAATAAAAGTACCCGCATACATGAGCAAGAAAATACAGACCCAAGTATTTTAAAAGGAATATTTTTAATCTTGAAAATAGCCTCATACCCATTAGGTGTACCTGTGTGATTATCCTTAAAACCAGAACAATTCTCAGGTTTTGAAATTTAAGTAGAAGAAGGGCAATTGTAAGAAGCAGTGCCAGAGACCTGAGGTGAACTGAGCCATGGATACTGGGCAGAGAGCTCAGATTTAGCTGACTGTGGCAATAAGTCAAACTAGTACTCATGCCTTGGGTGATCTCTGTTTCAACTCTCCCTCAAAAAGTGAAAAGAAAGAGCAGAAAAAAGGCTATGACCTAAATGAATTACAGCAATTATTAACCAGCCATCCCACCTACAAGGATTTGCAAAAGAAGCCAGCCCTGAGCTGGAGGATCTGGGAGTGAAACCGGTCATGAAAGTGGCAGAAATTGATTTTGTTTCCAGCTATCTATGAACATCTCCTTTCTGGCTGGCTGAACTATTGCATGAGCAGCTGTTGAAAACTGAGTAAGGAAGAGGCTGAAATTTGTGTCCGTTATATGTGGGACTGGTTTCGTTTCAGAAAATAAAGAGTATTTATTCACACGTCGGGCTTAGATTCTCCAGAAGCACTTGCAGCTGCACAGCCCAACCTTGTTCCTTACCAGGAATTTTAACTTTTGTTGTCTGGTAAATTGTTTGCCCCAAAGAGGATAAATCCCATTTATCTCCAGCTTCAGGGAGATAATAATGCAATTGTTCCTTCACACCAGGAGATCTGCTCCCTGGAAGTTTTCTTCTGAGTTGGATCATATTTTCTCCAAGAGCTTCTTTCTGTAGAATAAAAAGAAATTTAGTTGAAATGTGTTTCCAGAGACAAGCCCTTAAGAATAAAACTGATTTTAAAAAATCACCATAAATATAGTAAGGGGGAATAAATCTAAAATTCAGAACTGATCTAAAGCTGGGTCAGAATCCAGCTGGAATTAAGGATCTGGTCTTTTTTGGTTGATCAGCACAAAGGCTGTACCTTTGCAAAATAAAGGCACATTTAAAAGATGTAATGGGAAAAAAAAGAGGAATCTCTAATGGTGAAGAAAGCAGCACATTCTGAGATTTAAAAAAATGCTGTCTGAACCCTTCAAAGATAGGAATGAAGTACATAAAAACATCCATGGCTTCCTCAGACAGGTAGTGTTGGTTGTTACTCCCAGCCCAGGCTGCATTTGACAGCTCTCTCTCACTTATATTGCCAGAAGAGTGCTTTGAAAGCCCATTATTCATATCCAGATTGTTCTTGCTAAATGTTTGACAGCAGCCTGCCCAAGTGACATCCAAATGGGGACAATTAATTGTTAATGTCCCCGATTCAGCTGAATCAGGGATGTGCCTAGATGACAAGGAAGAACATCACTGGAAAGACTCAAGGGAGGCACCAGGGGATTTGCCGAGGGGAGCGATGGATTTGATGTCTGCAGCCACTCCAACATTTAACCTCTTCATCTACAGCAACTGGTGGGTTACTCAGCTGCCATTTACTGTCATCCTGCCAGGAGGAGTGTGGGCAGAGCAAGGAAGCAGAGCACCCTTGGCTGGAAGTCCCAGCTCATTCTGCAGCAAAGATAAACCCTCGAATGGAAATTCTTCAAAGGGATGAGGCCGGGCAGACCGTCACTATGGGTGTCTTGGAGCAGGCAATCAGTCCTCCCTTTAATAGACAGAGATACAAGATGGTCAGGGAAGAGCATGCTTCTTAAATGTGTTGGAAAAATGAGGCTGGGACATCGGTCATCCCTGAGCCACAAAGCGCTGGAGGTTCGTGAAGAAGCAGCAACACCTTCTCAAACAGGAGCAACTCTGCTGGTCCTGCCCTGCGGCTTGTGCTCTAATCTATAACTAATGAGTGTAAAGGCCCTGACAAAAAAAGCTTCCACAGAATCCCTTTTCTAAGGCCCTTGATTTTACTGGAACATGCACAGCAGTAAAATTCATATAGCCAACAGGAAAGCCATGTCCTGGCCTGACCCTGCTGCAGAAAACAGCAAAACAAAGGGGCAGGGATTTGGGGTCACATTTGGGGAGGATCCATGATTCAGCAGTCTGTTTACTAAATCTCCTGTAATTTGTCATGTAATGAAGGAGTGGGGCAAACACCTGCAGCTCCAGGCTGCTGCTTCATTGTGAAAAGGTACAACCTGGGCAGTGACGAGCATCTGAGGAATAAATGACTCTCAATTAGGACAGTAGGTCAGAAAGAGCAAGATGATTCATATCCAGGACATACTCCAACCCTCCACAATAACACTCAGCAATTCTGTTCAGCTTTTCTCCTTCAAAGCACCCGCAAACACCCCATCCTTTCCATGGCACTGGCAGGTAACAGGCAGAGAGGCTTGGGTGTGCACTGGGACCTGCTGATTCCTGGAATAATTGAGCTAAGCTGGGAAAAAATGCCTTCCACAGCAACAGGAAGGAACGAGACAGCTCTGTCCTCGTCAGAGCATGCCACTGTTTGTTTAGAAATCATGGGACATAAAGATTCACACCCCAAAATTAATAAATAACGTACCCAGAATTAATAGCCTCTTTTAGGGAGCTGTCTGCATGCAGTTTTCCCAGGAGTAAGCAACAGGTCGTGACAGATGGGATTTAGGAGTGCTTGGCTCCTAGGTTAGCACCCTGACAATGCCTCTGCTCAGCTGTGCAAATCATATTTTACTTGCTTGACTGTGAGTTGCTGGGCAGTGGGATGTAATTTTCCATGCTTGCTGTTGGCACTGGGTTTTACCTTTACTTGAATCTGACAGTGCAAGCTCTGTCAACATTGTTTCACCTCTTGGAAAATAATAATTAAGAAGCCTGGGTGAAAGGCATGTATTAGTACCCAAGAATTCATGGCCAGCTCCACTTTAACCTAGTCACCACAGTTTACTACTCTGCCACAAAATGTCTTTTCCAGGTTTACCTGAAGACTGGGATATCAGAAAAATGTAGGGGTGCCAGACATACATTGGGTTGACTTTGATCTCTCTAAAGACAAATCTTTTAAAGTTTAGATCAAGGAATCTTTTAATGAAACAAAGAAATAGTGCCACTTATATCAGTTCCAGATATAAATAAATCTGCTAGAAATAAACAGGAGCAAGGCAAAAAGGAGACAGCCACGCTCTGCAATGTCAGTCCAAAGTGACTGTCTGATGGATGATGATGATATGGCTGGCTGGGAAAAAAAGTCAGTTTAAAAGTCTTGCTGCCAGCCGTCTGGCAAATCTTCCAAAGGATATTGCTGTACAGCAGCACTGAATTGGTACCTGCTTTGCATCTCCTGCTACCAAAACAGACTATTTACTCCTTTAATGTAGTGAGGATTTTGAAATCTCTACTATGACTCTCACCTTAGGGACTCATTGTAGCCCTCCCCACAGCCAGTTCTCTGTTCCCTGCCCCCACCAGTCTGCCATGGATGCAGAATCTTATCCCAGGATCCTTTAGGATGGTAAACCTCTCTAAGATCAAGTCCAGCTATAACCCTGCACTGCCAAGCCCACCACTAAACCATGTCCCCAAGTGCCACATCTGCAAGTCTTTTAGATATCTCCAGGGATGGTGATTCCACCACTGCCCTGGGCAGCCTGTTCCAATTATTGGCAGCCCTTTCGGTGAAGAATTTTTTCCTAATACCATCACAGGATCACAGAATGGTTGGGGTTGGAAGGGACCTCTGTAGATGTCTGATCCAGCCCCGTGCTAATGCTGGCTTACCCAGAGCAGGTTGCACAAAGTAAAGATGCTTTTAAAAAGATCTTCCCAAAGTAAAGATGCTCTTGGGCACTCAGGGGGTCACTAAGACACAGAGCACACCTGACTCCATCCAGGCTATTCCAGACCCTCTACCCATTCACAGCTTAGGGTGCTGTTCCCTTGGCCTGCAGGGGAGGCAGAAGTTCACAGCACTGGTATTTGTGGCACATCCATCCTCTTGCTCCAGAGGCATCATTACTTCATGCTTGGAGCTGAAGGGCCACATTTCATACATCTGAACAGTATAAGGCTGATTTTCATAGCTGAGTCATTTGGACTCTGTACCCCAGAAGACAACAGTAAATATCACCACTGGCCATTTCCTAATTAACATAAAGCTATAACAATTTAATATCATTTCAAAAAACCCAAAAACCACTCCATGAAAACTAAAAATCTCTAAAGAACAGGCTGTCTGGACGAATATTAATGATTTTTTTTTTCCTGTTTCTTCAGCTCCTCCCAGGTGGTTCATAATCAGCTGTAACAGAGTCCACAACCCTCCTGAGTTGTGATGAAGCACAATGGCTTGAGGCCATGGAACTGGGAGTACTGGCCCATGGATAACCCCGACTGAGGGGCAGCTGGAGATCCTATCTGGTGACCAGGCACTCCTGGGCTGTAACATGGGCCCAGTAAAAGCTATTTTCAGCCTTAATGATCTTTGATACTGAAACTAGAGTTAACCTGGATGGTGAGCGGAGGAGATCATCTGCTCTGAGAAATGAACTAAGGGAGAAGGGGGTGGGAGAAGAGTGGGATCATAACAAAGGAGAGGGACTCTTAAGGGAGAGGAATTAATTTGGAAACATGCAGTGATGGAAAAAGGAACACAGGAAAAACTGATGTTGCATCTCCCCGCCACTCCCTCTCAGGTCCCTGTCCCCCCTCAACTTGCCAACCACATTTGTCATTTGTAATTCTCAGCCTTCTTAGATAGAGGGGGCTAAGCAGCAAAAGCTGACTCAGAGCAGCTCCTCTCACCTTTGCTACTGCTAGTTTTAGTAATTTTTAGTAAATTTGGTTTGGTTGTTAATAAGGACTCGATTCTAATTTCACCATGTGCAGCAGTAACTTGTTAACAAGCTGCTCCAGGAGATCTTTATAGGACAGTGGAAACCAGGGAGAGGAAATAATTACAGTGTTTCCACCTGTGGTAGTCTGCTTCAGGGTAGGTATAAATAGATCCATAAGTGTTTGTTCACTTAAAAGTTCAGCCCAACTGCTTTCTCAATTGCCAGCAGCAGAAGTAATGGATGGGGGCTTTTTCTTTAAAAATGAGGGCAAAGATCATCTACTAAATACCACCCTCTTTTCCTCTAGACTGCAAGTAGCGTTTAAAAAGTTACAGAATTTTTACCAAAACCAGATGTTGGGTGTATAAAAGTACAGGCAGTTTTTAAAAGTCATTCCATTTCTTTGGAAAGGGAAGGACAATTAGATCAGAAAACTCAATTCAGCTTCAGAACAGAGGAACTTAATGGAGGAAAAAAGAGAAAGAATTCACATTTCATTCACTTGGTGCATCCAAAAAGCTCTGGACTGGTGCATGCAGAGAGTAACTCCCTTTAGAGCATCATCACAAGCTTTGAGAAAGCAGTTGCTGAAGTGTCTGAAAGTGCCCTGTTTCTTGTCCTCTGCCCTCTGAAGAGCAGAGGGGGCACAACACAACGCCCAGATGGGATGGAACTCAGGTCCCAGTAGGTTATGGGGACTTTGATCTGTGAGCTGGGCATCTGCAGACACTTGCATCCATCTTGAGCATCCCAGAAATAACCTACCTGACTCAAAGAAGGTTTGAAGGCCTCTCCTCAGGGCCCAGCCCACCTTGGTGCAGGAAGAGGAAGAGCCTGTGTGGGTGGCCTGGACCTCTCTCCAGGAGCAGCACTCCCACAGCTCCATCCACTCGTGGCTGGAACCCAAAGCCCTGCCAACATCCACTTTTCCCTGCACCAAATTGTTTAAATAAACTTCCCCAGTGCGGGCTCAAAGAAATGCAATAAACATCAGGAGCTCAGCAAATGGGCTGCCTGGAAGGGCATTACCAGGGCTTTCTAGGCAAATGTGCTGCCTCTGGCCTCCCACACTGAGGCCTCACCTTGCACTCCATACCAGCCCATCAGTGCAATACCCTGCTTCTGCCTATTGTTCAAGCTGCAGGTATCACATTGAACCAAACAATAGCTAAGAAACAAAAGACCTTTGAAGTGACTTGTGGTGTCTGCTGGGCACCAGCTGCCCCTTTTGTGTTCTACTGTGTCTTCGGTCCCGATGCTCTATGGTTGGGTCTCCTGGGTCCCATTCAGCTGCAAAAGCCCAAAACTACAGTGAGAGGAACAATCTAATCTGGTAGGGAAATAAAACAGTTGATTACTCATAAAAGCAAAAGGGACAGATATTCGAAAAGGAAAATAGCAGAGCAGATTCAGATGTGAGTCCTACCACAGGAGTGCCTGGAGAAGTAGCGAGTTCTGCCACACTCTTCCACGAGCCCCCAGCCAGCTTCAGCGGAGCCAGGACTCAAACCTGTGGTTTCAGGTAGCCTTAATAAGGCTTAGATCTGAAAACCACTCTTCTGCATGCCAGGGGATGTGGTGCCATGTGGCAGCCTTGGCTGCTTCAGGCTGCCCTGAAGCATCTGAAGGAACATGTTCATGAGTGACAGCCCAAAGCAGTGGGACAGAGCTGTGTGCAGCCACAGGAGCTGGGCTCTGCTGGAGTCTGAGTCAGCCTGAGGGATAAGGAGCGGCTCCCAGGTTTCCCATGGGGAGCTGACTCCAAAATCAACTCTTTTGAAGGCAACAACAGGACAAGACCCTGGGCAGCACAAGGATTCATGTGTGGCTCTAGGAGAGGAGGACAGGAGGCTGAGCCCAGTCAACTGAACACTCACCTTTCCCTGGAGGGGCAGCAGGTGGAGTCAGTGGCTGCTCTTCAGGGGAAGAAGGACCCCAGACTGGCTCAGACACCACTGTGATGGGGAGGGGTGGGGTATCATCCTGGGACTGGTGGGACCCCCTCAAACCCAGCTGTGGCACTTGGGGCTGTCACCTCTGTGCTCCCTTCTCTCTTCCCGAGAGAGGCCAGTGGAAATCTGAAGAGAGATTTCCTTTACTCAAGGATTCCTATTCAGAGCTACAGCTATTGACAGATTTCTTCTATTCCTATGCTTGGCAGAAGCTGATAGTATTTATTGAGCTGATCGCAGGCACCAGAGCTGGATCCTGACTCCTGATATGCAGGCAATCATCAGAGCCTGTTGTGTTTGCATGAATGTACTAATCCTGCCTCTGCTTCCTGAATGCATAAAGTGATGTATAGGACCACTCAGCTCTGAGACACTTGGAGATGGCTGCAGAGGGCGAGACAGTATTTTTAATATGGAGAACTCCAAGGCAAGCTATTTTGGTACCTCAGGATCATTAACATTTTTGAATGTCTGAGAAGCTGCTAACATTTATAAGACATTACAACCAAGATTCATTCTCCCAAATGGAGAAAGAGCTCCTATTTTTCACATACACTCTAGATATTGATAATTTTCTCATTTTCTGATATGACAGGGCTTGGGGATTTTTTTCCCCACTGAGACAAGATGACTGACAGACGGAGATGAGAATTTCTCATAAAGAGAAGCAATGCATTTTTGCACAGCCGAGGCTGGAAGAAAGCAATAATTGTCCTAATGCACAGGCACAGCCCTCCCGAATGGCTGATGATTTACTTCAAGAGTCAGTCATTGCTGACCAGAATGCCAGGCATGTCTTCCCAAGCCAAGATGTGAGCTGAGATCAGTTCAAACAAACCCCTCAACCCTCTGCCCATCTGCTGTGCTGCTATTCGGTGGTGAAGGCTGGTCCTGGGTGGTGATGCCAGCCTGGGATACCCCAACCATGGTGGGTCAGAGCAGCAGAGCTTCACCAACACCTCTGCCATGGTGAGCTCAAGCCACTGTCACAGAGGTGGCACTTGGCACAGGCTTAGTTCAGTTTTAGGGTCTGTATTGGTCTGGCACAGCCTGGTTTTAGGTAGCAGGGGGGCCACAGAGGTGGCTCTTGTGAGGAAGCTGCTGGAAGATTCCACCATGTCCGGCAGAGCCAGCTGATGGCTCTGAAGATGGACATGATGCTGGCCAAACCTGGGCCAGTGAGAGAGGTTGGTAACACCTCTGTGATGACATATTTAAGAAGAAAATCAAAACAAAGTCACAAGATTTTGGATTCTAGTCAGAGAAGAGGAGGAGGTGAGAACATGTGAGGGAAACACCATGGTGACACCAAGGTCAGTGAAGAAGGAGGGGGAGGAGGTGCTCCAGGCACCGGAGCTGAGATGCCTCTGAGGGCCGTGGTGAGACCAGGGTGGAGCAGCTGTGCCCCTGCAGCCCCTGGGGATCCCCGGGGGATGCAGAGATCCACCCACGGCCCCTGGGGATCCATGGGGGATGCAGAGATCCACCGG
>NW_008236649.1:673718-675078 GCF_000691975.1 Corvus brachyrhynchos | reverse complement strand
GGGAGGGGCTCACGCTGCAGCAGGGGCGGTGCGGCTGCTGCTCCTGAGAGCGGACCCACGCCGGGGAAGTTCAGGAGAGCTGTCTCCCGTGGGAGGGAGCCCACGGCCTCACAGGGGAAGATTCCTCTCCCGGAGCAGCGAAGGAAATCTCGGTGATGGACTGAGCAAACCCCCGTGCCCTGTCCCCCTGCGCTGTCGGGGGGAAGGAGGGAGGGGCTGGGGGGAAAAGGTGTTTTTGAGGGGTTATTTTATTTCTTATTATCCTCCTCTGATTCTGTTAGTAATAAATTCACTTTGTAACTTTAAGTTAAGCCTGGTTTGCCCTTGAAACGTTTCTCTGGGTCCTTATCTCACTCATGAAGCATTAGTTAATCTTTTTTCCTTCTCCCTCCTCTGCCCAGCTGTGGCAGGAGAGGGTGAGGGAGTGGCTCTTGTGGGTGCCTGGTGCTGGGCGAGTGTCAAACCACAACAGGGTCATTCTCAGCAAATGCTGAGGTGCTTGGAGAGACCGGGGAACTTGGGACAGGAGTTAGAGCTGCCACTGCAAAACCCATCTGGAATCTGCCTCAAAAAGAAACAACAAAAAACACCAAAACCTCCTCAAAACAACAACAATAATAAAAAGAAAAATCAAAACAAACAGACAAAACCCCCAAACCAAAGCCAGAGAAACTGCCTCCAGCTCTTGGGCCAGGACAAAGCCTTGGAGTGGCCATTCTCAGCGTCACCACCACTTCTGTCCCCGTAGAGCAGCCGAGCAACTTTGCTTCCTGCAGGGATCCTTTGGAACCATCTAGCTTTTCCCATGCTAGGCCACATCTTGCAGGGTTGTAGCTGTATTACTGGTACACAAAAGCCAAAATATGCACCCCTCTACCTGCTTTCTTCCCAACCTCCTCTTCCAGCTGTTCTCCCCCTCGCTATCTGCATATTCTGTTCTTCTCTGCTGTTTCTAATAGCTTCTATCTATGCCAGGTCCCATCCTACTCAGCTCTCATTAAACCCCAGACCTTGTGCAGAGCTTTTCTGCATTCATCTCCCAGCCAGCTTTTGTCTCTTTGACGTCTAGGTTCTCTTTGTTTGTGCTTTTCTCTCTGGATCTGGGAATTATTCTGGTTCTGTTGATGCATGGATCCAGGCCCTGATATTTTGTTGAACTCCGTGGGATCTCTTCTGCTTGACAGGTGCAGTGGTGGGTATGACTGCTCCCTGCATCAGCAGCACCCAGCGTGTTGCAAAGGCCTTGAGAAGCTGATGTGTATCTCAAGCAGTAGGAAACTTATCCTCTGCTAGACATTGGCTTGAGAGACATTATCCCTGGCAGATACCAGTTCCAGGAGACATTTTCCATGGCATTCCT
>NW_008236649.1:631911-673637 GCF_000691975.1 Corvus brachyrhynchos | reverse complement strand
TGACTTCATCTAACAGAGGAGCTGATTGTACAAATCTATGCTGCTCACTGGAGGATGGCATGGCCAGAGCAAATGGCATGGGGTGACTACTGCCATACCTGTGGTGTTCTACCTGCTCCTGCTCATTTTCTGATGGCATGTTTTGCTCTCCTGATGCCTCAGATCAGTATCTCGATAAAAAGCTTTGGATCTGAGCAGCCCCTGCCGGCAGCAAGTGCTCCCCCTGGAGCACAAGGGGTCCCGGAACGCGTGCACCCAGCAGAACTTTTATTTGGAAAACAAAAGATATTGACTATTCATAAACCTCAGCTTAGAGCAAGGCAAGGCCAGCAGGAAAAAACGCCACCGTGGGTGAGTGAAGGTGTTTAGTGAGGAGTAGGGCATTGTGGGTTTTCAGCCCTGAATTACGGGGCAGCAGTGAGCAAGTGGCTTTGCCTTTTCTTTTTTGCCTCCTACTGATTTAGTCTGGAGGCATTTCAGCAGCACTTTCTCCTGTTATATGGTGATAAAACCCTGGGCTCAATAACTGAGATCTGCTGTCTGGCATCAGAGCAATACAAATAACAATAAAAGAAACAAAATAGTGGTGAGTCAGGCTGGTTTTCACTTGGAAAAACATCAGTTATCCTTATTACTCACCAGCTCTGTTGTCTCCTCCGGGGGACTCTGCTGGCCACCATTGAGGCTGCAGTTGAGGAGTTGAGCAAAATACAGGGAGGCTGTATTTTGCTCAGGTCCTCCTACAAAAGGTTCTCCCTGAGGTTTTGGAGGATTGGTGGTTGCATATCCACATCAACAGGACCAGGACTATAAGCAGCCTTTTTGCAGAGCAAAAGCCTTTTAGCAGCTAAGCCCAGTGGAACAAGGCTGAAGAAATGACACAGCATGGAGAGGCCACAGCCCATGGTGGGATGGACAATCCTTGAGGGCCACGTCTTCACCTGGGGGGAAAAAACAGAGAAGGGAGCCTGGAGGGGGGCCACCCTGGCCCTAGAGGAGTTGAGCAAAATACAGGGAGGCTGTATTTTGCTCAGGTCCTCCTACAAAAGGTTCTCCCTGAGGTTTTGGAGGATTGGTGGTTGCATATCCACATCAACAGGACCAGGACTATAAGCAGCCTTTTTGCAGAGCAAAAGCCTTTTAGCAGCTAAGCCCAGTGGAACCACAAGGCTGAAGAAATGACACAGCATGGAGAGGCCACAGCCCATGGTGGGATGGACAATCCTTGAGGGCCACGTCTTCACCTGGGGGGAAAAAACAGAGAAGGGAGCCTGGAGGGGGGCCACCCTGGCCCTAGGCTGGCTGAGGTCACCCATGGGCTCCTGAGCCATGGCTCTGTTGTGCCCCACAAAGCATCATCACAACAACCCTGATGCATCCAAAACACAGACAAGCGGCCAAGTCCAGCTGGAAGTTGATTACTGCTATTGAGATTTGTATTTATTAATTTGTAGCCCACTTGCTTTCTTTTGGCACCATTTTTCTCTGCAAGTGAAAAATTTCCCCTGAATCACTGCGTGTTATTTCCACTTGTCAAGATAAAGGTTAATGAAATACCAGTAACTGCATCACAAATCCAGCTCCATATCTATCCAGGATTTTGTATGGCAAGTTATACTGCACAGTCTGTTCTTAGAAAAGGCTGTGATTAAAAAAAACCAAAACTGTCAGAGGTCAAGAAATTAATGGTTGGAGCAGCATAACCTCTGCCCTTCACTCCTCATATCTCACCTGCAGGACAAGGAATAAAAAACCTCCTGGAACTGGCACAAACAAGTGTGGGATGAGATTTCCTCCAACACACAAGATTCTGCAGGACTGTGGTATTTTAACAGCTTTTTCCTTTGCAAATGTTGCCTGTATCTAGATAATGGTTACTTGGATATTTATACACTATGTAAATTATATATAAATACACAAATGCCATAGAATCATAGAGTATCTTGAGTTGGAAAAGACCATCAAGTCCTATAAATATATATAGAATTTAGAAGCAACGTAATGCTATAATTGACATATATCTGTCTTCAAAGAGATTTGCACCAGAGAGAATTTTACATACTTGCTGCAGAGAGATTTTCATGCCATGAATGTGAAACCACCAGGACTGGCTGAAGGACACTCTGTGCCCAGGGACTGGGGAGCTGAGACCAATTTTACTGCTGCAAACACCCCTTCAAGATCCACTGGCACGGCCTCACTCCCCAAGTTAAACACTTGGAAAAACAGAAGATGCCCCCATCCAGAAGCAGTTGGGGCACGTGAGGTTTCAGGAAGGAAGGGAGGAGCTGCTTTGTTTTCTTCCTAGGGAAGGCCAGCGATGGGATGAGTGTCAGGAGCTGCCATTTGCGGTGAGTCAGGAGATTGGCATGGGGTGGTTTGCGTTAATACCGGCTTGAACACATGCCAGAGAGGATTTCCAAAATTCACAGCCAGTTATTTCTTGTCACAGAGTTAAGAGATCCTATAGCCTGTTCTTCCACTCCGAGGCATACGATCAAAAGCCTGCAGAGGTTATTCTGAGAGGTTTGTTTGTTCTGTAAATATGTATTTAAAATCTTGAATACAGATGACTAAGTTTGAAGAAAAAACCCAAAAACTTCTAAGAGAGCAAACCCTCTCACAGAGAATCTTATCCCTCCTTGGAGGTGGATTAAAAAAGCATTGTTATGAAATCCCAGTGCAGATTTTATTATGGGCTAAATCAAAATGCTTTGGAGTTTTTGGACTTCAGATCTGAAGTTCAGCGTTTCAGCCCATATGCTCCATATAAAAGTAAGATAAAGGAAAGGATGTACTTTTTCTTCCTTTTGATATGCAAAGATTCAGATGAAATGCTTCCTTTCCAATTTGCTTTTTCAGTAGAAATTCACTAGAGATCCTATCAACATGAAATACCTTGTGAAGCCCGAGGGGCTCCTGAAATGATGGATGACATCAAGAGCCAAAAGAACACGTACAAAGCGTCTGCAGAAAGAGATCCTTAATCACTCTGTGAAGCCTGTTGATTTGTTGCCAACTACTTAACTTAAAGCTTGTGTTGTCATATATCTAACTTTAAAATTTAATGAACCAGTTGGAGAAAGGAAATCTCTCTTAAAAAATTCAGTCGTGTCCCTTCAGCTGCAGTGTGAGCAATAACACACTTCATTGGATACTCTCGGCAAGTCCCTCGTTAAAACAGTAGCACCAGATGAGATCTAATTTTCCTAATATTTGTAGACTACAGTGCAAGAAGGAAAATAATTGAGATTTTATGTATTCCTGAAGAATAGGTAAAAAAACCCAAACCAACAAAACAGTGAAAGCTGCTCCCCAGTTTATATGCTAGACATCTTTCATTTACAAGTACTTTACTGCTGAAATTGAATGTCAATATTATTTTTCTTTTTTAAAAAATTTTGCCCACTAGATGGCTGTAATTGTTATGGCTGTGCTTAATTTTTGGTATCAAATTCCCATCTTTAAAAAAACCTGCTCTTCCTTTTTGTTATTCTTCAGCACCCGTGCTCACTCTCCAAGGCAATGTTTGAAACGATGGGATCGTCACCTTGAATTTCAGCTGTTTATAGGAAATTTAGGTGTTCAAAATGGCCACTGCAATAGGCTTGTATCACATCTAAGGCACAGAAATCCACCACCATTTTGAAAGATAAAGTGGGAATTAATTTTTCATTATTGAAAGAAATACTTTTTTTTTACTATTACAAGGAATGATCAAGGACTCAGAGCCTTTCGGAAAGACTTTCCAGTAACGTGGCATTTAATGCAAGCAGCTTGTGATTGCTGTTGGAGCACAAAAACATTGTAAATCTGATGAAGGAGAGCCCAGGAGGCAGGATTGAGCATCTCCCACGTCCTAGATTCAGCAGAGGAGCTGATGTGAAAAAGAAGAAGGATCTGCTGGAAAGAAAGCTCAAACGATGTATCACAGGGAATACAATTTCCTTGCTATTTGCACGGGCTCTAGTCCAGGAGCAGCAGTGGGTCTGGATAATGGATTTGCAAAGTGTTTGCTGGCTGTGGTTCCTCGTGGCTGCAGTTTTCCAGAAGATCCACCCAAAGGAATAACCACATAGGCTCAGGTACAGAAGAAGACCTTCTCCATTCAGCCAGCGAGCAGGGCACCAATGCTTCCTCTGAACAGAAAGGCCTGAATATAGACATCTACATGTCTTTGACAGCTCTTCACTACAAGATATGAAAAGGGAACTGCCTGTCTCCTTTTTTAAGCCAAACGCAAGTTTTTAGCAGCATGCAGAGATATTTGTAGGAATTCTCCACCAAGCATGAGCCAGTACGGAATCACCAAGGCATCGCTGCAGCCCCTCGGGCACGGTGCATGGTGCTGCCAGCAGCACATAAATCTGCCCTTAATGGGAATTACTTCATTTTCAATGAGGAGTTTGCCCCCAGTTCAGCACTGCACCAAAGGGGTGATCAGGGGCCACCAGGTTTTTTAAGTGCAACTTCATTAAGTGTCTCTGAAGAGGGTTTGTTCAGCTGGAGCGAGAGCAGCTCAGTTGGGGCACTGCCTATGCCTCACCTAAAATCATCCCCCAGCACAGCACTGAGCTCTGTGGATCATCTGGAAGAGAAGAGAGAGCACCTCCGGCAAAGGACGTGCTGTGATAAGATTTGATTCAGAGAAATTCAGGCCAGCTGCAGTGCACCAGTTTAATACCAGTCAAGTAGATAATTTCACTTATTGCTCACTCTTCCAGAAGTACCATGCCGAGGTGCTCAGAGGGCCCAGCTGCAGTCAGACCAGAGCATCCCCCTGCTCTACCTGGATTTCTTCCTAATTCAGTAGAACTGAGCACTCTCTTTCTCTGTAGGCACAAGTAGATCCACACCAGCACGTGAGTCCCATGTGCTGTGTGTTTGTCAGCCAGAGGCTGGGCACAGCCCCTGCCCCTCCGGATCAGCTCCAGGAGTTGTCCCCAGCCCCACCTTGACCCAGCTGTTTTGTCGTGGTGGGTGTGGGGTCTGGTTTGCCTTCAGTCTTTTCCTGGCACATGCAAATCCAGCCTACCTGGATATTTAAATCAAGTTCATTGTCATGCTAGCTGAACACCTTATAAAGGGATGTTAATCAAGAAAGAATAATGAGCCTTCAAATTCCCCTAAGTTGTAAGTGAGGACAAAGTGCTCAAGTAAAACATCTCTCATTCTAAATGGGTCCTTATTTCTAAGTCTTTGACATCCACAAAACAGGGTAAAGTAAACACTGAGACAAATTGATGAAAAAAGCTAAGTACTCCTCAGGAAGATGGACATCTGTTTTACCCTCTCTTCTTATTCCCTTCAAAGCAATTCCTGCCATCATCCTGTGAAACAATCTACATAAGTCCCTGGAATTCAAGACACTTCTTTGAGATCTTCTGACTCACCAACTTTTCTGTTTTCCTGTGTCTACAGTGAATCTTGCTGAACAGGTTGAACCAAAATGATCTTCTTGCAAACATTCTGCAAATAGATCAATGCCATATCCTGTATCAAACGTCCTGCCTGGAGCCCACTGAATAAATGGATGTCTTTACTATAAAATTATAAACCAGAACTTCATGTGGCATCATACCCATATAGATTTAAAATAATTTAGCTTTCAGCAAAGAGTTTTCAGCATTGCAATAAGAGCAGTATAAATAGCCACAGTCTCTGAGCATTGCAAAGGACAGGGATTAAGGTCAGCAGCCACACTGCAGTGGTTTGCCTTTGAAGACCGTCTGGAGCAGACTGTGGAAGGTGCAGGGCACCGGGGGCTCCCATTCAGTTGTGATGAGGTTGCAGATGCCTTGTGCTTCCTGATAATCACTCTGGAGGGATTTGATCAAGAAACAGATGTGTGGAAACCTGCAAGATACTTTTGAATAACAGAAGCTCTCTTGCACAGAGGACGAGGCTGGTTCAAGACCACGGCACCTGCTCCTGCATGGAGCAAAGTTCCCTCCTTGTTCCATGTTGTCCCAGTGGAGCACAGCTTCCCACCAGCTCACCTCCTCAAAGGAAACCCCACACCACAGGGGTTTGCTGGATAAACAACGAGTCACCCCTGAGATATCAGCACTGGAGAGAAATAGAGGAAGAGCTGCAATGGGTGCTCCTCATCTCATGTGACTCACCCCAAGACAATGTTTGGGTACTGGGTATTTTTAAAGCTGACAGAGGGCAGGTTTAGATTAGGTACAAAGAGGAAATTCTTCCTGGTGAGGGCGGTGAGGCCCTGGCATGGATTGCCCAGAGGAGCTGTGGCTGCCCCATCCCTGGAAGTATTCCAAGTCAGGTTGGATGGGGCTTGGAGCAACCTGGTCTGGTATAAGGCATCTCTACCCATGGCAGGGGGTTGGAACTGGATGAGTTTTAAGGTCCCTCCCAGACCAAGCCATTTTGTGAGTCTCTTTGGGAGAGTGACACACATAAGATGCTGAAATACATTCAGGTACCCCAGAGAACCATCTGAATTGTGCTAGAGATATCCAGCTCAGAGTCAGAGCTGGAGCAAGCCATGAAGGCTGACCCTGTTGGGTCAGATGGCTGCTCACTTTCTCAGGCTGAGATGTGCTCGCTCAGGAGCCAGAGCCCCCACAGCCAGGGGGAGGATCTGCTCGACATCCCTGTCGTCAGATGGGCCTTGGGGTGGGTCACATGTTTTCGGAGAAGGGACTCTGTCACCTTCATTAGTCTTGTGTGGGAATTGCTCTGAAACAAAGCATTTTGTGAACCCGAACAAAAACACTGGGGAGCGCTCAGCAGCGAATTCTTTTGCATGCTGCCTTTTTGTTTTGTATGATTTCCAACGTTTTTGGCAAAAAACATTTCCTCTGACTGTTTTCCTTCTAGAAACAGCCTTCTTCCAGACAGGGCTGCTCTGCCACTATTTAGCTGGGTAGACACGGGGCTATTTAAAACACAGAGCTGGAACACTGGCAAAACACTTGTCTCATTCCAAGACAAGCAGGGAAGGGGAGAGTGCTCATCGCCGGGTGCAACCTTGCTCGTCCCTGGGAGGTTTGTGCCTGCGTCACGCTGATTTGTGCTGAATTTAAGGCTTCTGGGGATGAAATCTGTGGCAAAATCTGACAAGATTTTTTAGAAGCTGCTAGTTCACAGCTCTGAGTATTTATGATTTTTGGCTGCCAGCTCTCGCACACGTTACGGTCAGCAGTTTAATTATTTACCGGGCTCTGTACAGCGCCGTTCAAGCAGCAACCATCAAATCTGACGTTTTGATAATGCGAGGGTAATTGGGTTATTTTTTTTTTCTTCCCCTCCCACCAGCTCCAACCCCCTATTCTGCTGGGAGATGCAGAGTCATAGCTCTGCTGGCTTGGCTTCCCGCCACCTCGCTGCTCCTTTAAAACCCCATACCTCCCATTGAAGGAACTCGGTGTCCTGTTCGCCAGCAGGACGTCAATGTTTCTATGGAAACTCTTCCCAAAGATTCTCGCTCCGCGCTGCCGCTGCTGCGTATTGTATGACCGGCTTTGTACACTGCAATTCATTATCCAGGCTGTGACGAAAAGGGAGCAGCTTTCTGCCCAAAGGGAAAAAGCATTAAGAAAAAAAAAAGACCCAAAACACTAACCCCCCCCCACCACCACCTTAATATTAATAAAATAAGCCACTAAAACCGAAGGTGCTAAAGCTGTTTGGCATTTGAACTATGAATGGAATCTGCTCCCCTGTGTTCCTTGCAGTGAAAAATACCCTTTCCTGAATAATTAGCTCAGCTGAAGAAGCTTATAAATTCTTCGCAAGGTCCTTTTTCCTTCTGAGTAGCGAGGAGAAAATTTTCCACCTCTCACAATTACAGTCACGATGATGGATGTGTGTCACGTAGGTAACAAATGTGCCTGAGCAGGAATCCTGTGCATGAACTGTGTGGAGAACAGAGGAGGCTCAAACCCAGGCTCAGATTTTGCATTTGAATTAATGTCTGCAAAGGGGATGCAGAATTAATAGGCTGAAGGACGATTCACATTAATTTCTCATTTGCCTCAATAACAGGAAATCTCTGGGACCAGCGGACAATGTGGTGATGACGTTTACTTACACATCCCTTACTAATGATGTCCAAAGGTGGCCAGATTACTCACCCCTCTGCAGATAAGCTCCAGGTATTGCATACTAGACAGGTAAAAGGGTCTAAATTTTGTTCCAACCTCTATCACAGATTTGCTGTTATTTTGTATTCAGACACCACTATCAACTTTGAAAATCTGAATTCCTAGGTGCTGCTCTGAAGGAGCCCAGAACCTGATTTTCTTGACTTCCACTGGATCACTGGTGGGCTCTTGGCACCTCAGGCAATCAGATTTCAGGTGTCCCAAAGCATGTACCTCAAACCCAAGGTACTCAGCTTGTGATACTTGCAGAAAGACAACTCCTTAACCCAGCAGAACTCTGAGATCTGCAGAAAAACATTACACTCATCTACTATGCTGGGAACCAGCACTGAGTAAAAACCTGAGTAAAGATGAGGATGAGAGGAGACAAGTATTTTATTTTTAAACCTTATGAATTTCTGAGTAGTTCTGCTTTGTCGCTTTCCTAGGGAGGAAGGCATGGGTTGGGCAGATCAGAATTTCAAACTCTGCCCGCTCCCTGATACCATGCTAAAGACTTGTATTACCTTTAATTGATGTTTCTGAGTGCATCCTCATTGATTTACTCCAGCCGTGCTCTTTATGCAGGGAACATTCTATTCTCAGAGCATAATCTAGACCCATGCAAACAATATAGATGTTTCCTGATAACATAATTTAGAAAGAGGAGATGTAATTACTGCCTATGCTGAATGCCCAGCATCTCTGTGCTTGCCAGAGCACTGCAAACCCATAACCCCTTTCGGAATCCATACAGGGAGAAAACTCCCAAATCCTTCAATGTGGTTCTCATTTTGCCATTTCCATCTTATTAAATATGCTGGTCCTTGTGCCTTTGATTTTAACTTCCTAAGGATAGCTCATGCTGAAATTATTTAGAAGGCTCTCAGAGGCTCTTAGATGAAATTCAGGGATCATTCCTGCGGAAATATGTCTATTTGTGGAACCGGGGACAGCAGCAACTTGGGCATCTGCTGCAGAGAAATAGGGAGGGGACCCAGCAAGTTCTCCTTGGAGTAACTTGTTCTTTTAAGAAGTGCAACAAAGCAGGTTCTTGTTGTTAAGGGCTTCCCTTAAATACTTGAAGAGGAGGTTGGAACTCATCTGACCTGCTCCGAAACCAGTCAGTTTGGCTGCACGTAGTCCAATTGCTGTGATTTAAAATTAGTAGTTGGAGTGCTTTTGTCTTCTAAATCATGCCACAAGCACTGTGCTTCATTGTCTTGTCTCTGATGGAAGGATATCCAGGGTGAGACATTACAATTCAAATTTTCATCTCTAGGGTCAAATCTGTCTCGGTTCAGTAGTGCCTGGAAAGCACTGCTGTGCAGTGGGGTTTGATGTGAAATAAACACAGGTCCCTCCATAGCACAGTCAATTGAGATCCACAGCACAGAAAAATTACCACTGTAATTGCTCCCTGTATCAGCTGCCTCAGGAAAAAATAAAACAAAATAATAAATAAATAATGACTGAATTGGCCCTGAAGACTGAGTCACTCTCATTTAGAGAGTGGTCCCTCCTGAACACTTTTCCACATTGCAAAGCCACCACATAATGGAACAATTCAGCTCCACTGACAGCCCTGGCTAAAATAGCCCCGGAGCAAGATAGGGAAGGTGTTGTAGGTCACTGCTGGGGTGCTTGGCAGGGCTGGCAGTGACAACTGTGCCCACACTAAGAGAGCTTTTCAAATTACTTCAGCAAGACCAGAATTAGCTCACAAGCCTGATGCAACAGTTCAGAGAGAAGCCCTTTTGTATTTTGGATTCATGTTCACCAGGTATCGGCTTCTCCCTGTGTTATGCAGCAGCAGCTTCATCGTTGACATCCATCCTTAATGGTCAGGCATGGGTTGGCTCTGGGACCCCCTGTCAGAGGACAAGGCCAACTCTCCAGCCTGTTTCTTTCCTGGGGTCTAACAGAGCCTGAACTTAATTTACCCTGCAATCCTGGCTAAAGTCCAGCTACACATAAAAAGCATTTACTGCTTAAAACTCTTTCAGCATGGCCCTCAATAGGTTTTAAGAACAAGAAATACCTATTATAATTGTTTATCATTATCTGAATTGGACATGAGGGAGCAGAAGTTGAGTTCGGCGACCATTGGGATTAAGAGAGAACAAGGAGACCACCTTCAAGGAAAGTAACAGCAACCAAATACATTGTGAACGAGCAGAAAACACAAGGAGGGACCAGCTGACAAAAAAGAGGCTAAGTATCACTGGTATTTAGCATTAATGTTTTTGTCTTTGTCTTGCTATGCATCTTCCTGAATCTCATGTCTGGTGGGACTGGACAACCCAGAGGGTTTGATTTAAAACCAGTTCAGGTCAATTCTGCAGAATGAACATGGGTGAGACTAAACCATATAGCTCATGACATAACAACGTCACTCTGTTCATGATAAGGAACCAAACTGAAGTTCAATTTGTTTGAAAAAAGCACCATTTCTAAGGCAGAAGATCAGCCACATCAATGACTGAGAGGAACTAGAGGTGAAAGTTGAGAAAAAGAGATATAAATACACTAACTTTTAAACATTTTAATTTCAAGTCGCAGGAAAACCATTCAATGTGTGTCCTGGGGTTTCTTTAAACAGGGAAAGAAGATTAAAATACTAATCTGTGCTGATTTCCCTGTGCAGCAGCAAAAATGAGCGTGGCTCAAAAGACTGACCTATGAGAAAAGATTAAGAGCAGCTAAATTTGTATAGCTTGGCTAAGCAACAACCACGAGGGACACACTGGCAGAGTGAAAACCAGAGAAAATGGAGTATTATTTGGAAAGACAACAGAGTCAGGGGATGAAAACTAAAGAAAGATCAGGCAGAATGGTAAAGTCTCTAAGACTCTGGCCTGTATTTTAGGGAATGAAAGCCACGATACTCCAAGCACCCAAGTACAGGGATGAACTAGACAGTGGTGTGAGGGTCACTGGATGCAATCAGTGACTTTAAGCACTTCTATTCCTGAGTTTCCAAAGAAAATCACCTTTAGAAAAGTGACAGCTCAGCTCATACTATAAATAATTTCTTCTCAAGCTCAGCACCCAGCAGCCACCAATCAGTTCTCAAAATCTTGAGTGAAAAATAAACCACAAGGAACAATCCTGCACTCCGAGGGAATGGACAAGCTAATCTAATACATCTTTGTCATCTCTGGTTTCCATGACAGTTGCATAATCAGACATTTATGTAAGTAGAGGTTTCCTCCTTAAATAGCAGCCTATGATCTCATCTGCACCTACGGTATAACCCATTTGAATGGAAATGATGTGCCACTCATGTGTACAACTAATTTTTTAATGCTTCTCTCTTATTTTTATTTATTTATTGTGGCACATCAGCCTGCAGAGTACTGCTCACACATGACTAACTCTTCTTGTTGTGGTCTTCTTGTGGTCTAGAAATAACCACAGTCCCCAGGCTCAACTAATGGTTGGACTCACACTTGCTCAGCAATTCAGTGTAAAAAGTGATGGTGTATCCACACACCCCAGAGCAGCACCCAAGCCTTCCTAGAATCACAGAAGGGTTTGGACTGGAAGGGACCTTGAAGACCTTCCAGTTCCACCCCTCTGCCATGGGTAGGGACACCTTTCACTAGACCAGGTTGCTCAGAGCCACATCCAACCTGGGCTGGAACACTTCCAGGGATGGGGCAGCCACAGCTTCTCTGGGCAAGGTGTGCCAGGGCCTCAGCACCCTCACAGGGACAAATGTCTTGCTGATATCTTAACTAAACCTGTCCTGTGTCAGTTTGAAGTCATTCCCCCTTGTCCTGCCACTCCAGGCCCTTGCCTATTGTCCCTCTCCAGCTCTCTGGCATGGAAGAGGCTCTAAGGTCTCCCCAGAGCCTTCTCTTTTCCAGTCTGAACACCCCAGCTCTCCCAGCCTGGCTCCAGAACAGAGGGGCTCTAGCCCTGGTCATCTCTGTGGCCTCCTCTGGATCTGCTCCAGCAGGTCCACATCCTCCTTATGGTGGGGACCCCAGGGACAAAGTGTTTTGGGTGGGTGATTCAACAGAATCACCTTCCTCGACCTGCTGGTGAAGCTTCTTTTGAGGCACCCAAGACGTGGTTGGCTTTTGGGGCTGCCAGTGCACATTTAGGGTCATGCCCAGCCTCTAATCCACCAGCACCCTAAGTCCTCCTCACAGCTGCTCTCACAGCAGCTCTCTTCAAGCATCTCTAACCCAGAGGTTATGGGCTGCTCTCAGACCCTGTTTCAGATTTTCCAGGAGGCCAGGATTTCCACACCATACCTCTCCCCAAGGGGCTGGGGTGAGGACCTTAGAAGGAGAGCTCCAGGGATTTGTCTTGGCCAGTTTGGGATTTCTCAGGGTGGGAGGAAAGCTCCCAGGACAGTTCTACTCCTATTGCAGAGACTGCCTGGAGTCTCCTCTGAGCTCATGCAGAGTATCATAAAGCAATGCCAAAAATACAGATCTCTTCCTATATGCCATATTAATTGAAATGAAGAAAAGCAGACCCAGTCCATGAAATCTCACTCCTACTCCCATCTATGTTCATGTAACAAGAGTGAAAGGTGAACAAAAGTAACTGCAGTTAAATCTGCATGGAGAAATTCTCAAAAACATCTCCAAAAAAACCCCAAAATCAGCTACCTGGAAGGAGTAGCTTTTATCTAAAGGCTGCAGACATCAGCAGTCTAGGGAGCTGATCCCAGTAGGCAAGTAGTTCTTTATATGGATGTTCTGGGGTATCAGACACTCTTCAAAACCTGTCCAGAAGCCGTGTCCAGTGAGTTGATCCTGAAATGTAAGTGGTCCTATTTAGACCATCCTTTTAGTGCTTTTTTGCATCGCTCTGCATCAACCACTGTGCACAAAAATATGCCCAGAGCAGAGCGAAACAGGCAAGAACAGAAACCCAGTCCCATCTGCCAGCCTTTGCAGCCTCAAATTTGCGGGACTCTTGCCAGCCTTTGGATGTTGTAGTGCCTTCTCTCAAAGATCCCACTATTAGAACAACACAAAATATATTATGTACTATTGTTCCCAGCATCAAACAATCAGCAAAAATATCTCTTCTTGCTCCTCAGTCTGATCTCCCTTCTCCCACTGAAGCTGATTTAGTGACAAAGATAGAAAGAAATAGGGTGGATTGGGGTTTGCAAGTGCTTGTCAATTGGATTTTGTGAGCCCAGCAGTATCTCAGAGCAGGCTTCAATTTTCCCTGAACCCCCTGCAGCTCCTATTAGCCTCGATAACTGCTTCTAATTTTGGCCAGGACATTTGCCCAGATCTTTGAAGGAAGGGGGAGTCTCTCCCTGGTGCAGAGAGACTCCCACCTCCATGCAGCAAACATGGGCTGGGTAATGGCTTAATTACAGCGAGAATTCCTACCCCGTCCAGCCAGGCTCTGACGCACGTTACGTAACTGGATTGTTAATGCTTTTTATATGTTGGCGGAACTGAAATTAAAAGAGGAAATTATTCTCCTGATGCTCAACTCTAATCCCCATCTGTCTGTGTTTTTACTTTTCTGCACTTGCAAAGCTCCCTGATCAAAAGGTCTTGAATAGATTCCAGATTTCCAATTTAGTTTGCTTATGCAACCCAAAATATTATGGCAGTCTTTCCTGGGGGCGATTAAGCATATATTTTCAGTTCCTCCAATTCTCTCTGTTCCAAGAGGGCTAAAAATGGCATAAAGCTTTAGCTCATTCCATACTGTTAGCACCACAAACAACTTTTTTTTTTTTTTTTTTTTTTTACAACTTTTTAAGAAGATAGGAATAGTCAAGAGCTTTGCAGGGAAGGAATATATTCTGAAAAAGTAAAGGGATTTGTTACATGTCCCCTGTGCCGTGGTGAAAACAAGCAGGGAGTCTATACTGATAGAGCTTTGCAAGGCAAACAGAGCGGGACCAGACAGGTGAGGAGGGAGCTACATCTTCAACCAGGGAGGATTCCTGAATCCAAAAAACCTCAAGAGCTCTCTGGATCCAGACTTTTGCTTTGTCCCATGCAAAGGATGAGCTTCAGCTGGACAGCTGGGAATAGATCTGATCTTTCCTGTGGTACTTGGATCATCACCATTTGAAAATTGACACCAATTTTTTTTATTCATTTGCTCTCCTTCCCCTGGTGCTGGAACTTTGTGATCAGCAGCTGGTTTTATTAGTGGGAACAAGGATGTTCCTTAAGTTGGAAAATGAAAATTTTGCTCAAATCACCATCAAATGAACCCAAAGTGCTGCTGTAACCATTGAGTTTCATCATCCCTTTGGTTTCCAAGTGCAGGATGGGGGACATCACACCCAGTGCTCACCTGGATCCTGATCACTGCGACGCTTTGGCACCAGAGAGAGCAGCGGAGAGAATACTTGGGACCGTTGGTGTTGGGCTCACTGTTCTTAAAGAGATTTTTATATTTTAAATACAGAAGGAAGGTCTTTGTTTACCCACAGCTGATGGGTGCCTGCTCACATGGAGCAGGCAGCAACACACAGGATGAGGTCACCCCTTCTGGCCACTGATCCCGCGTCTGTGGCAGCTACGGGATGGCGGCACGGCACTGCAGCTCTGGATCAAAAATCTGAGTGGCACTTTTTCCAAATTTGGATGAGGGAAGCTGTGATTTAAGGCAGTTGCTGAGTCCCAGAAAATACTGTGTTCTGGCTCAGCCAAGGCTTGGCACCTTTCTGCTTTCCAGGATAATTTGATTTGAGATCCAAGGGCTGTCAATCTCCCAGGTTTCAGAGAAACTCAGCACAGGAACCAAACAGGTGATTCTGGGGGAAGCCCTGCTGATCCCAACCTGCCTGATTTTGCTGAACCCAGCATCAGACCATCTCTGCTGACTATTTTGACAAAGTGCCAAGCCCTACTCTGAACATCTCCCGGCTGAGTTTTCCCTTCAGCGAGGTCCAGTCTTAAGTACACCAACACACTTGAAGCCTTAGAGCAGAAAGGGTGTTGGAGAACCTCCATCACAGTCAGCACATCCAGGAAAGGCAACAGGCCTTGGATGTACTCAGCAAAGTGGCTTCTGTCAAATCACACGAGGCATTCATTATCTGTATTTCAGCAACACCCACAGGCTTCAGGCAGTGACCTGCACTGTGCCTGGACAACAACATCCAAATATAGAGCAAGACGACAGCACAGCCACAAAGCTTCACTCACTCCAGAGCATCACTCCCTTCCCTGCCCTGGCAAAAGTCCCTCCAGCCCCAAACTGGGGAGGAGCTGCTCTTGCTTTTACCAGAAATAGCATATTATAAGGTGTTTTTTCTCTTAAAATGTTTTTAACAGTGTGACTGGTGACAGATCCACCAGTTCTGGAAAGGCAGGAGGGTAATAATCTGCCAGAGCTGCTCAGGTTCCATGTTTGAGGAATATTTAAGCATATGCTCAAACTCCGTTTTCTCTGGTTAAATCAAAGCACGTGTTTAAACGCTTCACTGAGCAGAGGTGGACTTAAGGACATACCTTGCTGTAGGCATGTGCTTAACTACTTTGTAAAATTAAACTGAAAATAATCAAGTGCTTTTGCTGAATCAGGCCCGAGTGCTCTGCAAACCCCCATCCTCTTAAGCAAGGCAGCTTTTAGCAACATTTAATTTTGAGAACACGCTCAGAAAATACCATTAAAAAAATGTTAAAGAGCCAGTAGCCTTTAGAGAGTGGAAATAAATAACTAAAAAGATACCTGAGGAAATCATTAAACTGCACAAACCAGCACTGGCCTTTAAAAAAAGAAACTTCGCCTTGTGCCAGTTCAGCATTTGCACATAGATGAGAGATGCTTCAGCTACATGGACCTGAATTGTGCTGGATTTCCCCCCCAGCTCATGCCACCAATGCTGCTACCAGGCCAGGCAGGTTCAGCCTCACACAACTGCCCTTCAGCTCAGCCCCTAAGGGGGTTATTTTGGGGAGCAGGGTGGGAGGAAACCTGCTGGCAACACACACACTGTGGGCCAGGCTGTGAGTGTGTCCCTGGGTGCCGAGGGTTCCATCCCAGAGGTTCCCAATCAAACCTTGCTGCTCCCAGCCACGAGCACCCCACGTATAAATAACCCCACATTCCCTTTCTCCCTGACCTTCGTGTCTCAGCCCTGCCAAACCAGTTCTGTGCAAATCCAAACTTCCCCCAGCCACACCTCTGTCCCAGACAGGTGTCCCTGGGGGTTTTGGGCCCCCATCCCAGCTCGGGGGGATGGTGATGTCCCCCCCCCATAGGGAACCAGCCCCCTCCACCCCCCAAATGACAACATGGCAGAGTTGTTCCCAGATGACCACAGCTCAACTGGATTTGGTGTCAGTGCCTTTGGGGTGGTTTGCCAGGAGATTTTTCATGGAAAAAGGAGGGGTTTCATGGAAAAAGTTTGATAAAGGGGTTTGCACATTCTCAGATGTCTTAATACAAACCAGCAAAGTTTGGATAGAAATGGAATGGTAGGTAGAAATTTAGGTAGAAATGAAATGGAGCTGTGCTTTGTAAACCTTTACCTTTTTTTAAATGTGCCTTTGGAATGCTAAACTCACTGCACATAGAATTGTTGGCACTCATATAACACAGAGATCCTGTCCTCTCTCCCTCCCCAGACTTTCATCAAGAGGAGATTTCCTGGTTAAACTTAGACTTGCAAATCTTAGGCCATATTGGCAGCGTTTCAAGTCAACTTGGGTGCTTTGGAGCTTGGGTACATAAACTCAGTGACCTGAAACAGGAGGAAACGTGGCTGTTCCTGCCTTGGTCCCAGCCTAAAGCTACTAACTTGGCCATGGAGCTTCCAACCAAACTCACCCTGAATATGCACCCAGGGCATCCCAAAACCCAGCCCTGCAACCAAATACCCTCCTGAACACACACAGCCTTCTTGTCATTCATGGCTCATGCAGCATTCCTCAACGGCTCAAAAATAAAATGTCATTTCTTTAGGAGAGTTGCATTTCCTATTAACTCTAGTGGCCCAAATAAACCTCAGGTGTTTGCACAGCTGATCTGGGCTTTTTCCTTGCCATAAAGTGTCTAAAACCAGGTGCTTTCCTCAAGTTTCATTTTGAAATTTTATCAGCAGTGAAAGAATTCCTTCCTGAGTGATTTGGTATAAATATTTAAAAGGCTTAAAAAAAATAAAACATCAGAGTCACCACTGATATTGCTGAAGCTCACAGTGCCCTGCTGCCCCGTTGCTGAAGGGGCATAATCTGTTTTCTGTAGGGTTTTTTTGCACAGGTGCTTGGGGAAATGTAAATTTTTAGGATTTGCTTGATGCCAGCATTCCCAGCGTCAGCCTTAAAACTGCCAGCAGCACAAGGTTTTGTAGAAGGCACGTGAGAGGGAGCCCTGTGCTGCCCCTTCCCAAAACACTCTGGGATGGTGATCCCTCCCTGCTGGGACTGGTTGTCTCTATGAGCAGCAGAGCAAATTCTCAAGTGCATTTTCACATTTCCCACTGCAGGAAAACCCTGTTTTGAAGTCTCAGTGGTGCCTCATAGAAAACCTTTTGAGAAATGTGCTGGATGAAGAAACCCTGCTTATTTTGTGATAACAGACCCATGCTTCAGTGACCATACAGGGCATGGGCTTAAATATCAGGTCTCTGGTAAACCCATTGGCCATCAGCCCTTCAGCATCCAAATAAAAAATAAAAATCTGCTGGGTAACAAACTTCTGAGTACCTGGAGAAGTGAAATAGCCAAAAAATGGCCTGAGAAGCTGATGGAGCTTTGGGCTTGTACCTCCAGACCCAGACTGTCAGGCACACCAGGATCAGGTGTGTGGCATGGGGCTGATCCAGGAGCAGGGGTGAAGCCAGCTGGGCAAGGAGGGTATCCACACATCCTTCAGGGGGACTGAAGTTAAACCCTCACACTAAAGACTGGCGGAAGAGCAGATGCCAGTATTTTCTCCCTGTCAGCAGCTCTTGAAGGCTTAACAGCTTTGCTTTGGTTTTAAAATGCTTCCTTCAGCACTGGCAAAGCCCAGGGATGTTTTTAAATTTAAATAAATATATAAATAAATTTTAAAAGTTAGGGCAGAAATTCTCTTCCCTCATGCACATTTTTTTTTTATTTTATGCCAGTTTTTAATTCAATTTTTTATTTTTAATGGAATGCTCTAAGCACACCAAACTTTTCAGGGGCTGTTTGCTCACAGCCAGAATTTTAGGGCTGGGCCTGTTTAAGAAACCAGAGCATTTGGATGAAGCCTGGGTTACTCACTATTTATTTGGAGAAGTAGGTTTCAAAAACGGGAATTTTGCAATTTGTCTCCATCAGAGTAGGGCTGAAGCTGTGCTGTGGTTTTGCTGTGCAAGGAACACCAAATGGATCTGGGCAAACTCCAGAGTGATTTTAAACTCAAACTCCTCTTTGTGGGGCCCTGAATTTCCTTATAATTGACAAAACCTTTGATCCTGATAGCGCTGAGCTGCAGCTGGATAAGGAACAGCCGGGGGGGCCGAATGGGTTTGTGCTCTGCAATGTCAAATTAGTTTTAAATAGTGACACTGCCTGTGCTGTTTGGGATCTCAGAGGGAATCCCAGCTCATCCCAAAAATATTTCCATCATTGGGTCTTCCTGACCACCCTGTGAACCCATGAGATCTGGTAGTCCAGAGGGGTTTGTGCTGGTGCCAAAGAAGATCAAGCTCAGCTTGACGATACCTGCCCAGAGATCAGGTATCAGGCAGGGGTGTTTAGGACAATATTGTCCCTTTTCCCCCCCTTCCCAGGCAGATAATGAAAGATCTACTAAATTCAAAGCTGTGACCATGCTTGCTGGCTCAACTGTTCTGGTTTTAAAACAGCACCATAATATTCACAATATTACAAAAAACAGACAAAAAAGAATTGAATCCAAGTCACTATTCAGCGTAACCCTCACTTTAGGGATTTTGCATCATTATTAAAAAGTGCAAAATAGTGATAACCCAGGTCAGAGTGGGAATAGTGTGCAACTGAATTTCAGGTAATTTAAAAATGCTTCCAAAGTCAGTATATAGGATACTGAAACAAGCTATGAAACTTCCCATCAAAAAAATTCCTTTGTTTTCCCTTTTGTCTTCGGTATCAGCATTGTCCCAAAACCACAGTGAGGACCAACTCAGGTGTCAATGTGCCATGGGCACCTCTGCATTTCCCAGGAGGGGTAACATCATCACATCCCCCAGGTACCTGTGTTGGGAATTCTGTTTGAAACAGACACCTAAGGTAGCACAACCCCTTGGGTAAATACAGTTGTGTAAAGCAGTTTATTCCTCTCAAGAGTAAGCAAAGCTGCAGCTGCTCTGGGGACTTTTCATGGGTTTCAGATCTGGATCAGCCCTGTGGATCTGGTTGGATGGAACAGCACTTCAGTGCCTGGGGAAAACCTGTTATTTCCCATAGGAAAAGCACTGATCCCTCTAGAAGAACCTGATCTGCTTCATACACACCTTTTCTATCACTAGAAACCATCAGAGCTGGACAAGAGATATTTGCCACTGGTTACAATACAGACCCTCCCATGCAGATAAAAAAAATTCCACACTGCCCATCCCTGCTGCAAAATAAATACGTTGCTACAAGCCTCTCCACTTTCTCCCCGTGCCCACTGCCATTTGCACACAAGGGTAAGCAAGAATAAGAACACCAATCTTTTCCCTTCCTTTCTTCTGGAATTAATTTCCAATTAATTGGCATTTTAAATTTCTTTATAGCAAAGCCTAAAAGAAGTATGTCTTCAGTATGGCCTTGGTGCAATCTAATGGCATTGCAAATCTATCAAAACCCACATAAACTATCACTTGTAATTTTCTGTGTTCACAGGAAAAAAAAATTATATGCTGAGATATATGGAACCATTCTCTTTGAACTTTCCCTTTGTCTGAGTTAAATGCTCTGGAAGCCCCCAAGTTAATCGCACTGCAAAACCCATCAGGTTTGCCAGCTTAGATTATTTTTTGTTAATGAGAAAGTGTTTCTTGTGATAACTTGAATTATACTTTCTGAATGGTGGGAAAATACACAATTGTGTCACATCCTCCCAAACTAAACACACTATTCAGAAAACACAATTAAAATTAAAAACCAAATAATTCTTCTTTGCCTCAGTACTGGAGAGCTTCATTTGGGGATTATAAATCCTTTTGAAAGGTTCCTTTTTAATGATGTCGCTCCTATTCATGTTCCTTTTACAGCACTTTCTGAATTGTTTTCAGTGTTTGGATCTGATTACTTGACTTGAAAACTGTATTTTTCCTCTTCTAGAGTAACACTATATCTAAAACCCTTTCTGTTCTGATGTTATGAAGTATGTGCTCTTGAGATTGCAGCTCGTGGTGCAATTAATCACCTTGTTGCATTTCCAAGGATAATTGCTATTTCTGCTACAGTAAATCACTCGTTTCCATTGACTGGCAAATCTTGGGGGTGTTGCAGGTCTCTGCTCTCTGGTCCTGCCTGCACAGTCCAAGCCCCAGCACCACAAGACCGGCCTCACATCCCCTGAGCTGTGCAGGAGGGGACCAGAAGAGCGAGTCCAACCTCTTCCAGTGCCTCTGCCTTTTGTTTGTACCCTTCAGGCAATTTCCTACAGAACTTTTTCCTCCATAAAAGCCTCAGGAACAATGCAAGGTACACACAACCTGATAATTGGCAACGGGCCTTGAGCGGGGCTGTGGGAAACAGCTGGGCATCTTCTGCAGAGCTCCCTGCACAGCAGCACCTTTGTTCAGCTTTGAACCTCCCAGATTAAACTTCCCAGCAAAATTTGTTTTGATGGGGTTTTCTACCTGTTGCAACAAAAAGCCATGCTGGGTTCAGGAGAAGCCAGCCCGCTCCCACTGGAGGAGAAAAAAACCAAAAACAAGCGCAAATTGCAAAACATGGCAAGTTTTTCAGGATGGAATGAGCCCAGATGGATTTTCCCGTTCCCTTTGCCAGAAGCAGGAGTGACTCAGAGCTCGTGTGTTTCATGGTGGAGGCTCAGCACCCTGCCACTGCCCCAGGGACAAGCCTGGGACAAGAGAGTGCGGGCAGATTCAAAAATCAGACACTTTCCAATTACAGGGGACCAAAGAACAGACCCCAAACCTCCAAGCTGAAGGACAAGTATAGCGCTTGTTGCTCATTAGGAGTGTCTGTGTTTTTCCCAGAGATTTGTCTCCTCGTTTCCTTAGTAACCCCTCCTGGTAGAAGTAAATGCACCTGAGCGTAGCTTAGCAATGGGAATGTTCTCCATCCATTGCTGCATCCCTTGCCACCCCCACGGGGTGTCTCCAGGAGCATCCGTGTTTGCCCCGCCGCGCACCGAGTACAGGCTGAGCGCCGGAGGAGGAGCCGCGCTTGGAGAACAAGGAGCCCGCTAACCAAGAAGTCTTAGCAAAGAACAAAAATAAACCCTCACCAGTCATTTCTTGCAAATACTGCTCCCAGGGGATGGGGAGGGGGGGTAAAAAATTGTACTCCAAGATGTACACGCAGGAGCTGCCTACGCCGCTGCGTGGGAAGGGGTTTAATAGGGAGCCGAGAAAGAGCCTGTGCGTAGGAGGAGAAAAGAGCAGATGTTAGCAGTGCCTTTTTGTTTTCCTGGATGGCATGGCAGGCAGGGAAGATGGAAAGAAAAGCTCCCCTTCTGCAGAAATAGAAGCTGAAGACGGGTAAGGCTTTTTCCACTTGTCCAGGCTGGGCTCAGAGGTGGTTGCAGCATCCATGAGATGAGGACCGGGGGCTCCCTGCCAGCACCACGCACTGACCATCCTGGAGCACCGCGAACAGAAAGTGCCTTGTTGTGAGACACCAGACTTGGAAATGTGCTTATGGAGGCTGGAACAGGTCCCCTTCCTCCTCCCCCAGGGACTCTGGAGCTGGAGACGGTCACAGGCTGTCAGAGGCATCTCCCATCAGGAACCCGCTGCCAGGTTGCTGAATATACCAACAGTTCCAGTTCCACTACAAAAACTTTAGTGACTTTCCAAAGAACCATCTCTCTCCCCAAAATAGCCCTGTGGGATGCAAGTACATGTAATGTGATGTGTAACACTCCAAGCAAGGGAGGGCTGGGTAATTCACCGCATCAGACATGCACATTCTGTTCCCACCCATGTTATTGCATTTAATATCTTGAATTTTATGCCAGGCTGTTTGATAATCTCCAATGCAAATTCCAGGTGAATAATGCCTGGTGAGCTACTGGACACATACAAACCCTGCTCCTCCTGTGAGCAGACAGGCTCCTTCTCAGGAGAAAGGACTTGCAGGTAAGACACAAAGTGCAAAATTAAGCCAGAAGAGGAGCGAACTGTGCCTATGGGTGCACAGGACAGGAGGTTAGGAGGACTAACCACAAATGTCTGGACTTACCACAAATACCCTCTGTTACTTGGTTTGCACTGTCATCGCTTTCAGAAGCCCTGAAGTTAACCTCTGGCACTGCACTGCACAGAAGATGCCTGCTTGGAAGATTTTTGACTCAAATACTTCACGGAATTTGTTTTTCTGTAACTCAAAGAGGGGCTCGGACTGCATAGATCCTTCAGCAGTGCCTGAGCTCTGTGTGCAGAGGCCATTTCAGTGTCCAACTACTGCCCTGGATGTGTTTTTATATAGTTTTGTTCACTGGCAGAGACTGCACAGACTGCTCACCCCATCGCCCCACCTGAGCAGGGCACAGAGACAGGGGCCCTTTAAACCCTGTATGAATGAGGCTCTCATAAATTCCACATTTGAGAAACTCTGACTGTATCCTTTGGTCATAAAAAGAAATTAAAGCTGCATATAACATTCAGTACCCTGTAATCCTGCTGCACAGCCTTGTGCCTGCATAAATCAGCCTCTCATGAATATTGCACTGTACCTGCAACTGCCTGACCCGGGGGTTTAAAAAGGATAAATCAAAGGGAAACAAAGCGGCAGTCACAGAAAGGCTTCACAAACAGCACCTGCTTTCTGAGAGCCTGAAAGGCACCAAAAGCAATCTGAGAAGTGCACAGATTTCAGGGACCCAATCAAAGCTGTTAAAGGAGGAGAGGGCAGATATTTTTCCTCCTCTCTTGCCACAGTAAAGCAAGCCTTGGAATACACAGCAAATCCTCTGGCAGGAGTTTTGTGGTCATGGAGAGGGACAAGCTGTGCAACACCCCAAGTGTGGTGAGGAACAAGGAAGAAAAGCTATTTTATAAACCTTGGAGGAGGACCTGAGCTTCAACAGTGCTTTTCTACCAGAAATAACTCACAAAAACTTAGGATTTCCAATTCTGTCTTGGTTAAATATAATGATCCACTCCATGTATTTTTTTTAATTCAAAAACTTAAAATAAGAAAAAGTCTATCTTGTCCAGCTCCAAAAACAGAGAGCAGGAATAGCTTTTATTAACAGCTTCCTCAGAGACCTAGAAAACACATCACAGTGCTCAGGGGGAGTTTTTTGTTGCAGAAATTGTCAGTAATGGGCAAGAAAAAAATTCAGCCAAGACATCCCCCTCTGTCCTCTCCACCTTTCCCAGTTTATTTACAGCCCAGCAGGTCATTCCTCACAGAATTTGTGCATGGGAACAGCACTGTGGCAGGAAAGGGACAGGAAAAAACACAGTGTGAATCCACTTTCTCTGAATGGATCAGAGACCATGGGCCAAGATTGTCACTCCCTGGCCATTAACTTGCTTTGCAACCTTTGCCAAGTTAAGCACTCTACCTCAGTTTCCCCACCTGGGAATAGTAAAGTTTTGTATTTCAAACTCTGTGGTGTCCACCAAGCACCTTATGAGAAGCCACCTGAGCTTTGACCTGTAGAATTTCACACAGAGGTTTGCACAGATTTGCTGTCTGCCACCTTCCCTCCCAACTCTGGATTTTTTCTTTCACAGCAGCACCCCCCTTTCAGCTCCTCAGTGCTACTCGTGTCAGCCAGAAACACAACACACCTTGTGCTTCCCGTTCCTGTGTTTCAAAATCCTGCATCTTAAGACATTAAGCAAAGGTTTGTACTGCAGCCAACAAACACTGTTAAAGGGTATTGAAAGCTTCTTCCATTGCCATAATTGAGTGAAGAGAAAACAGATTCCACTGCTGTCATAGCACATCAAAATAATTAGTTCAGCTATAAATAGCTCAGCTTACTCACTTTTTTCTGTTCCTCTTTTTTAAGGTCAAGGCTGCAGCCAAAAGCAATAGCAGCACATCCCAGAGGAGCATCCCTCTCTTCTGCTTGGATTCGGGCAAAACAGCGAGACGAGGAGTGCATCTGTAATCAGTGATTCCAGGGCCACACAATTACCTCATAATTAGAGAAATAATTATTCCCATTTAGGTAGGAAGGGGGGGGGGGGGGGGGGAAGAATGTTAGCAAGCCCACATATATGCAAATTTACCTTAGCCTAATTAATGAGCATCTTCAGACCAATTTTAGCTAAACTGCCTTTGTTTTCGTTGGATGATGCTTCTGTATCGACTTAGCTTATTCTTTAATCACTTCTACATTAAGTAGAGCTTCTACCTGAGAAAAGCCAATGGAACAAGCTTTGACACCAAGGTATTTTCTTCACCTTAATTAAGGGCTTTCAAACCCCACCTTGTGCGAGCCCTGCTCTTGCATTTGCTGCAGCTGACCCTGTCCCATCTGCCCCTTGTTAGAGGTGATAACTTGAGTATTCAGGCTCTCTGAATGGCACTAGATCAAGATACTATAAAGATCAGTAAGAATAAGCAGTTGTAGCAACACTGATCCCAGGACAGACCCTTTCACTCTGCTCCTGGATGTGTGTAATAGACACTACTTTAGAAAAATGTGCATTGCTTGACCCAATCAGCAGCCACACCATGTTCCTTCACATTTCCTGCTGGATTAGCTTTGCCATCATTTCAGAATTGTCACCATGTTCCAGCAATTAACATCCACAGTATACAACAAATCAAATCCACACTAGATGAATATATTTTATAGTTGCATTAATTAGAAGAGGTCTCTGAATTTCTGTGAGAATGCTCTAACAGAGCTGTTTGTGTGAGGTTATTGTTATTCCCAGGGAAAATTCCCCTGGTGCTTGAGGACGCACTTAGGTATTAAACTGCTTTGGGGTGATGTTTATTTTTTGCAAGTCCCAGCCTCAGTTCCAGACCATGACCTGCACAATGGTATATTTAGATCCATCTCTAGCCACTGCATGAAACCTAAAACATTCCTTTTCTTCCTTCCTAGCTTCCCAACTCTTTGCAACATCATCAGTCACAGAAGCCTCCCTCCCTGTGCTTGCTCAGGGCCATGCAAGTGGGGACTGGAGTCTCTCTCCACTGTTCAAAGCAAAAGAAGATTTTCTGCAATTGTTGAGTTTTCACTGAGCCAGTGGGAGTTAAACATCTGGCTTGAAAAATGTATTTGCACTCAGGCAGGTCTGGCAGGTCTTCAAGTGGATCCTGACCTACTCGTAGATATTTTTTCCTGCCTAGTCTCACATGCAACCATATTTTCCAGGTGCACTTATCTACCTGTCACAAACAATGATGTATAACCCTGAAGAAAGCAAAGCAGGTGATTACCTTTCCCCAGTCAAGTGCAGTGGAAAGGTCAGATTTAATATGAAGCTGAGGGGCGATGAAATGACACAGAAAATGTACAAAAATAGAGAGTAGCCACGCTGGGAGGGAAGTGTGGGGTCTGCTGGTCCCCGTGGGACAGCCAGCACCACAGGCACCCCATTCATCCCCACACAGGCTCTTCATTGCTCCCTGGTCTTTGATTTGGGACTTGGCTCCACTATCATGGAAGATACATTTTGGGGAATATGTGAATTAGGCAGGTGAATCATTTCCATCTGCATGGCCTTCAGCCCCCTGTGGTGGCTGCACAGAGCCACTGACAGCCAGCACCCGCCGGCTCCCTGGGTCCCCCCAAAGGAATTGGATTGTTCCAGGCTTTTATGATGGAAAATATATTTTTCCTCAGTCCTACCCTTCCAATGGCTGGGGAGCTGCCACGTGTTGTATACACAGTCCTGTAGTTACTTATTTTAATCTTGGCAGTGTCTTTGAGCATTGCTGGACTCCTACAAAATCAGCACCTAAATGGAAATAAATGCACAATGCTGCAGCTCCCTGCATTCAGAGGAATTCAGTGTAGTCCCTTCCCATGCCCTAAATGCAACTGGGTGTTTCACAACCTCTGTATCTAAATTAGGTTTTTCCATGCACATTTTTTTTCTCTGAGTCCTGCCTAAAACCCAGAGCAAATTCCAAGGAGAAATTCTGACCACTCACTAGGGCTTGAGCCCCACATCCAAAGCAGTTAGGCTGAAGATCCAAGATCAGCTGCAGGAAACAGAAGCTCCTTTTAAAATAGTTTCACAGTTGAAAACAAGCTCCTGCTTTTACTCTCCCACGTAATTTTGAGTTCAGGATTCAAAGCCCCTTTCTGCACCCAGGTCCATGCAAACCCATGTGGATGGATGAATGCCTTGAAGGTTATGGGTAAGACCTCAAACCTGGAAGTGGTTATTCTCAAAGCTGAGAAAGGAAAATTCCTGAAGGTCTCCATGATAAGTTGATAAGAAATAATGGAGAATTGTTTCATTTAAACACAAAGAACAATTCAGCCATAGCATGACTCGTGATTGAGACATTGTGGAAGTTATCAGATGAATGTCTGCATGCTAAATCTTTTTAGTTATTGAAGAGAAATGTAACAATATATTGTCCATGATGAAGCCTGGGCTTCCTGGAAGGGTACCCTGCCTTGCTGCTGCTTCGTGTTCCCCATGTCTGCCTCTGCCTTTCAAATGAGTGCCGTGAATCACAGTCTAATAGCAATGTTACAAAGAACTACTTCTTTCCTAGGAAGTCAGATCAATCCCACTTAAAAGTGAACTCTGTGAATGTGCCAAATATTTAGAGCATAAATCTCAAACCCAGGAGTGGGCTGCTTCCTTTATCTGCAGATCCTGGGCATGATCCAGATACCAGCACTCCCAGCATCTCCTGCAGGCCCACGGTGTGAGCTCATGAGGGCAATTAAGAAAAACTCTACATAGAATCAAAAATATATTCAGAAAACCCAACCAACAGCTGATTCTGGTGAGCTAAAAATCAGTATATCATCTAAACTAGTCACCTAGACCTTTCCTACTGGAAGTTTGCTTTCTCACAGGGCCCCTTTGAGCCACCCCATCTGAAATGCAGCACCACCGACTGAAGAGCTGGTTTCAAACCTCTTTAAGACCCGTATGAAGAGTGTATGCCCTGCAGCAAGTTTGGCAGTCAGCACTTTAAAAAATAAACTCAGCTCCAGAATGATCATTTGCATAGTGCATGGTGACTAAAATTAGCCTGCCTCGACTCCATCGCGGGAGGAAGTCTGAGTTGCCACTGCAGTTTCAGGATTCTTGGCTTTCAGAGAAGTTCGTAGCATCCGAGGAACACAGACGTGTCTTCTGTGCAGCCCTGCTCCTCTTGGCTGGCACTGCTCTCCCAAACTGCATCTCAAAGCTGTCGTGCAGCACCAGCAAAAGCCTCCTTCTTCCTCACATGGGAAACCAGAATGTGCTGAAACCTGTGAAAGCCTTATTTTCAGTATGAAATTGTTTGGGAGACGGATTAGGAAGGAGAGAATGCACTGCAGGTCACAAATGGTCTGCCCTGGGTGTAGGAAGGGTAAACCTTCTTGAGAGTTAATGCCCACATGAGACAGAGGTTTCTCAAAGCAGAGGTGTGCTGGAAGGTGCTCTGCAGAAGACATGCACCATGTAAAGTTGGGTTAGGTCTGGTGGTTTAACCTTCATTAGCTGCTGGATGAAGGTGAGATCCCCAACCTGATTCTCAGCCACTGCCCCACAACATAATTGTAAGAGCTTTTGTTCCTCTGCCATAATTTAATATTGTGATTTGGCCAGCCAGAAAGCTCACATGCTCCCTCGGTCTCATTTAATTCTGCAGATGAACAGATGTCCATAGGAGGTCATGCTAGTCCACCATGGATGTCCCTGTTGAACTTAAATTATTCAAAAAGTCAGTCATCAGCTAAGAGCTAAGCTGTTGGGGCTTTTTTGTGTTCTTTTTTTTAATTTTCATTTCAGCTTGAGATGTGGCTGTAGCTTCTCTCCCCAAGATGCATAAATAATTAATGCAGTTATGAAGTGGGATCACTCAGGACCTGTGTAAAGAGTGCTGCTGGCTCAGATCCCCCTCTCACCTACTGAACAAACCTAGCTCAGCTCCCATCCTTCATCTACCCTCCACCCAGGTCAGGCCTTGAGCCCTCAGGCCACATTTCACAGGGTTTTGGTTCCTCTGTCACTGCAAGGTCCCAGATACCTTTGAATCCAAGATCACAGCTACCAGAGGCTTGTAGCTTAATATTTCTATTAAATTTGTACAAAATAATTTGTAGTGACAATCCAGTTAAGTACTGGTTTTTAGATTTTATATGAATGCAAGCCAGCAACTAATTTCATTTTCTGCTGTGTTGTAGGATTGAAATGTAATGATTCACCCTTAAAAATACATTTTAAATGATGTAGTTACTACTCTGACTATAGTATATACCTTATGGAGGGGGCCCAGAGTAAAAGCTCAGTGATGTGCAGAGTCCTGGCTGGATGCAATTAGGAACAGAGCAGCCCCATGACATGAAATCTGATGATACATTGAACTTCTGACCTATAGGAGAAATCCGATCGTCACCACCCAGCTTCTTCTTCATTTCAGCTCTGTTCAGGAAAACAAAAGTCTTCATTCAGCATTCAATTTTCTCCACCCTTCACCACTGGAATTTTTATATGAGCTGAATTAAATATGCCAGACTTTGAAGGTAAATGTCCTAAGTGGCTCAGTGATATCCATGGTGTCTGTTTCTTTAGCTATTGTCATTAAGCCTCATTCTGTTCTGATGAGGCCCTACAGGAAAACGAGGTGCTGCTGTGTACAGCTTCACTGTGGTTTAAGCAGAATAAAATACAGACTGTAGTACTACTGAGGTTTTGCCTACTTTAGCCACATTCTCTGCTCTGAAGCTACTAAGTATTAACCCTGAAGTCCTTATTCAGGATTCCCAATATCCAAGGCAAAGTTTGAGCCAGGCACAGGCTCAAATTTAATTTACCCAGAGTTTAATTACCAGGCAGAGGTGGTGAGTTGGGGTGGAAGCGCCCAATAACCCGCGGGGTGTCACCGCCATGGGGCCGACACCTCGGCAGTGTGGTGTGCAGATAATTAGGCCCTAAAAGACATGGCACCATGGCTGGATGGAGGCCAGCTCAGCAGTCCTGCTTATCTGAGCTCCTGCTCAGTTTCAGGCATGTTGCTCTTTGCTCATCCACGGCTGAGCTCCCTGGGACCCGGGCGTGCGTAAGAGGACAAGGGCTCTACCCACCCCTGCTCTGATAAGCTAAAAACAGATTGAAGGTCTAAGTCGACTACACTTGAGCATGTGATAAAATTCTTTGCTAAACTGGGGCCTAAGTCAGTGTGCTCTTAGGGTGGAACTCAAATAGCTGCTCTTGGAGGAGGAAGAACAGGCACATAAACGGAGCCAAAGGTTCTCCTGGGGTGATGGGCTGGGGTGAGCAGCAAGAGCCCGAGCAAATGGGGAAATGGCCTGATGCAAGAGGAGGAAGGACTGTGTGACTGGCTGTGTGGCTATGGCTTGGGAGGAGGAATTTCCTTGTGGGAATGTTGCCAGGAGGGTGAGGAAATCGCTTGCTTTTCTGAGCTGAAGCAACTAATGAAGGAGGGGTGAGAACAAAGGTTCTGTGCTGTGGGTGGTGTTACTGAGACACAGCAGGAGTGGTGATTTGGGTTGTGGGCTCCAAAATAGCACACTGGCTTCAGACCTTGAAAACTCTGAAAGGTTAGAGTTATAGACCTCTTCTCCCATAAATATCTGTGGTAACCATTCAGGAGGTCTAGAGCAATGGCTTGTGTAGTCGAGGATAAAAATAACCCAGGTCTAAGATACCAGCCCCAGTTTTTATCCAAAGTTCTGGAGACCAAGCGTTAGCTGAGTCCCTGGAGCTCCTCATCACACCAAGCTGCTACTGCTGGACTGCCTGTTCTCTCTCTTTGTGCTTCCTTTGGGGCTTTTGGGCCACCTCACAGTTCCTCGTTTTAAAAAAGTACTGAAACTTTTTCACCATGAAATAGGGGAGAGCTTCTGTCCTTCTGAAAGAATTTGTGGAAAAGGCATGGAAGGATTAGAAAGAAATTATACCAGCTTTTGTCTCTTTTGGAAAATAAGTAAATTGCAATCTGAGTAGAGGGGACCACAACTTCCGAGGAAAACACTTCAATACATCAGGAACTACACTCTGAAACTGCTAGTGCAAGAACCTATCTTCCCCACTCACAAAGACACTTCAGCTAAGGCCAAAAAATCTGTGAAAGACAGAACCAACCAACCTCCCAAAAATGCATTCCCCGCTAAGGGGGGTTTTGGGCACCATGCTGGCTGACAAGAGGCTCGGAGCTGTGCAGAAAAGCTGTTTCTGGAGATATTCCTACTACACCAAGGGAAAGAAGATTTCACGCCTGAAGGATCTCCTTGATTACATCTCCATTTCGTAGGCACCATCTACAACTAGTTAGAACCTAAAAATGGAAATTTCTTCTGCTCAGAAGAGACAGCAGCCTCTTTTCTCTTCTTATATCAGAAAAAAAAAATGTTTTGAACTGACTCTTCTAGATAAATAGCACTTAGAAGTAAGTGTAGTGCTCATGATGAATCTCATGTAGGGATTCGCAGTCACTTTTCATGACACAGATCACAAATTAATTAAGAAAATCTTGTCTCTTGGAAACTCTTCTATTCACAGTCGCATCAAATCACTGTAGCAGTAACTTGCATGGAAAAATAACAATTAGGGATATTTTTATTTTTAGCTGTCTTAATGAAATATAGCAGATGGAAATAAAGAGGAGAAGCCCGTCCTATGTGACTAGCCATCTGTCTGGGGATCAGCAACAAGTGTTTCATGGATCACAGCTAGAAAATTAGTGGGTAATTAACGTCAGTCTTCAAGCTACCTTACAATTCTTCACACTCATTATTCTATTCTATAGAATGGCTTTCAAATGCCACCCAGAGCTTACCCAGCTGTGAGAGATGTGCTCCTAGCACCACCCCTGGCTTTAGAGCACTAAACTTCGGGCTGAGCACCAGCAGTTCCCTCCCATTCTGCCCTCCCTCTCACACAAAGCTGTCAGTGATCACACAGAATCCACTCTCCCGACTACCGTGATCCCAAGGACTACTCCAGTCAATCTAAATTTGCCTTTAAGATGTTCCAATCCCACCCTCGGTTCTCCAGCACACCAAGCACTGGGATTTGCACTGGGCATGCCATGGAAACCAGGTTACCAACTTTACCAAGGGGTAAAGAGCTATTATCCAAAACCAGTTTCTTGTGTTGGGTTTATTTCTGGCATGCGGCTTTTCCGAGTCCGTTGAGTAGCTGCTCTGGAATCTCGCTCTCCAAACCCGCTCCAATGACTTCCACGCACTGCTCTGCTGGAGGAAGCCTGCCTTGTTTAATGACATCCTAAACAGACACACAATCCTGAGCACTGCTAAAGGTCAGGCAGCCCAAACTTTTGGAGATGAGATACTTGCTCAGTGCTGTCATCGTTAAACCCTCTCAGTTCCCACACATGCTGTATTACGTCTCTGGGTTGTTCTCCCCTTCCTTTTTGGGAACATCAATGCCTTCACACAAGAAAGGTTTTGTATTTCACCATTACAGAGTAGTGCTTATTCTTCTTTGGTAAGAGGATATTGTTATCAGGCTGTTTTATCTTTGTTTATTACCTCCATTCCTCCAGCTGCTACAATTCGCTTGATACTGGTTTGGTTATTTTTATGCTTTGATTTAAGAACAGTGTGCTCCAAGGTTGCACTTAAAGAAATGCCCAAGGAGCAGAGCCAAGGGAGTCATCAGCTTATTTACTGGACTGAGCTGAGCCCTACACAATGCCTTAGCAAATAACCTCTCTTCCTGGAAATTCACAGATAACTGTTAAACTCTACTGTATAGCATAAACATAATTAATCTTCACAAAACCCCGGGCATGCAACATCTGAATGTGACATAGCAGGGGGAAATTTTGTTATTCTTCATACAGGGAAAGTGGCCCCACTGACAGAGCTTAAATCTAGGGAATCCTCTTTGTAGACCTGCTCGGGTTTTGGCTGTGTCTATTACTTTTATGGCTCTTTTTTCGCCCCTTCTGAATGAGTAAGCAATCACAGTTTGCTGACAAATGCCAAATATTTGCAAACATGTTTCAGTCTGTCCTTTCCAAGCTTGAAGGTAGATTTACAAGTCATGGAAATGTTCCCTCCACTCTGCATCGATGCTTTCATTCTCCCTCCTCCTTCCAGCCCACCTCACAACAGATGAAGGAATCTGGGCTGGGATGGGATTAGGATGTCAGTAGAGGGATGCTGCCAATCAGCCCCTCCCTTCCCACTTTCCTCTGAAAAAGGAGAAACCTCACCTGTAAGGAAATCGTCTGATTTGCCCCCCAGCTGATCCCACCCAGGCTCATCCACTGAGGTGTAAATTATCAGAGCAGATGCGGGGGCTGGGTGTGTGCTGCCTTTCCAGGTGAGCCATCCCTCTGGAGCCCTGTCCCTGTGGGATGATGGGGCTCACCCTCATGTGCTCCTGGCAAGTGGGACATGTGTGTGGGGTGGTTTTCTTTGATAGAGTTGATCTGCCTAAAAAATGGGGATTGTAGAGCTTCCCCTCTCCATAAAGACACCGCGAGGATGATCCAATTAACACACAGAGGGTTGCTAGAGAACTGCAAAGGGAGAGCTTATGAGATGTAAAGTGCCATTTGGTTTTTAATGAAAAAAGGATAAAGAGATGATCTTAAAAACAAACACAGAATCAGTGTCATGTGCCTTCTGCTCATCCTTTGCTGTGGCCTAGTTTCTGTTTCAGTTGCCTGTGCACATCTGGGCATGCACATCTGGAGAAGAGATGGAGCTGCTTCTGCTTTTTTTACTGCCTGGAAACTGAACAGACTCAAGAGCGAGTGTGTGCAGAGGTGCTGCTGCCCAGAGAAGGGTGATCCCCACTTTCACTCCTTTGCTGCACTCTTGGCTACACTCTGAGAACATGTACAGCCAGAAGATTGACCTCCCTGGTATTTTATACCCAAATTAAGGTAGGTGGCTCCAGATGCCTCCCCCATTTCTTCTTCTAAAGTTTTGAGCAATCAGAAAGTTCCCCAGAGACCAAGACAAAGGGAATTTCTTCATAAGCTTTACCTAAGCCAAATTCCCCAACAGTGAACCCAAAAGTCATTTTGGAAAAGCTCTTGGCTCTTTGCTGTGGTTTCTGTTTCAACCCCAGGAACAAGGCTGAGCCTTTTGCAAGGCAGGCAGCTCCCTCTTGCCAAGAGGGCTCCAACAAGGAGGCCAAGCTCAGACCTGGCCACAGACCCTGTCCATGTGCTGGGGTTGGCCACACCAGGACAAAAGCCTGAATCCACTGGTTTGAAGCTATTTGGGAGTTTGGGCACAAACTTGGGGCCCAGTGGTGTGCATATCCCCAGTTTTCCTCCCAAGGACCACTAGAATCCTTTGCCAGGTCTTACTCTACCTTCTTTTTTCCACCCATTCTGGCCTGTTGTCAACATTTGTAGCAGCAGCCAGAGAACACAGAGCTCATTTCAAAATCCCCCTCTGCCCTCATGGCTGAATTAACCTTCCAGCTATCCAGGAACTGGTAACCAAATCTGGTGTCTCCAGGGGCTCAATGACACGGGACACAACCATCCTCCCTCTCCCCACTGCCATCCCACACAGAGAAACCCAGGCCTCTCCAGGACGTATTTAACCAGCAGCTCTGTCTCCCTGTAGGGATAGGGCTGGGATTTTTCAAATGACACCACTGGGAATTGGTTGCTCAATTCCAATTGTGTTTCAGGGGATTTGGCAAGTAACTCGCAGCCTTTTTTAAGGCTCTCTCACAGAACAGCAATGGAGATGAATTTGCAGGTTGTCCACAGAGGCAGGTTGCTGAGGTTCATTATAGCACCAGTTAAATGTTATTTATCTCATTCATCATCTCATTCTAGTTACTCATTTCCCCTAGAAACCCAAAGAGTTGGACACATGAGATGGCTGGACAAGGTTCTTCTTTCAACTGTCGTTCTCTGTTTAGGAATAATACCTAGAAATATCTTTTCCTGCAGAGTCATAACCCTCCAGCCAGGGCAAACAACTGCTTATTACAGGAGCTCAGATCCAAAGTTTACCACCATTCATGGGGGGCTGGATCCAAGGTTTTGGTTTGGCTGATGATAAAGAAAACCAAGCAAAGCTGAGTAAACCCAGATCTGAACCACTCGCAGTGTCTGTGGCCAGGAACTGGGCTGCTTCCAGCTTATCTTCACCGAAGCCCATGGCCTGAGCTGCAAAATCAATTCTGGAGCACCAGAAGGGCTTGGGTAAAAATACATTGCTGTTACTCACACTAAATAAATACACGATGTAAGACCTGCTGTGGTGAAGAAAGCTGCACCTGAGTGGTGACATCTGAATTGCTGCGCTGCACCCTCTGGATTTGCGCCCTGGGTTTGCCGAGGGGCTGTTCCCATGGGGAGGCAGCCAGCACCATTCCTGCCTCCTTGGAAAGCTGCGAGCGTTTCCCGAGCTGTGACACGGCCCGGAGGGCTCCGGCCCCTGCTCGAGGGGACAAACAGCGCAGCTGCCCGGGGCGCCCAGAGAGGCGGGAGGGATGCGGGCGGCTCGTTCGTGCCATTTGATCCCAGGAATCCCAGCCGAGGCACCGGCAAGCCCCGGCAGGATCGCTCGGCGGGCTGTAAAGGGCAGGGAAAGGCGCTCGGATGCAGGAGGTGACCCGGCGCCTCGGCGGGATGCTCCCGCAGTGACAGCACAGCTGATCCCCCTCCCAAACCAAATCCTCTCCCTGATCCCTCATCTCGCGGCTCGACACAAACACAAACTGCCCTTTGCAGCTGAAGGAAAAGGGCAACCAGATTTCTTGTCTCTGTCGACCTCATCCTGACCGTTCCAGCGCTGGGAGTTCAAGATCCCCGGTATTTTTTGAAGCCTGAAGGCTGCTGAAGTACAAGTGCTTCCCTGCCTTTGCCTTTTAATGGTAATGGTTGAGGACTGTTTTCGTTGCAGTAATGGTAAGAAACTATGAAAGAAAAAATAAAAGCCAACCCCCAGATTTTTACTCACAAATGGAAGGAGGCAGATATAGAAAAGTGACTGCAAGCCCTCGCACAGGTAAAATTACAGAGCAGAAAACTCCATCCTACTCTTCAGCTCTGAAAGTCTCTTCTCCAGTAAAATGTACCTCCTGAGCTGGGGTGTTTCCCAAATGAAAGCAAGTTTCAGAGCCATGGTTTTGGATGCCATTCCAGTGGTCACATGCATGAATGCTCTTCTGAACCTCTGCCTCCCTAAGTACCCCTCAGCTAAATACCTGGCAGCTACTGGAGCTGACAGCACTGGGGATCCTTATGGAACAGATCCTTCATAACACCTTTGAAAATAAAAATATAAGCAAGCCAGTTCCTGCTGGTGTTGGTTTTACCTGCCCTTGCCAAAACATCACCCTCAGTTTCCGAATTTGCTGCGTTCTTTCTTAGGACCAGAATGATCACTAGGCTTACTGGGCTGGAGAATCAGGAAGTCCAGGCTCTTATCCCTCTTCTTCAGTATTTAGGAATTTTACTCCATGGTCTGTTTTAGCCACACATTAAAAAAAAGAGGTGGCACATGAAAAAGGGAGTAAAAGCAATGTCCTTATCCAAATACCCTGTGCCTAGTGAGGCACCAGGCGTGCCGTGTGCTCTGCTGGCTGTTTGGGGTTTGGCTGCTGTTTTTCTGGAGTTGGGGCACGCAGTGGGTGCCCTCAGTCACTCACCCCATCCCGGGTGACAGGCTTGTGCAGCAGTGCCTGCTGTCTGTCAGGACATGAGCATCTTGATCTTACTCATGGCTCAAAAATAGCCAACCTGCTTTATTTTCACATCTGCTTCATCAGCGCGGGGTTTGGTTCTGTCTCAAAAGGGAAAGAAGTGTTATGGAGGGAATAATCCAGGAGAAACTTGCTGCTGCTTCCAGCCACAGCTCAGGCAAGGCCCATCATGAACATAACCCTTTCCTCCTCGTTTTTTTCCCAGCCCATGAGCCCAAGTTGAAGCTGTGTTTCCAGCCTAGAGGAGCAACGTGGAGACAGTGCTCTCTGCAGCAGAGCTCCAGATCATCTCACCCACCCGTTTGAGCCAGGTTTTCTTACAGAGGTTGCACGTTCAGAAGCACAGGGACATTGTTACTGGCAATCCTCAAAGCACCCTGCCCAGAGGGCCTGGTGAACCTCCTCATACTGGCTGAATGCACACAGGAAGACCTTGCTACTGCCACCCAAATTAGTGAGGGGGGAAGGCAGTGTGTGTATTAAAGAATACTTAGCAGTCCAAGGGATTGATTGCCCCATTAATTAATTGTCCTGTTCATGTAAGGGAAAGAAAAAAGGAAAGGTGGAGAAGAAGGAGCTTTCTAAAAGCTTAAATTTGGGGCCCATCCCTTTGCTGAGCAGCTGGGCCTCCCACACTGTCTGGTGTGAAGTGAATCTCTCACACGGGCACCCTGTGTGCTCAGAGCCCCCACTATCCACAGGCAGATACGTGCGTGTGTGCTACACACCACCAGCCCACGAGTTCCAGCTAATTAGCAGAAATACCCTGCTATTACATTTGATCAGCCTGTCAGTCAGGGAGAATTCCATGGTCCTGCCTGATATTCATCCCAGGACTGCAGCCACCCGCTGACTGCTACTAAAATCTGAGTCCATAAATGCCCGTGGAAGCATCCAGTTGGTAACACCTCACACCAAAGCCCTGGGCTTGGGCTCAGCCCTGGCTGCAGCAGAAACCAGCAGCAGGGGAGCTACAGCAGAAAAACAGCACTAAATAACCCCAATCTTAGCACCAAGGTTGATACAAGAAGCCATAAAAACCTGCGACAATAAAAAAGAAAAAATGCATGGCAAAACCAAATTCCAGACACTGACATGAAGGGGATTGGTCTGGAAGAGACTGCCTAAAATTCCCTCTCCTGAAGGCTGTCACATGTCCTGTCCTAGCAGGATTACGGCTTGCACACACCAGCACACGTCAGCTTGTATTCATAGCCCTAAAATGTTCCTGTCAGTTGTACACTCCACAAATGCCAGCAAGATCCGAGATGCTGCTTCCCCCTGCCCCTGCCCACCCCTGTTGTTGTTGCATCTGCCTGTTCCATCCATCATCACCCCATCCCCAGCTCCACCTCAGCATATGTTGCTGGAGGAGAAATATAATTAAGTTCAGACGATTCACTTTGAGGTAACCAGCTGTCTTGCACCACCTTGGATGTGTTTCCCACACCTCAATTAGCAGAGGGAAAGTGGCAGCACTGATGGCAGAGGTCTGGAAGCCCCTGCTTGACTGCAGACCAGACAGGACTCAGGCTGACACAGGAAAGCATCCTCTCCAGGAACACATCCTGCAAAGGCTCTTGGAGCGCTGCAATGGATTGGGAGAGGACTCAGTTCCTGGTGCTCTTCACCTGCTCACATCCTGATTGCCTGTACACAGGACTAAGATGTGACTTCCCTTCGTTACGCTTCAGGGCTGCAGGCTTGGTTTAGTATGGTCAGATGAGTGTGTTTACATGTTCCTACACCAAATCCAGGTTGTGAGCCAGTGCTGTCACTTCTGGATGCTGGCTGGGAGACGTGGTGGTGGCAGTGACACCTGTACTGGGGCAATGCAGGCACAGGAGCTGCACACACTAAGTCAGGATTAGCTGAGTGCCTACAACACAGACATCCACCAAGACCCCATGACAATGGCATTTCCAGACTGTTGCTTTACAGGAAATGCCTTGTTATTCCATAAAATAACAGGACAGAGCACCCCAGCCTGTCAGTCAGGGACCAGACTCATGGCCCAGCAGTTCACACAGAGGAGCAGGGCTGGTTTAGCTCTCTTCAAAACCCCTTTGCTCCTCTGCTAAAAGCTTAAATCCCTCTGATGGCCTTCAGGTGAACTCCTGGCCTGCAGAGAGGGAAGGGATTGCACAGAGGGGATGGAGTGATGCTGGTAAACCAGCGGGAAGCAGCTGGGAGAAGCAGCACTGATGGGAGGAAGCCAGACACTGTCGGGGTCGTTGCCCCAGGGGAGGATTTCCCTATGGATGCCCGTGCTGTGTGCCCGCTCTCCAGGGAACTGGGCAGGGCTATTTCTGTCCCCCTGTCAGCAGCCAGGAGCCCCGGGATGTTCCTCTCCCAGCCCTGCTGTTGCCCCCAGGGCCAGGTTTCCTCCCTCTGTCCCATCCAGCTCGCTGGGTCCCTGCCAGAGGCCCTGGTGCCAAGGCAGGGGTGACACAACTCCCATCTCCCTTATGGAGCTGAGAGGGACAGGGGATGGACTCAGAGTTATCTGACTTGTGCCCTTGTCACCCTGCTTCTCCCCCCCTCTGGATGATCCCATGCTGGGAGGACCACGTTGGTGTGGGATGTGCAGCAGGGATGTGTCTTCCCTTGCTGGGACCTCACCAGCTCACACCTCAGTGCTGCAAACCACAAAACAAGGCCCCTAAAGCAGCACAACACCCCCATTTCTGTATCCTCAGCCGTGTTTGGAAACAGCTGAGACAGACCCACCGTGGGCTGGGTTTCCAGCAGGAGTAGCCATGCCTAGAGTGCAGGTGCTGCCCTGGGATGGGGCTCTGATTTGGGGCTCAGCTGCCACATGCTGGCTGCAGCCCTGGCCGGGTGTCAGCTGCTGGACAAGCAAAACTGTGCCTGTCCCCCCACACTGGCAGGTCCTGTCCCCTCGGGGCATCTCATTGTGCTGCCTGCAGACAAAAATACTTCCCCAGCTGCTGCCCACCTGGTGCTGGAGACGAGCTTAGGAAACAGCAACAAGAAACTGAAAATAAAAGGCTGAAAAGAGAGAGATACAGGGCTCATACCAGAAGTGAGAGTGCTAAAAATAGTGGTGATACAATCCATCACAGCTATAGGTCATAATTAAGCACTTGAGTGTCTTTGGGCATCAAGCAAGTGCCTCTCCAGCAATGGGAAACACACAGGGGTTTAACAGGAGAGACGGCGTGCCCTGGGCTCCCGGCCGGGCACTGCCAAAAATAGAGGCTGTGTGGACAGTGCTCTGAGGGGGCTGATCCCCAGCACAGCTGGGGCACTGCCCCTCTGCTCTTCGTTGGGCTCCACCACACTCCTTTCACCCCCAACCATGGAGCTGTGCAGTTTTCCAGGGGATGAAACACCCGCTCCTGCAGGGAGAGTAAAGCGCAGGAAGGAGCGGGAACGCACAGTCAGCCCGTGGGGCACAAGCCCACTGCTGTATCCCCAGTGGCTCTCAGGAGTTCCTGGCACATGGATACACTGACAAGATGCAGGAGCAGCTTGCAGGGAGCCTGTGTGAGGCTCAGACATATCAGCATCTCCTTCATGGTGGTTTGGAAAGGAGAAGCCACAGTTCTGAGCCATCTTCCAGTCTGGAGACGATCGATGCTTGCTGGGCTGCTCCATCCCCAGCAGCTGCATCTTCCATGGGGAGTTCCCAGCCCCCGAGAGGTTGGTTTGGTTGCAATCCAAGCTTTTATCCAAACCCTAGTTGGTGCTCAAGTGACTGAAATTATCTAGGCAAGACACCTGGATGTGCTCTTTCCTCACTGATGAAGCCCCAGCTTCACCCCTCCCAATACACCCACACCTGCAGACCATGGCAGAGTCCCCCTAGCCAGCAGGGACTGTGGTGCCCCATTTCCCCAGGAAAAGGTGTTTGTAGGCCAGTGAACTTCACCAGGGGATGAGCAAGAGGGCCCGGTCAGGTTTGGTTCCCAGCCCTGCTGCTGTGCCCACCCCAACACCCGTGGGCCTGGTGTCTGGTCGAGTGCCCACACCAGTGATACCATGGTCAGCTAAAAGGTGCGTCTCAAGTCAATTTATACTGCTTTTCACTTTCTGCATAGAATATTGCGCATGAGATCGAGTGGAAAATTTCTTCTTTAACTCCTCCAGGAGCAGGATTATTTAACTGAGCTGCTATTCCCTGGAAACCTTTGACTCAAGCGTTACAACATTGCGATACAGGAGAAATTCAATACCACAACAGCCCTTGGCTAATCCGTTTTCTCTTCTGGGACCAGGAAAGCTCAGACTGGAATAAGGAAATTTAAAACCAGTTCAGCTCTAAGAATGAGTCGTAGTTAAAACCAGCATGAAGAGGGTGAGGATTTTGAAAACAAACACATGAGTTAATCAAACATTATTCTAAAAGAAGTTAAAGCAGCTACAACCCTGGTGGTGCTCCTGCTCGGTGTGTATGGGGTGTGTGAATGGGCTGAGACTTAGGAGAACTTCATGGCACAGTCTTGACCAGCAGGAGCACAGCACTGGGACTGAGAAGAGGAGACTGATGTCCACTGTGTGGCCATGGCTGAGGGTGCCTCCCCTGAGGGTGCCCCAGGCACCTGCGGCCGCACAGCTAGACTGGGTTTGAGTCAGAAGAGCTGGAAAGTCATCATTTTATTTTCTCTCATTCTCCCTATTTTTGGCTTCAGATTCTTGGATGTCTCCTGCCTACTCCCCAGATATGTGACAAGGAGTAGGTTTGAGATAGTAACAATATTAAAATGAGTCAAAGCGCAGTTTGAGCTGAAAGTTAGCACAAATGCAGGAAAAAAACCCCTCAGTGAAAAATAACAGTCAGGTAGGCAGAAGATCCTCAGGAAAAGACTGGGTAGCAAGGGAGTACTGCAGGCTCAGAGGGGTCCCTGGTGCCACATGGTTAAGGAAACTTCATGGGGACAGTCACACCTCAGACACACCTGCTCAGCACTGCCCAGGCTGAACCAAGGAGGCAAAATCCAGAGCAGAATGGGAATGATCCCAAACCACAGGCTGTGAGGAGAGAGAGGGAGATAGCCAGCAAATAAACAAACTCCAAGCTTAAAGGCCTTGCTTAAGATCTTGCACCATCCACAGCCATAAAACCTGCAGGAATAAAGATGCTGGATATTGACACGGTTTAAAGGGAGGGCACGATGTTGTGTCACCATATGGTGACGTGGCACTGGCCAAGACCCTTGATTACAGTACTCACTCACCTGGCAATGCCTTGTTTTTTGTTTATGCCCATATACCCTGGGGACATCCCCTGGCTTCCTGCAGGGTACATCCCCCTGCTGATGCGATGGGAGCTCTCCCCAGCACAGAATTTATGTCAAGAGGTGATCAACTGGCTTATTCCAATCACAAAAAATTTTTATCTTTTTAACCAGAAGCTATAAGAATCCAGGAAATGTGGATTTATGGCCTATAAAACATTTAGCTTGAGCTATGACCTACAGACTTATGTAATTTACTACTAAAGAGGGCTCCAATTCCAGCACCCCAGTGAGCTCTTTTTGGAGCATTTCCTGATTTGGGCTCTTTTAAAGCACAGTTGGGCAGTCAGATAGTCAGATATGGGAGCTTGGAGGGCGGCTGGGCACTTGCCCCATGGCACAGGAGAGCCAGGAAGTGCCAAATGCGGAAGGTATCTTTTCAGCTTTATACCGGCTAGCGCTTGTATTTCAATGCCTTAGAAAGCCTCGAGCAGCCTTGAGAGGTAGCAC
>NW_008236649.1:628885-631718 GCF_000691975.1 Corvus brachyrhynchos | reverse complement strand
GAACAGGCAGCAACAATTCCCTATTTTTTTTTCTTTAAACCTGGGTTGTAACTCTTAGTAACTGCCAACCTTCAGTTTCTCATGAGGACTGTGGCTGTGTCAAGTGGGAAAACCCCACCCCAATCTTGGCCCTTGGTGTTTGCCCTGGACAGAAGGTGTTTGCTGGTGAGACTGCTCCTTTCTCAGCCCTCTCAATCTCTTTAGGTGACAGCAAGTCAAAATCTTTGAAGAGATAAATTGAATAGAGGGGTCATATCCAAGTCTTGGCTTGCAGAAGGATCTGCCCCAGGGCTTGGCAGTGTTTCTGCTGCGATGCCAGAGCTCTGGAGCATCTCTCCACCACAACCCACTCTGATGCCATCACAGCCTTGGAGGCTTCCCTGAAGATTCACTCATCATCCAACACATTCTTCCATGAAGGAGCAATTTAGAATCATGGAATATGCTGAGTTGGAAGGTACCCACAAGGATCATCAAAGATCAGCTCCTGGTCGTGCACAGGACACCCCAACAATCCCACTCTTGTGCCTGAGAGAGTTGTCCAAATGCTCCTGGAGCTCTGGCAGCCTTGGGGCTGTGACCACTGCCCTGGAGTAGCTTCATACCCTTGAGAACATCTCTGGGTGATCCATGTCTGGAGGGGAAGGAAAGATCTGCAGCATCAGTGATTTATTTAGTTTGTGGTGAGAAGTGATGAGAGCTGCCCGAGCAGGGTGTGAGATATACCTAAAAAACTGAATCTATACAAACAAGAAAGGAAATTACAGCAGCTGTGGAGCAAAGCTCCCATGTCTCTTGTCCAAACACCAAAGCTTCCCTGGAGGAAGGTGTGTTGGACACTGTGCCCTGAGGCCAGTATTTGGGTCTAGAGTAGCTGGAGGACCAAACACAACCAGCCCTGAAGAACCTCCAGACTTGTGCCAGTCTGATCTGCAGTCTGACCATGACTATCTCAGCTGGCTTTTTTGCTCTGATTTTGTCTTTTGGGGATCAGCCTGAGAACAGACCTACATTTTATCATGTTTAGACACCAGCCCAAAGCAACACTGAGCAGTAAGAAGCACAGTCCAGCTTGGGATCATGCAACCCAGATGCTTGAGCTTTGAGAGCCCAGAAAAGCCTGCTTGAACCATAAGAGGAGCATGGAAACTGCCACTTCATCAGCAGATAAAGCTCTGCCAGTGCTGCCTCCTTCTGAAAACTCTCCTGAGGACCTATTCACATTTCCTTCACCTTCCTATGTCTGATTTCAGATCACATGTCACACTGCTTGCAAAGCCCAGCTCACAAAACAAGAACACTTCAACACCCAAGTGCTGCTGCTGTCAGCCCAGAACACTCTGGTGGCTCAGCAGAGCTTTGTTAAAGTCTCTTCATTCCTCCAAAAAGTTTCCTCCATGCTTCTTTTTGAAGGTTTCTGACCCATTTGTGTGATTTCCAGGCTGAGTGAAGTGATGAACCCCCTTTCCTTCCCCTTCATCTGCTGTCAGCTGCGACGGGCTCCTGTGCCTCTAGCCCTTCTGACAGACCAGGCCATTTTGCAGGCATTTCAAAGAGATTCTGACCAGCAGAGCCCTGAGCTTCCTGCAAGCCAGGACAGCAGCAGAGCCTGGATGGGAAGGGTGTGAAGAGCTGTAACTTCCCAGGATGAGCAGCCCCACAGGGATCATGGTATAAACTCCACCTCGCCCTGTGCCCAGAGCTGCACACCCTCCTCTCTGCTCCCAGCTTGCTGCAGTTCAGCCACAGCTTTGGCCCAGAGGTGACATTTGGGGCTTTATTGCAGATGCAGGTTGCTATGGTGAAATGACCTCCCGAGCACCCTGGAAAGTTCAGAGAACGATTTAGAATACTTGCAAAGTCATTGACTTGCTGTGCCCAGCTGATGGCAGGTCATCACCCAGAAAGCAGCAAAGCTGTGTCCTCATCCCCTTTGCATGAAACCTTTATTCTCTCCTGGTGTTCTCTAGTGCTGGTACTGCCAGTCAGACTGTGCTGGGATGTTTCTGGTGCCTTCCTTCCCTCTGGAAATGTCCTTCCTCATTTTCTCTTTCCACATGTGGAAATCTGCACAGCCCTGAGCAAGGCAAGGATGGGTACCTTGTGTCTAGTGCTGAGTTTGCAATGCCAAGGTGGGGGGCTGGTCCTGCTACCCCCAAACCTCTGAGCTTGGGCCTGGCTGAGAATCCATCCTTCCTCTCTCCCTTCCTTCCTTCTCAGGGGGAATGAGACACAGGCACATCTGCAAAGGGCAGAAGAGCTTTTTTAGCTCCCAAGCACCCACACTGTGTTTATTTGCAAGTGACTCAACCAGACTCTAATGGGTTTGTGGATGCTGCACAATTCACCTCTCTCTTATCTTGGGAATTTTCATTACCTTTTGGGCAATTTTGACAAGGATTCAATTTTCCCCACCTACACACACATCCTGCTGTTCTCTCATTGAACACATCAATTAGCAGCCAAAAAAGTCCTCAGCACCTTTCCTCCCCCCAGATTCAGCCTCCCCCATCAGCCTTTGACAACATTTCCTTGTGCCGTTACCCACCGCAAACCAGGTCCGGCCTGAAAGACTGAAATTCTTCACACCTGATCCATGTGCTGCTCATCTCACAGATATCTCTCTGCCATCCCAGGAACAGAATCCAAATGCCCCAAGCAGGGACAGACCCATGTGTTGCACCTGCATCCCTGCAACAGCACCTGCCAGGAGCACCCGTGCAGTGGCAGAAGAAGTGTAAAATTTCCTATCATTCTCATCCAGAGTATTCCAGAGGTATTCCAGCTGCCTTTGCAAACCAGTGAGCTGTCTGATGTCCTGAATTTATTCCTG
>NW_008236649.1:564251-628678 GCF_000691975.1 Corvus brachyrhynchos | reverse complement strand
GCAGCTGCAGCTTTTTCCATCAGTCCAGTTTTTTCCAGAAGGTAGAAACTGATTCTTCCAGCCTGGAGACACAGCAGGATCGAGGGTGACCTGTGGGACACCTCCCCACGCTCCTGCTCCCTCCTTCAGGTGTTGCTTTCAGCCACCACCAGCCAGGACAGCAGGGTGTGTGCTCTGACCCAGGGCAGCACCATCAGCTCTCTTTTTTCCTTGAACTCAAAGCAAACATCAGCCTAATTTAATTTTTAAAGGAGACCCTGAGATCTGTGTCTGCAGACCTAGCTTTGGGAAAGTCTAAGGATGACACTGGGAGGAAGCTCTGCTGTCACTACCATAAAGGGCCTGGATGGTGGCAGCTCCATCCCTGCCAGCCCTGAGCCAGGGCAGGGCCTCAGGGACACCAGGATGCTGATCCCATCTCAGCCCCATGCACTGAAAGGTGGAAGTGAAAAGCAGATATGATGTCTGGGAAGGTTTCCAACACGGTTTTTTGGGGTTTTTTTTCCCTTTTCCTCCTCATTTAAGCTCCAAATCTGTGACAGCCTAAAAGGTCCCTGGACACAGCAACATTCAGGAGCAGGAGATGGCAGCACTCCCCAACATATCCCAAATCCCTGGGCATTGGAGGTGGGCAGGGCAAGGTCCGGGGTAGATGTAAGGAGCATCAGCCCTGGCAGCCACACCTGCTGCTGGCTCATGGATTCAGAACTGCTGTTGTCAGGCGGGGAAGGAGTGAAGGGGGCCCTTAACATCCCACCTGCAAACTGCAACAGAACTTCCTAAGGATGGAGAAGAAGCAGGAAGGGGAGTGCTGGGGAGCAGCTGCTCAGCCCTTGCAGTGCCAAGAAGCCCCATCTCCCCCACCCTGCCTGGCTCCATCCCAGTGCCCAGCAGGACCTTTATGTAATGAAGGAAAAGCTTTCCCTTTCCCAAGTGTTAGGTGAATTGTGCTGAAGGTCCCAGCTCCGGAGCAGACAGAGGCAAATCCCAACTGGAGCATCCACAGGGGTGAGGGCAGGGGAGCATCTCCTGAACCCCTGAGTGACCAAGTGCTTGGGTTCCTCCGTCCTTCCTGGGACACAACAGCTTCACCTGGGAGAGCTGTTCCAGGGAACGTGAGCCTTGGCTGCTGCAGGAAGGCCGGCAGAAGGGAGTGCTCCAGCAGAATGAGTTTTCTCTCGGGTTCCACGCTGCGTTTGAAGGGTAAGAGCACCATCTTGTGTCACAACTCGGACTGCTCCTGCTCCTGGCCAGGAGCTCAAGCAGAGTGTACCAAGCACCAATCCACATCTCTTCCCATCAGCTCCCCTCCCACCGTCATCCTAAAGTGCTTTAAAAAGTAGGAAACAATTTGCACTCAAAATAGGTGTTTTTAAAAAAGTGTAACTACACAAAATCACAGTGAGTCCTGCAGGCCCTGCCAGGAGCTGGTGTGGTCCCTTGCCAGAGGCCCCTCACAGCTTGTTCTACAGTAGAATTAAGGGGCATTTGTGCATCAGAGGTCACCAGGATGTTCAGTACCAGCTCCAGACCTTATTGCTCAGACACGATGCTGAAAATGGGAGTTGAAGGCAAAAAGAATTCCAGATTTTGGGTTACTATTTATTCCATAGTTGAAAAAGGGGAATAGTCTCCATCAGTAAGTGTGAGGTTTATTTCAAGCAAAAAAAAGTATTTTTCAATAAAAGCATTCGCATTGAACAAGTTTATTAACTATGTGTGTATTCTGCCCTGAACCTATTTGTGTAGGACACTGATACAACTGAGAGAACTTCTGAAAAATCTGCCTCACAGTGAGTGCTTTTCCCATGATCCCACGCCCAGTGCAGACAAGTTTGTTATTTCCAATGGCTTCAAACACCGTTTGGAACACCTTAGCTCAGTTCACAGCTCTATTCTCACATCTCTCTCAACACCAGATCTGAAAAGTTCAATTACTTACGCACAGACCTGAGGGGCTCCAGGGCTGCTGGAAGAGCTGAAACTTCCAGAGTGAAGATTTATGCTTCTTCCCTTTTAATACAGACACACTCTGCTTTAGCACAGTGCAGTGTGTGACGTGCCTGGGAATGGACACAGCCCCAGAACCATCACTGTGAGGAGAGGGAAATGCATCAGGACATCTGCTTTGGACAGGCAAAAATCTTGCAGGAAAACTCCACTAACCAAGCAAAAATTATGGTGCGTTTGTTAAGCACCAGGTTAATAAAGTTTCAAGTTGGTACAACAGTGGTAACAGTACATTTGGTGGTTCTCATCCATGGATGATTCCAGCGTTTGCACATGCAAGTCTGAAGAATTTTTTTGTTCTGGAGGTTTTAAACAACTTCATGTGGGCCCTTCACCAGTGCCCAAGTGCAGCAGTAACACCTGCAGTGACACTCACAGGGAGGGCAGGGGGGCTTTGCATCCCCAGCACAGCTGGGAAGGGTCTCTGTGCACGAAGAGGGGCTCCCCCAACCCCTGGGAATAGCCAGGGGTTCTTAGGGCACTCCTGAAACACAGATCAGGACACTCGCTGGGACAAATGTGCTTGGGAAGGGGCAGGTGAGCTGGGAAAACACGAAACCCTGGCCCTGGCCAAGTGTTCTGTTTCTGCAGTCGCCACATCCTCATTCTTCTGCCTTAAGAACACATCATCTCCTTTGCTGAGCAGGAGTAACCAGCGAGCATTTGATGAATCTGTGCTAAAACAATTTCAAAAATAAATCGCAGTGTCAGCATCTATTTCATCCAAGCTACTTTAAGCAGATCTCCTCCAGATCTGTATCTTAAGAGAGGCACAGACATCACAGCTTTTCTTCACAGCTTTTGTTTGGGCCCAGTATGAGAGAGCAGGATAACACTAGTCCTGGACAGACTCAAATACATCATTGATAATGGCAATATTTGGTGTTAGTGTAAAATCCCCAATATTGTGCCTTCTGATAGCACCAAAACTCTGCAAAATTAATGAGACTACAAAGAACACACTGCAACATATGCATGTTTCATATACATATTTATATATATTTCATGTACAAAGTTACATTCTGAACCCCATGGATTCAATAATAGAAATAAATACTGAAATAACTACACTGCTATATGAGCTCTTCCGCTCACAGAAAAGAAGCCTCAAGTTTTAACAGACAGCAAGTTTAACGCTGTAGAATCCATCTCAGATTACAGAGGCAAGTAAAATTCAGCGTAAAGTGTCCAACAGACAAAACTTTCAAAAATTACAGACCATAAAATGTTTAAAATATATGTTTAAAAGATTGAGAAATGTGCATCAACAAAATTAATAAAGGAAACTTAATCTTGTTAGAGGGTGGGAGAGACATTTAGTGTATAGAAAAATGCTTTGAGGTGCAACATAGGTTGTTACAATATGGCATAACCCTGTTAGAAAAGAACATTTAATTTCCCTAAAGAAGAACTGTATTTGAGTTTACCGTGTCTCATTTTACAGAGCAGGGCCTTCACAACACCCCACCTCAACAGGGCCACTTACTGAGTGCTAAGTCAGGTTTAATCCTTTGGTAACTTTTATAATACTCACATGGAAATAAATATTCAGTTACACAGCATTTTTTAAAGACACACGTTCTTTAGAACAGTTAGTATAATAAAACAGATTTAACATTTGTTTGTTACTAAGGCAGCCTATGATAAAGTGTCTACGCTCCATCAGCTCGATCCCATCCGGCGCAGGAAGACCTTCCCAAGGAATGGACAATGCAGCCTCACCCTCACCATGCAAGCACCCCTACCCAGGCAAGTCATGTGCTGCATATTTTGTGCTCGAAATGTTTCCAAACTATTAACAAGCTGTAGCTATCAAGAGATTAGCTCCTATTTATATGATGCTTTAATCACGAGTGTAATGCATAAACACATTCTTGAGACGGAGTTGAGGATGTATTGTCATCCCAGTGCCTGGGGTTTGCGTGCTTTATTCACCCTTCCAAGTGACCTTAAGGGGAGTTTATACAGCCCAGCACACTGTGATGACAACAGGGACCCAGTTAATCTACTGTACCTTAGGACAGGGGATACAGTTTTTAAATGAGAAATACAGAGAAGTGCACATGCCTTTATCTACACCCATAGTGGTAACACAGTTCAACTACTGTCTGCTTTAAAACCCTTCCACTTTTGGACAGAAACAATCAATCATTCTCTGAAAGATTTGCAAGGGTGGCCCACTGAGGTGACTAAAATGGCACAGTGGGCCAGCTCCATTTGGCAAAAGACCAGGTACACACTTGCCAGGTTGCAGTGCTCCAGCTGGAGCAGTAACGCTGCTCAGAGAAAACAGCTTGTCTCTAAAAACAAAATCCTACAAGAACCAAGGAACAGAATTGTGCGCTTTTTTTTCTGAGGACATGAGAATGTGACAATCAACCAGCAAGTCAAAAACTTCAGAGATTGTGTTTTTCAAAGAGAAAAATAAAAAAAAAAAAAAAAAATCAAGAAAATGGCAGGAAAAGCAATGAAACTGCACCACTCACAGTGAAGATTCTGCACAACAGTAAAAGTTTAGACAGCATTTTTCTTAAGACATCCAATCCCATAAGTTAATTGAGATGTGCTTCATGTTCAGCATACATGCCTGTAAGTTTAAAATAGGTCTAAGAGTGTTGACTCAGGTTACTTTTGTATAATTGGTATTTGTATAATTTTTAATAAGCTTCCAGACTTTGTATTTAAGCCGAAGTACTTTAAGAGTGACATTCAAGATGAATTTGGAAAGCAAATTATGAACATGCTCTCATCACTTTTGGCATTCTGAAGAGAAAAATACTACCAAGATATTAGACATCTTTAATAAGGATTTTTACTACATAGTTCATGTCCTAAATACATATTTACGAGAGGAACAGCTGTGTACAAAATATGTCGCTTAAAAAGTATTTATACATATAAATCTAACCAGTAGACCTGAATGGAGATTTTCTGGTTTATCAGCTATGATATGCATTTGAAAAAGCTGCCTAAATATATATTTACACAATAGACCTCAGCTAAATGTGTTCATTTAAAAAATTAAGAAAATATATAAACACATGTTTGCCTGATAGACCAGAACTGCTCCTATTGCATAAAAATGTTTAGGCAGTTTTAAAAAAGTGTTTCTATATTTACTCCTCTGAAACTGTTCAGTTCTCTCACATAATCAAGTTACTATATTTCTCTACTAATCTGAACAGCTCCAGCCTTTTGGGGGTAAATGCTGGATGTTTATTAAAACCCCTCAAAACTTTTACTTTCCAGAGACTAAATGAAAAAACAAATCTGGGTACAGAAATCATGAAATGTTTAACTTAGGTCTGATACTAATGCAGAAATTTCAATTTAAAAGGAAGACAGTCTTGAACTCACATTTATGGTTAAAAAAATAGATGGTGAGTAGACAGAATGTCAGCCTAATATTAGAGTCTCCTGACTTTCAGTAATTTTCTCAATCTTTGTGTTACCTGATAATATTGCTGCTAAATTATTTACTTTTTTTACTAAATTGGGGTATGGAGCTACAAAACAATACATTTGGTACCTAATGATCTGGCACTACAGCTCCTTACGATCGCACTTGGGCAGAATGTGGGGTTTTTTCTGTACACCCTCAGTCTTTTCTCATGCTCTAATTCAGGTCTCCAACCTTCACACATGTAGTGCCTCATGAGTTTGACCAACTAGGCAGAGAAGATCATTCTAGTGCTTAGGACATAAGGAGTTAAGACAAGAAAAGAACAAAACATATCCCCTGTTTGAGAATTTTACAGTTATTTTCCAATTTAAATCAACCTAAGAATACCCTTTGGAAACAGTTGTTCCGTATCAGGGAGATGGAAAAACATTATGCTCAAAATTGCTCATTACTGAGGGCAGCAGTTCTCAAACTTTAAGGTTCAACAGTGAAAATACGATTTTATTTAAATATTTTCATTTTAATTCCTATACAGCCTCCTTCCCCCCCCCCAAATTCTGATGAATGTAACAAATTAAACTGTGTACACTATATGAGCAAGATCTTCTAGGTTTGAAAACAAAAGCTGAAATACAGTTTGCTTTAGCCCTCACTGAGTATTTGGATGAGTCTTAATAATCCATCTCCTAATTTGTCCATTTTTTTCATACTCTGGGAATAACTTTGCTGTTTTACCCAATGCATTATACGGTGAAATGAAGCTCAGTTGGAACAAAGCTGAACTCAAGTGAGACTACCAAAGAAGTGAACACATTAGATTGCTGTGGTACAGTAAAACTGTCTCAGCTGCTCACTGTGGTGCGCACACCAGCTGGAGAAACATCTGATTTCCTCACACTGTTCCATGTAACACGGGTGCAGTAAAACAGCACAAGCTAATTCCTGTATAGATAAAGGTATGACAGGTTTGCAATATAAAGTTAAACAGCAAAGAAATGCTTCAACATCATGTAGTGAAACAGGTTCACAAAATAAAAAAACATGCAGAAGCTTTTTTTTTTTTTTCCCTGTTTTTAAGGTCTCCAACTGCATCCTGCAGGCTCACTCACTGCCACACATGACTTGCCACACTATCAAGTGACTCCTCTCAGCTTTGGCTACAGAAGGTTCAAGTGGTAGAGCTTCTCCCAGGAGTTCAGATTCTCCTCCTTCATCCCCTGGAAAAAACCAGCTTTGAATGAGGCAGCCAATAATCAGAAGAGCTTTTTTCATGCAGCAAGACAAGCAAAACACTAAAAAGGCAGAAGTTGCCATATGCTGATATAAAAACATATTAAAGTCTGTGAAAGTAAACAGAGTGTGTTGCATAATTATCTCAGAGCCCAGCGTTCTGCTGGCCATGTTCTTCAGTTCTAGACCAAAAAATAATGGTAGTTTCATAAGTATCCATGTTCTACATGTTTCATTACTTTTAACTCTTTAAGGTAGAGAGACCTCCTAAATCTGCAAACTACCAGGCAGACACAGAGATGGTTTTGCCACTAGAAAGTGTTCTGGGACAAACACAAACATATAAATGCTCTGGAGCAAGAGCTGTAATTAAGCACAAGTGAGACAACACAACATTCATGTCTATGATCAACCTTTCCAACTCTTTCGTCCTGTTCCAGATATTCCAGCTTCCCACAGCCCTGCCCACAGTGGCAAAGACAACCTTGAACATATTCTCCATTACTGCTCTTCAAAAAGAAGAGCAGTTTTGTAGCTGCACCTGAACTCTGGATGACAGGAGCTGACTGGGACCAAAGGTGACACTGAACTGCAGATGGACAGCCAGAACCATCAATCCAAGGAGAAGGTCACTTTAATCACAGGAAATAGGAACTGACCTACACCTTCAGGAAGGTGCCAAATCAAATTTTGGCTGGTGTTCTGGTTAGACTCCTTTGGAGGGCTGAGCAGTGTAAACAGAGTAGTCCCAAACTGCTCTTGACCAGTTTGCTGGGCTCATGTGGCATTGGCTGGGCTAATGCAGCACTGACACTCAGCTCCTAGCTTTGCATCATGCCACAGGGACAGCAAAATGAGCATTTGCAATGTGGCTGCTCCAGCTGCCCTGGAGCTCAGCACTTGAGCCCTCACTGCAGGGTGGCACAGAACTGCCTCAAGCCCTGCCTCCCACAGAAATCCAACAGGGGCACCCCAGGAACCTGCTTGGCACCGATTAGTGGGATGACAGGATTTGGGATGGCCCTCCTGGGTTTTCCTTTGTAGTGGTTTTTGTGGGTTGTTTTGCTGTTTGGTTGGTGTTGAAAGACTGCAGACAGATTCAGGCAAAAGGTCAAAAGCAGGCCTAAGAGCTGTGACACCTTTTTATGCGCTTTTTGTCAAGTGCAGACACCTTTTTATGCACTTTTTGTCAAGGCCTCCAGCTGCAGATTCTAAGCACAGAATCACAACAGCTTTCACTTTATTTCCCCAAAGAGTTCAATTTAAAAAAAAAGAATGTTTACACAAGAACTCTTTTGTGGGCTAGATCATCCAAATGTGCTATCCAAGAAAAGCAATGAATAAATAAGATGGGCATGCAGAGATAAGAGATCTACTTTATCCCTTCCTTGAGTAAATTTTACACTGAGCATTCTTCACTTAACACGACTTGTTTTCCAGTCAGTCTGCATATTTAAGTAACTAAGGACATGTTTTCCAGCAGTTTGAGACAGAAGATTAACCTGCCAAAGAAAGACTGAAAGCATAAACAGGAAGGTGGCACATGACTCCAAAGCAGAGTTTCAAATAAACCTCCTTACAGTCACCCCAAAGGTCACAGTTTATTGGGAGGAGGAGGACAAGCTGAAGGTGTGTGTCAGAATAAAAATACTTCTATCCCTGCAGTGTATAGTAAAGACTGTATATACTGACCACACAAATGCACTCATTGCAATTACAGCAGCAGTTATGATGTGGTTAATAACCTTTCAGTATGAAGTATGACTCATTTAAAGCTCAGATTTCTTACCCATTCTGAAGTCAATGTATCCTTCTCCACCGCTTATCACCAACATTGATTTTAAGGGACTCTGGTTGAAGGACTCTTGGGCTTGTTTATCAGCTGTTAGCTCTGTTCCACCACTACTCTGAGGGCAAACAACCTGACCTGGGTGAAAAACAGAACACATTTTTATGCCTTATCTCAGAGTAAAACCATCTGTGCTTGGTCACTGGATTGCCTAAAGCAGTTGAGTGCCTTCTTAACAGGCAAGTGCTCACTTAGCACAGCACCTTTTTCACAGAAGGAAGCAAAGTCCTTGTTTGTGACCAAGCCCTTTTCCTCCCATTAAACAGGGCTGCACTTAGCAATCAGACAAGTCTTGTAATTAAAATACAATACATTGTTTCTGAAAGTAGAAATTCATACCCTTGCTATCTTTGCCTAAAAACACTGTGTTTAACTAAGCGAGTGCAGGAAAAAACACACCACAACCAAACCAAACCAAACAACCCCTTTTGAAGATGGTAACAAAACCTCACCTGGTACTGCAACAAAGAATTTCACAGCATCCCGGTGGCCGTGGAAGCAGAGCTGTGCGTGTGCCATGGAACAGTAGGGAATGAATGTCCCTGGAGTCACTTTGTCACTGTTCTCATCTCCATAGACACGGATCACACTCCCCGGACGGTTTCCAGAGCCTGCTGCTGCTTTATTGGCTGTAAAAGAAGAGGAGTTGTTTTCTGCTTCAAAATACAAATTGCTGAAGTGGTTATTTGTTAAGAAACCTTATGGTACCATCTAAAAGCTAAAGCCAACTTAGATAAAAATGAAACAGGAAGGCAGCAATGCCAATTCAAGACAGAGCTGGAAAGAAAAAGATTGCATGCTTCGTTATTTTAAGTACATCAGAAAATGGAGCAGGATTCTTATTAGTCTAGCATAAACACCAGATTTCAATATCCTACTTTTGGGAAAAAATAATTTGTGACAGGACTGTATCTTTCATAGAAAATAAGTACCTCTAATGTGTTTCAGTATGAGCAAATTCCATGTACTTAAACATGTAATTAAAGACAGTTTCATTCCAACTAATCATAAGGTATCCCCTTGCCAGCAAAAATTCTCTAGAAATAGCCACCTGTGGGCATGAAGGAGCTACCCTATTATCATTCTACATCTAGATTTTACTGAGAAGTTTTAAAATACATTAAACCAGAGAAGTACTCATGCTAGACATACAAGCCATCTCCATTCCAAAGACTATCAAAGTAGTGAAAGAAACAGTGATTTGTAACAAGACAGCAAATGATGTGGATTAATGACAAAGTTACAAGATGTGGTATCACATTGGCTGGAAGAAAAACAAAGTCTGTATGAGAGTTCAGCTGCAACACAGGATGATATGCTAAACTGCTGAGCAGATTGGTGGCCATTTAGCAAACATAAAACTGCTGCAATGCAGTAACTGCAAGTGGAAAAACATTTAGGAACATACAAAGGGTAAATCTATAAGGAGTGGGAAACAGCCTCAAAGTGGCTATTAGAAGCCTGAAAATAGGTTTTGGTTCAGGATCTGCACTTACCCCGCAGCCCCAGTAAACGTCCCTGGTGGAGGATTACAGCTAGTGAGAAAGGAGGAAAGGGGAAATGGATAGGTATGACAGTAGAGGAGAAGGATTAATGAGAACCCACCACTCATATTTTGGTTTTTGATAAGGTAGAGCTTAAAATTTTAGCTCCTAAAAAAAACCAATAGATATTTAATTACAGAAGATTCAATCAAAAGTCACAAAGAACAGCATCTCGTTATAGAAGTTTCAGAACAAACTGGACCACAAAAGCACTGCCACTGTCACGTGTTTTTAAAGTTTAATATTGATTAGCAACGTTTCCCCTTTCTCTCTTTCCTTGGCAGGAGGCTCCAGAAAAATATAGAACAACTCATGTTTTAAAGTACCCTTTTGGAACATCATCTGCTGCCCTGCTATTGAGACCCAGGGGACTGAGAGATGCCACTGCTCATGCAAGGATGTGACTGCTTTTAAATTCATTAATATTCCCCACCAGGATTCTCAACCCTGCTATCAGGCTACCCCCAAAAGGCTGCTCTGACCCACAACCAGTCAACAGAACTGAAATGAAACCAAACAGCTTTAATAGGGATTTCTTCATGTTCACTCCTGGTTTAAAACAAACTCCTCTGGAAACATTAAATTAAGCTTGACACAAATTAAGAGCCATAATTTTTGAAAGCATGATTTAAAGTGTTTCAAAATCCATGACAGGAAGTCTGTCCTTCCTTAGTACATTCATGCAAGGTAAAAAAAAAAAGACATTTACTGAATGGATGGACAATGCAATGGAACAATATGAGAAACAATGCATGTGTGTGCTGTTCAACAAAGCAGGTAATATGTGAAGAGTTTTCACTATTACATCACCCTAAAACTTCACCTATCAGACTGCACTATTTTCTAGGTAGCAACAGTACAACTAGGACTATCAAAGGTCAGCATTTTATTTTCTGAAACTTCTGTCCACCTGTTATAACATTAGTCTCAGGCACAAGTGTTGAGGCTTCTTTTTGTTCTTTAAATGCAATCAATTTACACAGAGATTCTTCCCAAGCTTTACCTATTTAAGATTTGGTTTGCCCTTGAGCTGTTCTTTTCTCCTGAGGTTCAACTGCCCTTAAGTAGTTTCAGCCTATGACAAGAGTCTGGGATCTGTTATTAAGCAAATACCTGGATTTACATGACTGGAATTTGACCTAGATGTTAGTGCCCTGTTTGAAGAATGTGTTTACAGCTTCTGTAACTCTGAATGTGTCCTTTAAAGCAGTCTGTGCTACTCCTGATCCAGTCCTTTATACCCACACTGTATGAATTCTCAAGAACTAAAGCCAATCAAATTGTATTAGCAACAACACCAACTTGCTCAAATCAAAGAAAAATCTACTTTGTGATCATATGGTAATCAAAAATAACATTAATTAGAAAAGTAATGATGTCTCTTCTAAGCAATAAACATCTGTCATTGCTGCTAATGCTCAGAACACCTCTAAGGCTTCAAAGTGTCCCTTTGATTCAAGCCAACTCTACTCAAACTGCAGTACAGGAGATTCTGGAGACGTGTTATTTTCTCAGAGGAATTGTAACCACATGCACAGATTTAGGTGCTAAATATCACACAGGCCTGATCTGTTACAAACCTGAAAGAGTCAGACCCGGCAGAGAAGCTTTCCATCCATTAGCAAGCATCTAAATGGTGTTTAACACTCTTTTTTGTGTGTCTACAGCATATTGCACAGTGCTATTCATTGATATTTTACTTACTTTCTGTTAATGGAATGGAGATGATGACACCATTTCCTGTTCCTACCCATAAACGATTACAAGACACCATAAGTGCTGTGATTCTCACAAATGAGAATCCCAGTTTACCAGTACCTAAAAACAAAAGATGCTTTTCATCAAAAATTATGAGCAAGAACAATTTTAGTTCTACAACAGAGACTCTTAAATACAACTCCCAAATCACACAGACAAGTAATTCCCTCCCACTTCAGGCAGAAACAAAGTAGAGGAGCGCATTTAAGTTGTAAAGATAACCTAGAAGGCTACAACACTGTAAGCAAATTGAGAACCTTACTGCAAGAATCTAACATTAGCTATAAGAAAGCAAAAAAGGCGTAACAGCTCCTCAATGCAGCACAGTAAAATCTTTCGGGGCTTATCAGCTTTTAAAACAAACAAAAAAAGTGAGTTTACAGATCTAAGACAGTGGTTTGGTCTGACATCCATTAAAATTAATTTCTCATCCATTAGCATGATGAGGGGAGCAGAAGGCTGACAAGCCATGTGCAATGCACAGCAGTGACTTGTGAAGGATTTCCCAGGGCCTAATTGCCTGTATTTGTTGTGCAATGTAGGTAGTCAAACTGCTCTTATACAGATACTAATGAAAAAAATCAGAAAGCTTATTAGATTCAATAGCAATAAAAATTTGTGGGGGGGGAGAAGGGAGGTTGAAAAAAGAGGCAATTTTTCCAGGCAGGTAATGGATTCCTCCCATTTTTAGCTATAAAAAAATGTATCAGTATAGAAAACGAGAAAGATTGTAGTGTCTCTATTGGTGCCTGCCCAAACCAACCATCATTTTCCTCATTAGTTCTGAGTTTTTAAGGACACTTTACACATCAGGTAAGGTCAGCAGACTGTAACAGATGACTGTAACAGATGACCCATCATCCTCATCATGCTTGACAGACTGACTTAGGCTTCTACTTCCAGATTCCAGTCTGCACAAACTGATTTTAACCGGCCTTTCCACCCACCCTTGCCCCAAACGTGCAGTGAGAACTGCCTGATCCCCAGCAGGAAAAGGAAGCTGCAGACAGCAAGAACACACCAGTTCTCCCTGGGAACTTACCGAGCATTTTGCTTACATAGGGCTCAATGTCCACATCCTGCAGGTGCTGGTAGGTGTGCGCGTGGTAGAGGCGCAGGGTGGAGTCCAGGCGGATGGACACCCACACCCCGTCCCCCACCCACGCCAGCTGCCTCACTTGGCTCTCCCTCCTTGGGTGGGCATCAAAGGACTTCTATGAAACATTGGGGTTCAAATCAGAAGGTGAAACAAAGGGAAAAGAAAGAAAGGTTTCTCTGTTACTCTCACACAGTCGGGACTGGCAATTTTAGGTCAAGCACAACCCTCTGATCTGCAAGATCACAGACAGCGTTTAGCTCCGTTTCAAATACCACGTGATGCTCTAAAATTGCTGATTCCCTTCCCTAAGTGTGATCTCAACGCTGTAACTTCTTACTCTGTCTTCATTTACACATCTCATCCCAGCCTGCTCCAGCTTCTGTCTCCCTTGACAGAAGGGAGAAGCTGGAGCCTTTTTGGTCTGAGATCCTGCTGCCACAGCACAAGGTACCTGTGCCCAAAAGGTGTCTTTCTTCCTTGTTCTGTCATGACCAACTCTCACAAACAAACCCACCTGTGCAAAATACACATTATCCACCAGCAAAACAATCCATTTCACTTTTATACGAACTTCATTTCAGTTTTCCCATATATTTATAGACTTCTTCACAAAAACAGGTTATTATTGGGTGATATTTTCAGAAGAGCTGAGCAGTCACCCTCAAAGGCCTGGCTCATGTCTCAGGCCAATTAGCAGGAGCTGAAACACTAATATTGCTCAAGGCTTGCAGAAACCTCAGCCACTTTCTGCCCTTGAGATGACAGATTAAACACTGCAGATAAAACACCAGCTCACACACCTTGCATAAACTCTTCTCTAACTGGAGGGAGAGTACCTTCCAAATTAACACTTACAAACCGCTGAAGTGTGCAAAGACAGATCACAGAGAAGTTTACAGGCAGGTGGAGAACAAAATGAGGCGCACACAGAATAAGCTGGGAGCTGGCCTTACAAGCTTTGCACAAGAACACTTTCCAGTTTCTGGCCAGCTAAAAGTGGAGAACTAAACCTCCCAAAAACTGGTTTCAATAAGTGAGAACTGTCTCATGGCTTTTAAGTCTTCCAAAACAATGAAAACACCTTAAAAAAATGTAATACTATTTCTTAAAACAAATTTTCTTGGTTGCCTGTTTCCGTACTGATGAAAATGGATGTTTCTGGAGTTACTCTGGAGTCTGAGCTGCAGCATTAAAACATAACATTTAACTATTTTAATCACCATTTGAACTTACCTCTATTTTCATGGCTTTTGGTTGAACAACATAGATTTTGTTCCTGTAGCCACACCAGACCTTGTCATGTACCACTGTCATGCACCGGATCGAGTGGTGCGGCCGGCCCAGGTCCAAGAGGTGATAGTTTGTCAAATCCCACTGACCATCTGCAAAAACAGGAGGAAAACAAAAAGCAAAACTCATAGGAACCTGTATTTAGTTTAAGGAAAATTTACAAGTACAAGTAACTATCTTAAATGTCTAATTTTTTTAAAGCATTGTAATAATCTGGGTAAGTCAATACAAGTTTATGGCTAGGCTCCTCATTAAAAAACCAGCAACTAACATCCCAAATGCTACTTTTTTAAAAAAATAAAGTTGTATGATGATTCAGGTTAAATACCCAGCAAAATATTTTTAAATCAGCAGGTTACCCAGTGCTACATGTCTGCTTGACTAGGACCAGTACCTGTGAAAACAAACAGCTTCCCACAGAGCGCCAGGCACCTGCTGCTTGGCTGAACATCAAGTGTTGGCCAGTGCAGATTTTTTTAAAATATGCTGCAAGATCTTAAAAAAGGCACCCAAAATCTACTAAAAGCATACTAAATTTGGTCATTCAACACCAAGTAAAATTCTTCTCTAGACTGAGCTAAGGCCACAGATCATCAATGACATTCACTAGAGAGGCTTAGGGATTGGAAGCCGCTACAGTGAGTTTTAAGAAAAACCAACAAAACAAAACCACTAAAAACAAATTCATCCCAGATGCATCTTTTCCAGTATTGGCATTAGTGTTGTGAAACCTTTTTAATCCTTTTAAATGCTGAGCACAGGGATTTAAACATCACAAGGGAAAGATGAAATTAATAGAGAGGCTGTGGAAAAACAAGCTAACAGATTAAGTTCCAGTTGCTCATAGTAAGACCTTCCCCTCCAGGTCCTATTTCTGGAGGCTGAAGAATGGAGCTGGTTCAGGAGCAGTTTGGGCAGAAATTCTGAAGGGATGCTTACAAAATTCTCACTGAAGGACTTGCCCAGAGATAATTTTTAACACTAACAAAACAGAAGGCATGACTATTGAGTATGATGAAAAAGCAAGAGAAATGATGATCAGAGTGGACTTTCACATAGCTTTTTCCTATTTAGCTCAGATCTATCCCATTCTCCATTTCAGAGTAAGAAAATATTCCATGAATGCACCAGAACAGTGCAAAAATGGTACTTGAATCTGCAACTGAAATAACAACAAATATTTCTTGTGACAACCCAAAAAAAGGCCAAATGGGAATACATTATCAAAACATTACTTGTAGATGGCACATTTCTTCCCTGACTACTGTTAAAAATTCCCTGGTTTCCAGGTGTAACAGAATCCTTACCAACTCCCCGGTGAAAGATGGCGAGCGTCCCATCTGCCAGTGCAACCAAGACTATTCCTTTGACGTGTCTGGGGAAAAAGGAGGCACAACACCACTCTCTGTCAGACTGCTCTGCTCAGAAGGCAGGTTTAAATGTTACAGCATATTTATTACAGTCACATTAGCCCTAGTGTTTTGATTTCTACAATATAGCTCAAGAGAAGGGATGTAACAAGGGGTCAAAATTCAGTTCAGAGAGCTTGAAATTAATGAATAGCTGGCTACAATGCCTGAAGAAAACAGCAAAGATAGCAACCTGTAACTGTTTTGCATAGCTACAGCTCATCACTTGGGCTATGTATTTCCAAGAGGTACAAGACTCCTTTTATTTTCCTAACTTCCCAAATGTTTTTCCACTGTCCCTCAAAGAACATGCAGGCAGTCATGGCAACTGACATTCCCAGTATCTGAGAAGGAAATATAAAACTACTTTGGAAAGTATTTTAACAGAAATTCTTTATGATTTACATGACATTCTTTCAGGACTTACACAATACTGAGAATAGAATCTTTAAGTTTAATGGCATGAACACATTTCCTCCACTGGGCCACTGACGAATGAACATACAGGCTGCAAAGACAAATCAGGAGGGATTAAAAGCACTACCAGACAAAAACAACCACAAGCAAAACCCTTATAAACTGAAATCCACAATCAAAGGGAAAATAAGCTTTCATCTTCCACTGGAAACTATGTTTAGACTGAAAGCAAGAACTACATGAGCAGCAGAATGGCTTTTTCAGAGGCCTAAAGCATTACAAACTCCCTTGCAGACCCATCTGCAGTAAAAAGTACAATATATTTTTCTAGCATACTAATATACTGAAAGTTATGGAATTAACAGACCATAACAATTTCTTTGACTACAAAAAAACCCCCAGAACTTTTCTGCAGATGAAGCATTATCTAACAAAAAAGGGCTTGCTAATCACCTACAATGCTTCCTTTGAATTCTATAATGTCTAAAAATGCAGCAAAGCATTCAAGGTTTTGGCTCTCTTGAGATCTTCCTGCACTTAATCTTGACTCGAGACAGTTATCAGGTCTGTAGGCACAAGAAGCAAGCTTAAAGTAATTATTATAAATAAATGTAACACGATTAGCACTTCCTTACCATCCATTCTGTGCTCCAAGCCACATGGTTGGTAAAAGGCTACTCATTTTCTGTGCTTCTTCTCTCACTAGATCTTGCTCACTGGGCAGAACTGCAACATCCTTATATAACTCTGACTCAGTACTAGAAAAAAACACCAGTTAAAATACATTTAATGGAGTGCACAGATTACTCAGGCTATAACCCAGGTGGTTTACTTCACTACTGAGAGCTCCTACACTGGCTTTTGAAGTACATGAGGTGTTTAAAAACACAGTAACCACACATGAAAGTACAATACAGATGAAACCTCAATAACAATGAATTTCTTCAAGTGGACATTTACTTTTACAAGGAAAACTAGGTTCCATTCAAGCCTGTCAGTATTGTTATCTCTGGGGAATGGCAGAAGAGAGTCACAAATTAGTCTTGTACCAAGACTACTTATATAAACCTCAACACACTTAACAAGAATAAAAAAGTAGTCATTTTGTCTCCATGCTGTGTTCCTACAAACATTTTCTCTTTTTAAACACATTGTAAGAGGATGAAGACTGAGGCTATGTACTTAGGCTGATACACTGGAGATGCCTCTGTTGTATGTTGCACTCCCAAGGGATCTGTAAAGACATGCTCTGTGTAGACTCCAGTTTGTGCAATATCAGCTGTGTCTTCTCCTGTCCCTGCATTGACTTCTGTTGCTTCTGTTGCCTCCTCTGCTGTTGGAATGTTTTCATCTACTGAATTATTTTCAGTTGCAATATCTATAAAACAAACAAATTTGAAAAACTTTGAACAACTGCGATAGAATTTGCTATTGTTTAAAACAGCCAGAACTTGATATTTAAAACTGAAGTGAATAGCTGTTATAGCCAGACAATTACAATTTCCACATCAGAATCAAAAGAAGTCACATCAGAAATGCCCAAATTTTAGCAGGTTGCACTGTATAAACAAATGTCAAATGCACTTTAAGTATCAACCCAGTGACTGATGGCTCAGATTGGCCATTAAATTATTAACTAGGACAGCAGTGAACAAGGCCAACCACCAAATATCCACTGACAATCATAGAACCCCACAGTTCTGCAGGGCACATGACAGAAAATAGTAAAAATGATTATTTTATAGAGAGTTTCACTTAAATCTCTATTAAGACTTTACAAAATCCAAGGCATTTATTTTAGTCACTCTTTGGCAAGATCTGCATTTCAAATATTACATTAAAATCTCTCTCTAGAGCAGGCACAAGAATTCCCTCAAAAGTACCTGCAAGAAGCAGCTGCCAATTCCCATTTCATGTCACCTCCACCAAGTTTTCAGCTCCAATCTACAGACTTACAGAGAGCTCATGTCATCGTGGCTTACACGCTGTTAACCCCAGTAGCTGCACCACTCATTTCCAGCTGCACCTCAAGGTGTTTGGGCAGCCCTGACACACCTGCAATGTTTATCACATACCTGACTGTTTCTCTGCCACAGGTGAGGCCCCATTGGTGTCATGGGTGCCAGGAGCCCCCGTGAGGCCCTCAGCAGTGCAGCCCACCACAGTGATGCCCCCCAGCAGGCTGTCGGTCTCAGCAGAGCTGTTGCTGGTCATGCTGCCACACAGGGAGGATTTGTCCACTTGGCTGGAATCTGCTTCCTGGGACCCTTCTTCTCCTGCAGGGTAGTCTGTTTCCCTTGCCCCTGAAAGAGATTAAACTCTGAATCACAGAATATCCTGAGCTGGAAGGGACCCACAAGGATCCAGTCCAACTCCAGCTGCACCTCAAGGTGTTTGGGCAGCCCTGACACACCTGCAATGTTTATCACATACCTGACTGTTTCTCTGCCACAGGTGAGGCCCCATTGGTGTCATGGGTGCCAGGAGCCCCCGTGAGGCCCTCAGCAGTGCAGCCCACCACAGTGATGCCCCCCAGCAGGCTGTCGGTCTCAGCAGAGCTGTTGCTGGTCATGCTGCCACACAGGGAGGATTTGTCCACTTGGCTGGAATCTGCTTCCTGGGACCCTTCTTCTCCTGCAGGGTAGTCTGTTTCCCTTGCCCCTGAAAGAGATTAAACTCTGAATCACAGAATATCCTGAGCTGGAAGGGACCCACAAGGATCCAGTCCAACTCCTGGCCCTGCACAGACACCCAACAATCCCACCCTTTGTCTCAGAGCATCGTCCAAATGCTCCTGGAGCTCTGGCAGCCTTGCTGCCATGACCACTGGCCTGGGGAGCCTTTTCAGTGCCCCACCACCCTCTGGGGAAGAATCTTTTCCTGATATCCAACCTAAACCTCCCCTGACACAACTTCAGGCCATTTCCTTAGGTCCTGTCACTGGGTGTTTTTCATGGGGATGAAACTGAATCACTTCTCCATCTAATAATTAAGCTTCAAACTGAGTGAGCTCTCCAGCAACTGAGATTAAACATGCAGACAACCCCTATCTACAAGGTTATTTTAACATTATCAGCAAACATGGAAGATGCTGTCACAAAGCTCACAAAACAAAAGCAAGATCAACATATACTGCATTAAAATGTCATTCACTGTATTTCAATCTGCAGTTTTCCAAATAGCTTACTGCTATTTTAATTATATCTTCCTCTAAAATTAGATTACATAACAGTGCACGTATGCAAGGACACCTATCTACATCTTTATGAAGAATTTAGGTGCAATAGGTCCTTTGTTCTGGAAGAAAAACTGTTTTTCTCATGTTCAACCCTCTTATACTTTCAAGACTTAAAATACACTCAAATGCAATAAGGATTCCCTCTGCAGGAAGCTCCAAGACTTGCTGCTTATCTTCAAGAAGCTGAAGAGGTCAAAAAAGCAGCCAACATATTGTTCTTTTTGTGATGTTCACAATTCCATGAAATATTGACATTATTGCACAGTTTATAGTACATCAAACAAAATAGTTCCCCTTGGCTGCTGACATCTCTCAGAGTTTTGGTTAATTTAGGTCAAGAGCCAGCCAAGAGCAGAACAGTAGGGTAGAAATGCAATAGTTTTCTGTACAACTAAACACTTTCTTATTGCTGTGTTACAGTAACATTTTATCACACTAAGTAACAAATGTGTGGGTTTTCATGGCATAAGAAAAGCTGAATAAGAAACAGTTAAAAAAGCAGGAGCTGAACCAGCCCAAGTGTTTACCTGGCACACTGGCAATACAAAGCACATGAGAATTACAAACAATGAAACTGTCCAGAATATTTCCTGGTTGATTTGCATCAATAATGATAACTTTTGTAGCAGAATGTGTGCTAGTACAGATCCAAACTAGACTGGATAATTCTTCCTGATGTTTCAGTTCCTTCTGCTGATCCTGAAGGAGAATAAAGGCAGAAACGAACAACAGAAAGGGGGATAAGAATAGAATTACTACCTTTGATCTTTTATGGTCTTACATTTTCACCTACAGAAATATACATAAATATATGGGAAGTTAGATATCTTCAATGCCACTGTAAAATTACATGTAGTTACTTGATCTCTATGTATCTGAAGTATAAAGCTCCCTCATATTTCATACTTCTCTTAAAAATATAGAAAATATTATAATTGTACTGCATAATTATACAGTTAGAGCAGTATAAAATAAGAACATTATTGTCATGCCAACTGCCATACTCAGTATCACCACAGGTCAATGTGATATCCCCAGAGCACTTCAGAATGAAGCCTTTGTTTTTATGCCCTTAATATGAATTCCATTTATGGCAGTTAGAACATAAACAGTTCTGTCACAAATGGTTTTTAAAGGAGGCAGCACTGGTATAAGCAGTATGTCATTTTGATGTAAAATTGATTTGCTCCTGAGATTCGCCAGCAAGGGAAGAATCAAAGAATTTTTGTAGTCGGATTCAATAACCCAAATATCCTGAGCTAATGACTACCCAAGAAAAATCTATTTGTTACCAATGAACCTGATTAGAAAATACTTTATTACTCTACAGTTACACAGTAAAGACATATAACTACGTAATTTATTAAATGTGCCTTGCAGTGACCTTACCTTGAGCTCCTGGTCTAGTTTATCTAAGCTACTCTGGGATCCTGTCTGCTGCTTATTGCCATCTGCATCCACACCAGCCACATCATTATAGAACACACTGGCACCAACCACAGACCCTCCATCTCGTGTCTTCCCTCCTGACAGGTTCACCCCTACAGCACACCACAGCTTGGGAGAAAAAGAAATGTTTCCCTTGAATCTCAAACTAAAAAGAGAGACACAAGCATTGTTAAATACACTAAGTGATATCAACATTATTATACATCCCTAGTCCATTTTAAATTATTAATTGCAATTAAAGTAATGTACATTTTACTGAGACATAAATTCTTCTTTACTATGTTTTAAAAAGAAACACCTTAATTTGAAAAAGAATGTAATTGAGTCCAAAATAAAAATATTCAAGCTACAGTTTGCCCAAGTCTCTCTATCATCACTGGAAATATCCTACCTTCATAGAAGTATCCTTCTCATCCAAAGGTCTCAGGTAAACAGGTACAGGCAAGTTCTTCATCTTATTTTCACCCTGTCCACCATTTGCCACCTAGGTAAAAAACAAACAAACAAACAAAATGGAAAAGCTTTCCCTTTAAAAGAGGTTTACAATCTTTGGAATCAGTTTCTCAGACTTTATTAAACACAGTTAAGAGTTTTTAATTGTTGTTTCTCTTAGAAAGATTCTTTACCGCAAAGTTCAACAAAAAAAAGCTGGAATCACTCAAACACAAGCTGTGAAATCATACCCTACTCAAATGTGACAAAACATGAAGCTGTTACCATTACATCTGAAAACATCATACCTGTTTGTACTTCTGAGGTAGACTCCAGCCAAAAGCCTGCACTCTGCCATCCTCCTTCTGGACATGAGCCTTCACCTGGCGGTACTGCTCCCTCTTCTGCTCCCGGCGCGAGGCTAAACTGGCTTCAGTTCTGGGCAAGAATCAGGATTGAGGAACCTCTTATTTATGCTCTTTAGAATCTCTTGTGCAATGGGAATTGCTGTTAAACTCAATAATCAAGACTTCTGTGGAAGCACTGGGTTACCAAGGGTATCCCTAGTTTTTTTCACCTATCAAAACATCAGGTTTCCTGTTGGCTATTTTTAAGGGACTGATGAAAACCAGGCAAAACCAGAAAGTCTATTGCCAGCATCCTCAATGGAAATTAACTTGGGTTGTGTACTTCTACTCAGAGGTCCAAAAGTTGTAAATCAAAAGGATATATTGCCAAAACAAAGCACAGGAGAAAAAAAAAATAATTACAGATACTTGTTAGCCTGACTCTTACGTGTACCTTAAGTACCTGTACAGTTGCTGCCCAGCTACAGCATTTGCATATAAAAGTGTACCAAGTGCTGCCTCCTATGCCTAAATGCACTTTTTTTGAAAGACAATGGTATTTAGCAAGCAGAATATTTCAGCCAGGTGCTCAGAGTATTCACCCACTGCTGCACATTTCACTCTGCACTATCTTGAGTCCTTATGAATCAACATACACTTCAGGAGAACATTATACTTCACTTAGCAGCATGCTAATAATCTCAGAGGACTAAAAGAGTAAACACTTCATAGAGCATATCTAGTGGTATAAAACCAAAATGTCTTACTCTTCACTGAGGAATTCAAAGGCTTTAGATTTGTCACTGGGTAATTGAGATAAGGTGCTGCTTCTTTTCTTGACTGACGGAGTAATGTGCGAGGTTGGAGCATTATATTTAACATTGACAGGAGGTTCTGGTTTCTTTGCTGTATTGCTGGATGAACTGAAGAGCCTGCTAAAACTAGAAGAGAAAAAGACAAGAGTGAAGATTTGTCAGATATATCCAAATTTGATTATGCAGGCAAAACACAGCATATGCCAGCCTGCTCAAGACAGTTAAAATAAGAAACTGGAGCCCAACATAGTAGCAGCCACCACACACTCAGTAACACTCTCAAAGCACAAAAAGTCATGTCAGTAAGAAAAATTCTTAAAGGATTATTATCCTATTTGTTTATCAAATTCAATGGGAACTTCATCTCAAATTAACATCCACAGGGACCCAACAAAATTAGGATGTGAACATCACACCTGGAAGACAGTTCCATGAAGGACATTAGTTCATGCAGAGAGCATTTTAAAAACCCCACTATTTTCTAGGCAAAAAGGTAGAACAATTATCAGCAAATCACAACATCCAAAGGATTATTTGACAAATATCTTGTTGTGAAAAACACTGGTTTAGATTTAAAGAGCTTGAAGTCAGCAAGGACAATGTAACAATCAGTAAGCTGTACTTCACAGAGGGAAAGGAAGTTGAAATAAATACAATCCACACGTGCTATTCAGGTTCCTACTTTTCATCATAAAAATGAATCCAGAAAAAATGTTCAAAACAAGAATCCTGGTGCATATTCAGCTAGAAAAAAAATTCCAGCACTTTGGCATTTAACTTCATAAAGTGCACAGCCACTCACTACATGCTGCAGCTTACAATACATTTAGTCTTCCAGACCAGTCTTACCGAGTTGGCATGCTGGGCAACAAGAGGAGAAAGGTTAAGACAACTTCATCTGCCAAAAAATAATTAGCTAACATACACAAATGTGCCAGCTAATTGCTTAGGGTCTTTATTTACTTCTGCCAGTGATTTGTGTTTCTATACTTACAACTGCCAAATGCTTGATCTCTTCTTCTCTTGCATGGCTGGATTTTCTCTTGATGCTCTACAAGAAATGAATTCCAAGTTTACTGGGTAAGCAATAATTTAAAAAGGAAAAGGAATGGAACAGTGTGTAACTCTTATTTTTAAAAAAAGGATTAAATCTTGAAAATAACAAAGCCTGTTTTTTCACATGCTACTTCTTTACTGATCAGAGCACAATACTGAAATTCCCACTAGAGGGAATAATAAACTTCATCCACATTTCTTTGCATCCCAAACAACTGGCAAGTCTTTTTCAGACAGTAGAGACAAGTCTGCATAATTTTGTAATGAAAACAGCTCAAAGAAAGCAGCAAACCATTTTAAATTATTCTGCCCCTTATTTAATATTTTAACCATTGCTTTTTGTTTTAAAGCCTATTAATCTTCAACACATCAGTAAATAATTGATAAAGTGAGTGTTCCCATAGCCACAGATAAGGGATAGGAGAGAACTTCTACAGCAGACAATAGCTACAGAAAAACAAGCCATGGCTGTGCGAATGTGCATTTTTCCTCCCAAAGGCTCACAGGCATGAGGACAATGGGAACAATTACATGTCACGGCTGTCCATGGCCAGCAGGCAGCACCACAGCCTCTGGTACCTGTGGTCAGGGACAACGATGAGCTGGGCTGAGGTCTGAGGCAGGAGACTTACATTTTTAAACCATACCTTCCAAACAACTGAATATTCAGGATGCAAATGAGACCAAATCACCACCTTTATTGCTTATATTTAACACACTTTGCACAGCTTTAAACTATTTTATCCTGAACAACCCAAGTTCTTCCAAAGGAATTATGCTCAGTCTGAAGACTACACTATCCCTATTTTGACATCACAAGGTATGTGTACACAGAGTAATTTTTACTGCCCAACAGATTAATATTATTTACAATTATCAACTTTTGTAACTGTTCCAAAATAAGCATCCCTTGAAAAAATGCGTGTATTTCACATCATACAAAGTAACACATCTTCACTGAGGTCTCACCAAGAACAATTCTGACAGATTATCTGCCCATAATTTAAAAACAAAGCTCCTCATGGAAATGAGGAAAACAAGCAGAAGGCAATGAACCTGCTGACCTGATCACTCTGCAGCTAAAAATCACAAGAAGCTCTGTGCAAGATTCTAAAAGAGCCTTTTCACCTGATCATCTCAGTCCATCGGACAGCCTCCTGCAGCTCCATCAGCCTCTCCTTGTACTGGTTCCTCTCCATCAGCACTCGGGCCATCTCCACACGTGTGAAGCGTTTCCGCTGCGCTGTGGGGACGTCGCTCTGGGCACACAGGGAAACAACCATGGCAGGGACAAAGGAGCACCACAGGGCCCTGCAGAGCCACCCTCAGCCTCCTGGTAACGGCCAGGCTAGGGCACAATTCCAGATTTCAAATAATTTGGGGCTTTGGAAATCGGAGTTCTACCTTCCTCTCCTCCCAGCTTTTGTATGCAACATAATTTGAATGAAAACAGCTCTTCAAAAAAGGAGTGTGATAATAGTGGTCAGAGAGGAAAGAAAGCAAACTAATCACTGTCAGCTTAATTTCCCTTGTGCTCTTTAGATCTTCTGTCTTTCCCATACAGGGAGGAACTTTACCACTACTTATTAGGCAGTAAATTTTAGTGGCACTCACTAAACACATGGACTTCTAATGTCCCATTGAATTACACACACAAAACCACACACACATATACACCTACATCATCATCCTCTTTAGCCTTCTGTCTTGCTTCCTCTGCTTCTGCCCGAGCCCTAAATACAACATAAAAACCAGCTGCATTAAATACCACAGTAGGGTTTTTTCTTCTTTGTCTTTTTTACAACCACAGGATTAAACTTACTTTCTCAGCTCTTCTTCCAGTTCTTTATTTTTCTCTTCAAGCTTTTGTTTCGCTTGTTTTACAGCCTCTAATTCACCTTGTAGTACATCCTTCTCACAGGTCAATTCATCCACCTTTGCTATTAAATCATTCTTCACTACATTCAGTGCATTTCTACACAAACATTGAAAACACATGGTTACAAGGATGACCATGGTCTCACAGTTCAGTTTCAGCCTGGTTTTATTTTTGAAGACCTACACATTTCTTACTGAGATGCTGTAAAAAGATACAGCTTTCTTAGAGGTCAAATAATCTCTTCACCAAATCTCCTACATTTAAAGACATTCACATTCTCTCTATTAGAAAAAAGTACTAATAAATCAGTTTGCTTAGAATAAATTCCTCAACAGTGCTCCAGTGGATTTGCCTCTACACTTACAGCTGTGTTTCTGAGAGGGAGTTGATCTCATCAGGACATAGCACTCCATTTCTTGGAGCCTTACAAGGATCAAAACAGATTTTGCTTCTTAGGTCCTTAATTTCTAGAAGAAGACCAACTCAGCCAAATATACCTACAAATTCAAAATACTCACACCCCTGCTACTCTTAGAACTCAAAGCACATTTGTACAGTTTCAATTCTGTATCAGGATATTGATGATATAATGAAATAACAAAGTCAGTATTTTTTACATAAACATTCTCACTCACTTTGTCTCCAGCAGCTGAGTGTTTTCCAAAATAAGGTTTTCAACCTCACGCCCCATTCCTTTCCAAAGGAAACAAACACATGAAATTAGCAAATACAACTGATGTTTTTACAAAACTTAGGTTTTGCCATTGTCTAAAGTCAACTGAATTTAAAGTATGACAAACTTGTCAGAAGACCTGTGAGCTATCTGAAGTTTCAGGTCCAACCTACCTTCTACAATTAGCTTTCCCCTCCACCTTCTCCCAATCTGACTTCAATTAAGGCCCAAAGACATCCCTGGCTAAGCACAGGCCAGTGTTGCTACTCTGTATATTTAGAAGATGCTACTGTACTAAGACAGAAACCAAACACAGCATATGCTGCAGAAGTATTAGACCACAAAAGTTAAGTTTAAAATGCTCAACTGTCTTTTACACCATGTTAGATACCAAAGCATATCAGTTATAGACACAAAACATGCTGAATAAAACTCAGATTGTGAAAGCCCTGCAGATTTCCCCAGAGCAAATGATACCTTACCAAAGAAATTATGGTCTTTAAAGCCCATGCATTCCATGTAGAGCAAAAACAAGAACAAGAAACATTTCATGTGAGGTGTAGTATGAGCGAGGAGCGAAAAAAGGTTTAGACTTAGGAAAGTTAAGAGTGAATTAAAACAAAGCCACCACCAAAAATCTGAAGTGGGATGGGATGTGATGTGATTAGAAGCAGGATTTACACAGAAGACAGATGTTGAAGAATTTAAGTTTGTCACAACCATTTCCATTGGTTAAACCTCTTATAAAAATCACTAACTTAATAAAAGTCTCTCTGTGAAACAATTTAGAAGCACAGTCCTTGGAAAAAATGTTAAGCCATTCAGAAGTTTCCAATTAATATGCTATTATGGAAAAAAGTGAACATAACTTTTCATGTAACTAATGTTACCAATTTCTGTAAATTAATTTCTCGCCCTATTTTTTGCATACCTAATATAATTTCCAGAATTTAAAAAAAGATAATTTCAGGAGAGAATAATTATTTTGCATCTGGCACAGCAAAATAATTACCACACAGATAACAGTAGAAATTATGTTAATTCAAGATTAACATAATGAATGAAAAAGGTATCTTAATGGTGGAGGCCTTTTAAAATACTTTAGGATCACAATCTTCTAAGCAACTTTGGCAGCAGAAGACTTAAAAGATATTTGGGTAACAAAGAAAAAAGGTATCTATAAATAGACATGCAAGTCAAAGTTCCCGCTTTTGACATTTCCCTCTCTGGGTTTTGGATTAAAAGTAAATGAAGTAACTTAGATCAGCCATGGTTAGTTTATCAATATCTGGAGAAATCCCCTATACTACAGCCATCAAGATATTTTATTCAAGTTGCTATTGCTTTTTAAACATTTTCAGTATTCACAGATAAAAGTACATAGGATCACATCCAACAGGTTTCAGGATCTTTTATAATGCAAGAACAAAAACTAGAAAGCCAGAGTGCAACGGCAAAAAAAAAAGTTACCAAGCAGGGAAAAAAAATGCAGAGAATGTATTTCATGAGAGCAGCAGCCAAGAATGCCTAACTGGAGAAGCAACAGATTTCAAAGATTTTTTGAAAAAAGAAGCATACACACCAGAATATTCCCCTGGGTATGCAGCCCAAGAGAAAACAGATTAGAGAATCCCAATTAACTATATTTACACAACTCCATACTGAAGTTTAATGTTCACTTAGTACAAATCCAAATGCTTGAAACACACAGACTATCCTGGATGCAGGTGTGGCTTTTCAGGTTTTGGACTATGGTTGTCCTCAAAGTGAAATGACAATTCTAAAATAAAACTTTCAGAACAACACATTCTGCATCACAAACGCAGGTAATAACCCTAGGCTAGTCTGCACACACTGGTGTTTCCAGCAATAGATTTACAGAAAATGGTAATAAACTCACTGAAAAAAAAATTTAATAAATTATACTAAAAAGTATATTATTTTTTGCCCATGGAAAAGAAAGCATTAGAATCAGGACATCCTGACAATAATTTGATTTCTTTAATCAATTTATCACAGCTAAGGGATGGATGTTGCTCCATGTTAGTACTTCTCCAGTATCTGTAGTTTTGCATGCAGAATGTGTGATTAGTTGTCCCTGTAACAATGAAGTGACATCCAAGAGTTTTGGATGAAGTATGTTGCAGTAAGGATGTGGAGAGCCTCACTGCTCAAAGTGACAAAAAAAGAAAAACCATCTCAGACTGGAGATAGGCCCATTACTCCTAGAGAGTAATACCTGCAGAAATGTCACCTGCTTGATGTAAAGTAAGTTTCTGGGGGAACTATGAACAACCAGAAATCCAGATTGCACACAGGAGTTTTAAGAGTCCTAACAATCTGTATTTTTGCTGGGTCAGAGGACAGAAGCAAACAAGCTGTTGACTGACTGCACATAATCCATTTCTAAAGCACCTGAGAGTGGCATTTCACACATTCCATACTATCAGCTTTCATTATTTCAAAATGAGGCCTGAACAATTATACAGCCAAAAATATCTTGATATACTGTTTATAGAAAGATTATTCTTCTGATGACCTTTTTGATCTTGGTCAACTCAAACTCAAAACTCACACTTTTTCAGTCAGCATAGAAGTAACAGAAAGCTGCTTAGGGGAAGGAGAAATGTGGGTTTCCCCTCCCCTATCAATTAACAGTTTGATTCTCAAATTACCACCATTTCATTTGCTGCAATTCTCTTTTAAGTTAAAATCCCTAAAGAGGTGATAAAGCCAGGCCACTACAGATCAGGCACGACCTGAATAAAACTATCTAAAACTAGTTCAAGACAAGAATCCTCCCTTGAGATAAAAATCCTTATGTAAGAGAACATACAGGGAGAAATGAAATAGAGAATAGTGTAGGAAGTGCCCCAGAAGATTAAGACATCGTTATACAGAGAGAAAGAACAAACACTTTCTTCTGATTTTGCATTCCAATGACTACCTTAGGATGCTACTCAAACAATTTTAATGCAAATGAAGCCTAACACTAAATCCAGCAAGAATAATTAAGCACTTCCTAAAAAGGAAAGTTGCTGTATACAGCATCTTTAAATAACCTTTCTTACCCAGTAAATCTGCACCTTCATCCACATCTCCAATTAGGCCAGAACCAGCAGATGACAGCTCTTCAAAGAGTGACTCTGTGTTACGGTCAAACGCTTTGTTCTCGATGCCTTTGGTGGGAGTGCTGGGCAGAGAATTAAACAAGACATGAAAAAGCAGGGAGAAAACATTCCCACAATGAAGAAAAGTTTTCTCTATATTTTTTACCAGTAGTTCATTTGTTCTCCCAAACAAACCCCACAAGCTTTCAGCTGGCTTACAAGTTCTAGATTCTATTTTCAAATACTGCTTTGCCATCAAAATCCCAAACTTAAAGCAGTTGCTGATATTGAGCTGGACAGTATTTTAATAAATTAAAGCATATCAAGTTTTGGCCTATAGAAATTCAGTTGTGTCAGGACTTAGTCAGCCCAAATGCCTGAAGAACAGACAGCTCAGCTAAACTGGAAGTCATTTAATATAGCAAGAATGCAAGAGAACTGAATAGTAAAAGGTCAAAATATTCCTGTGCTCAGAGAAGGAGCTCCTTTCTCACAAAGCTCTTACACCCTTAAGATTCATCATACAGGGTAATTTTATCCATCTCATCCCAAGAACGAAACAAAGACAGGACAAAGGAAAATTCCTGCACACAGCATCTTTAAATAACCTTCTAAAATTTGTCTTCTTCCTCAAATCACAACACACAACTTACCTGGAACCCTTATATCCACTGAGATCTTTGTCCATATCCAACTCTGGAGTTGACTCAATGATTGCCTGAACTTCAGATTTTTCTTCATTTTCATTTCCCCCTAGGGCAAAGCAAGTGGTACATGTCCATAAACAAAATCATCATGACATATTAACTACATGTAGTAGTTCTTAAGCAATTACCAACTTAGGATACTTCTGTTCAAAGACTTATCAGGGTAATTAAATGAAAAGACCCACAGATTTTGATACTCTAGTGCAGACACTGGAATTTCTAGGTCTCTCCTGAATTTAACACAAGTCATCTTATGTTACTTCCTACTATTTCTGCAACTGAAACCAAGATGTCCAATACTTCATGACTCTTTGTGCCTTTTCTACTGTCAATGAAATGTCATAAATAATTCTAATTCTGGAGAAAAAAGGACTAGAGTTACCAATTAACAACAGACTTATCTCTGACCAATATTCTGTACTCCTTAAAATATTGAGTAAAAAACCCCATTCCCAGTTGTGGCATAACAAAAGACAATTAATAAGTGACCCAATATGAGGCCCATAGTAACCCTACATTAAGAAGTTAAAGCAGCTCACCTGTGCACACATTTCTTGTCTCTTGAGCTACCTGTACTTCAATATTCTTGCTTAAATCCAGCTTCTCATTTGACATCTCTGTGTCCTTGGCAAGCCCTTCAACATTATCCTTTTGAGGTGTTTCAGCAGGCAGCACAGGAACATCTGAAGCAGCTGTGGATGCTGGAGTAGTACATTTGGAGCCTGCTTGGCTAACATCAGAGAGCTCATCCTAGAATTGCACAATTACCAGTAAAAAATGAACACAAAGTGTTATTAGAAGTGTTGGGCATATAAACTAAGGAATAGACACCAAAATCACTGTATTTTACTGAAAATTATGCAAATGCAAAGAAAGAGGAATAAAAAGAATATTTTTAGCCAGTACAGTCATCTTTAGCCTATGGATGTTTCACTCTTGTTAAGGCAGTTATAGCTACATTAAAATGCCTTTATTTTTAATAGTAATGTTTGATCTTAGCTGATAATTTTAGTTACAACTTCAGGGTGCTTTTCTGTGAAGTCTTCCAGACAACAAGCAGCCTTCTCATTCTAAGAGTCCTTCTAGCTGCACAATGATCTGCTTAATCTTCCCAAAGCTGTTATAAAAGTAATGGTTCAGAATGTACATGGTACCTTAAAAAGCAGACACTGAAGCACTGATGCAAACATGGATTTAACTGATATTAAAGTGTAGTAATTCCTAGAATCATAATCACAGAATGGTTTGGGTTGGGAGGAACCTTAAAGATCATTTTGTTCCAACCCCCTGCTGTGGGCAGGGACGCTTTCCACTAGGCCAGGTTGCTCCAAGCCCAGTCCAACCTGGCCTTGAACATTTCCAGGCATATTTGCAAAAACTTCAGGTTTTATGTGCTTTCCAGCATGAACTGTGAGTGCTGGCTGACCCTGGGAATGAGACATGGAACTACAGTCACTACTTGTCCAGTTAGATTTCAGATCAACCATGGAACATCAGTAAACAGCTCCTCCTCAGACGCTGCCTCCTGGCAACAATTTACAGTGACACTGTGTCAAGACCCACAAGTATGGCATTAATTATGGCATTAATCCAGCTGCTGGACTCCAGATTAGGACCATTACTCAGACAGAGCTGCATTAGGTACTGGGTGGGAGGGCAGAGTGGACTGCCTGTGACACAACCAGAGGCCACTACCTGAATATACCAACAGCCCTTTTTTGGCCTTCCTCTCATCTTCTTCATTCACATTTTACCCCTCATTCATGCCCAGACCCACACCAGATGTCTGATCTATGACTTAAGCAGCACATGACAGTGAACAACAGCTCACTGCAGAGAGGAAAACAAGTCTGCCTGTTTAGGCCAATAGTTTCTAGCACACACCGTTAGAGGAATCTTGATGGGGAAAATAAAGATGAAACTTGAAGCTGCTGTGTGCAAAATGAAGGCAGGACAGTAACTTTTGATAAAAAGTTCCTGCAGGGTTTGTTTGGGAATCAGAGGTGAAAGCAAAGCTCCTGGACAAGTCTGTGACATTTAAAGAGAATGTGACTTATCTCAGGAAACCTGGAACTTGTCAGGAATGAAACAGGTTTAGATTTTGCAAAGCACAAATTCACTGTATTGCCAGCATGCCTTTTTGTGGAGGAAATGAAACTGAATTTTAAGGTTTTTTAAAAAAAAAACCACAGAAGACGCCTGCATGTAGATACACACTCTCTAATTTGTACTTAGCATAAGATTACTATGAATTGTAACTTACAGATTTCTCCTTTTGGAACTTACTACAGTAAGATTTTTATTTGTGTAGGGACAGGGAGTGAAACACACATTTATGTATATCAGCATAAATGTAAAGCTTGCATCCTATAGTAACATCCCCCCTACATTGAATCTGCAAGCCCTAGAAACAAAAATTCAGCACTAATTGCCTATCAATTACTGACAGCTCCCATTGTTTTGCAGTAAATTGCAGAATAGCCAATTATTAGTATTTGATTTTCTGTCAAAAGTATTCAGAAATACAGACACCTCTAGAGGAATAAAAGAAAAGAAAAAACCTCTCTGCAATTTACCCAATTGCCTTTTAAAGGGGTGAAGTTGAGGCACTGGCTAATGGTTCATACTTGAGTGAGCAGATACAGAAGGGAGGAAGTGGTGCCCCTTACCAAGGGCATCCAGAGCTCACACAAACGAGGAATAAAACCTCAGCAGAGCTGTTGGCTCTGTTCAAACATTTCTACATCTTTGTATTCCAAGAGCATCCACTAACTGATGCAGCACAAACTGATCACTGACTTTCACACACAAAGCTCAAGGAAAAATAGCTTGATAGCACAACAAGAACCAGTGAATAGAATGGTCCTTTCCCTAAGGGAATTTCAAATCACCCCATCTATTTTATATTTCTGACTTTATTATCTACAGTATTGTTCTACCTTACTCTTGGAAACTACACAGATTAAACTATTACAAATGTTTGTTCCAGAACTAAAGAAAATGAAAAGCAATTTCACTAAGTGACACTCAATTAATGGGAATATCTCAAAGCTTAAACATTTGAAAGTCAGTGCTGTGTTGACTTAGCAAAATATACTTCTTTGGTCATGCTGCCAAAAGATTTTTCCTGAAAAAAAAGAAAAAACAGTTTAAAAATTCAATAAATAAATCTGAAGGAGTAACTCATCTGCTGCAATGCTGTGCAGAAACAAGTAGAAAAGAGTGAGTGGTACATAATTGTGTCATCTTCAAATGATATCCAGCAATGTCACTACTGCACAAGCTACAGAATACCCAGATTTTTCATCTCTGCCACCTCCTCTTTGTGACACTTTTGGAGGAAACACTGACCATTAATGAAATGTGCAGGCATGAATGGAAAATAGATGCTAGAAAGCAACAGAATCTTGTTTGTGCCTTGTACTGGATGTTAAAAGTATTTAGAAGAAAAGTATTAGAGAAAAAAGTTTCATATGCTGGTTTTGACTTCAATATATCATGTTATTCAACAAGTTAACTTAAGAAGTACTTTACACTCACAGCTACAAAGTAGAGATGTTGCTTTGGACTCAAGGAACTTATTCTGAATAACTTGTAGATTTGAATAACTACAGTTCATGCTATTTTGTGAATTCTCATTTTAGCACTGCATTATTTTTGGAAGAATTATACCAAGAAGCCTATTTTCACAATATGGATTAGCCAATTTTCTGAGGGGAAAGGATGGAATCAGAAGCTTCCCTTTCCACCTCATCTCCACCTACTCTTCATCATAACTTGTATTTACTGTACATAAGTTATACTTCAATCAGCTTTTCTAAAATCTGCCAATTTACTGATGTTAATTAGCATAATACAAAGGGAATTGGATGAATTCAAGATCCAACCTCCTGACTAGCACCATTTTTAAGTGACAAACTTTTAGAAGCAAACTCACATTGTCACCTTAATATGCCTATAATTAACCACTACTTACTCTTTCCATTATCTCCTTATGACCTCCAGGATAAATAAATGGATTCCTATTACCTCCAAAGAGTTTTTGTAGTTCTGATCAGTTAATATTTCACTACTAGGCAGGTATTAAGTTTGCTTAACAGGAAACTCCTCTCAGCTGTATGCCTTTCCAGAAATAACAGCACATCCATAGTCTTCAAAAAAAAACCTCATCAAGAAGTATATACTGGGAGGATTTACACATTCTGGAGTTCTTCACCTTGCAGATCCTCCTCCTGCTGTGCTGCGAGTGCATCCTAGACTGCCAGACTCATCACACTCCAACACCACTCCCCCATTCCTGCACTCCTGCAGATTGTTCTATTCCACCCTCTCACTGTTGGAACATGGAACAATTTCAGGAATTATAGCCAAGCTACAAGTAAGAGAAATCATGATCACAGGCTAATTCAGGAAAGTTAGGTAATTCTCAGCTCTGTGGTCTACCTACACTATACACCTGGTAGTAGGCAGAGGCTGCATGAAGAGCACTGCCCATGGAGTAACCGAAGCTTTCCTTCTAAAGCAGCATTAATAAAGCTAATTAGACTGTTCCCACTACCTAGATACATATCTAGTGTGGAAAAACAAGTTGGAACATTTGGAAAGGGTCCTTAGTCAGAAAGAAAAGACCCACTGCTGAGAATAAGAAGAGAACTAACCTGTATTATCACTCATTTGGAAAATGCCCCCAAAACTTTGTTTCTTGCAGTAAGAAAGTTCCCTCAAGCTCACTGGAGTAAGCAATGCACTTGGCTTATACAGAGATGTTTTAGAGCTTTCCCTCCTCTCTTTCAATTTGGTTTTGTTTTCTTTTTTTTTTTTTTTCCTTCTCCCAAGGATCTGTTATGGGAATTTCTCCTGCCACACGAGGCAGCCAGGCTGTGCTCACCTTGAGGCTGGTGTGGGACTGTGGCTGGCTCAGCTCGTGGAATTTCCAATGCTCCGCCGCGGGCGTTTCCGCCGCATCCCTCTGAGCCTCAGGTGTGAGGAGAGCATCTCCTGCAGGTAAGGGGAAGATGCCCAGGGATATGGGACGCTCCTTCCTGTTGGAAAGACAGGCAGGGTTCATCAGCCATCTCAGATGTCACACAGTTTATTTTCTTGTAGGCCTCAGAAATGAGCAGGGAAGTGGTGAAATTCCAGGTTCAAACATGCAGACACTGCTCCATTAAACACAGTGCAGCACACCCAGACTGTGCCACAGCACCCAATAATTCCTCATTTCACATGATTGCCAACGGTCAATTCCATGGCTTTAAATAGCAGTTATTGATTTACGCTGCAGCTACTCTGTAGCAAACAAAAGTTTTACAGAAATGAAACACCAACAGAAGTATATGACAAAAGTGCTTCCTTATTTCAGATTGAATTACAGTTTTCAGCAGCCACTATTAAAAATACCATTTTGCACCTTTTTCTCCAAGATATAACCACATAAATTCTACAACAGCAAACAGCTAAATCATCAACGGAAGCATTTGTCAAACTGTAAACAGTAAGCCTCAAGCAACTACTCTCAAATCATTGGGTATTTTATTCCTGAAGATCACAGAAATTACATGGATTTGTGTAAGAGAAAAGAACTGGGTCAGGGAATTACCAGTGCTACACTGGCTCAGCCAAAAACTGTGTAGTTTTACCCAAGATCAGTTCAACCCTCTACTTCACCCTAAAGCTGCACAAAAGCTTGTGCCAGCAAAGCAAATTACTTCATCCCAACTTTTTCACTTCTTCACTCTTTTCACTTCCCTGTGGAAAATAGCATTTGGAAACTCCAAAGGTTTATGTATTAACCCTCAAAAGAAACAAAAAATCCCCAGGTCAGTAGTGTGCTCAGTGAACAAAAGGAGTCGTTCTTCCTGCTAGCAAGAGACAAAACCATTCTGTGCAATGCCATTCATAGGATGCTGTAGCCAGCCCTGAAAAGGAAAAATATCAGCCAGGCCTAGAACTGAGATAAGCAAAGTGTTTGTTCAGGCAGAACAATGTAATGCAGAAAAAAAAGACTGTAATCAACTAGCACAGCTCTAAGTATAGTAGAGGCAGAAGATAAAAGTGTGCACAAGTGATGGCATAGTTTTCACATTTCAGCATTGTAAAAAGTCACAACCACATGTGTTTTCTTTCACAAGGTCCTTCACAAATTAAACATAACCTAGGCAGAATTAGTATCTGCATATAAAATACATGCAAAAATATGGCAGGGAGTGCTAAAAAGCAAAAGCTAAGCATTTTTGGACATGTTTTTGTTTACTTGCTTTGAAGAAAAGTTAGTGAAGAAGGGATTTTATTTACCCATTAATCAGTAAACTCCCTTCGGTAAATTTTACATTGTCAAAACCACAATGTTCAAACAGCAAACAATTCTAATTGGCATGAACCTTTCCAGTCCAGGTGTACAAAGACGCTTCTTATCAGAAAAACCTTTGCACCTAGTTCTCACATTGGAGCTATCTTGGCTTTTCAGAAATATTATTCCAAATTAAGTCATTAATTGTGAAGTAGTTTAGCACAACAAAGCAGGCAGCAAAGTGAGTAAAGCAAAATCAGTCTGGGTTACAAAATTCAAAACACCAGATAATGCTCCAGCATCTGCAACTGCTGGAATGAGAAACCCCACAGTGGATTCCAAAGATTCCCACTATTGTAACAGGTCCTGCTTTGCTTTAGATTTCCCACAACTCTCAGGCATGTGGGGAACAAAAGACATGCCACTGAAGCTGAGATTATGTCAAAAGAGGGGCTGAGACCATTTCATTGGATAAGAAGTGCAGGAACAAAAAGGAAGAAGAAAAGCTGCCCTTCAGGGGCTGATAGAGCTGCATTGGAGGGGCCTGCCCTTAGGCATTTCCTCATTGCAGGACATGCCACAAAACTGATCTGCTTTGCAATCCTCAAAAGAGAGGATATTAAATGGGTACCAAAATGGTTCACACCTGACATTGCTTTTTTGTCCAGATTAGTTTGAAAGAAATTTTATAACAAACATATTTTGATGTGTTAGAACAGAGGTCAGGTGAATCACAAGGCTGTACAGTAAATGAAGTTTGCAGAAGAGGCTAATTTTGGAAATGAAGGTTATCATGTAGCTGCATTAAAAGAAATGATCTGATTAGACTGAAGCAATTTAAATTTATTTCACTGCTTGTTGAGCAGAAAGCAAAGAACCTCTTTTGCTTCCCCAGGGCCCAAAAAATACCTGAAAATGCCCCAGCGAGCAGAATGGAAACATGTATTTTAAAAGCCTAAACTAGTATTTTGAAGTGATGCACTGAAGCATTTACAGGAACCTTTAGGATAAGCAACCAGATGCTCAGTTCTAAAATCTGACTAGTGTTAAAAAATAGAAACAATTCTTCTACAATTAGATTCCTTCATCCTATATTTTTATCTCTTTTTTAAAAATGAATAAAGACTAAGGAAGTGAATTCTAATTCCTGTAATTCCTAATGCAAATTACTAGGGGCAGGAAAAAGCATAGCTTCCCCAAACCCCTCAAACCTATTAAATACTCCAGGGGAGCAAAAGCACATTACAAAAAAAAAAAAATCTATTTCTTAAACCATCTGACTATTTAAAATTAAAAAAACATCTTATAAGTTAATGGATATGAAGGTCTGTTTTGGTTTTGTTTGGTTTTAGAGTTGGGAAATATTTGTTCTGGGTTTTGGTTTCCCCCCTTTTAAACAAACATAGACTTACTAACTAGATCAATCTATAGAGTTTCATTTGAAATTTATTTTATTTCTTCATATTTAAATATTCATTCAAGTTTTTTATCAGCTACTGGTATAGATTGGTATCTCTTTCATCTACTGAGAGCCTTTAAACCTTTGGAACAACCCGTCTGTGCTCAGAGACCCAAGTTAAAAGCATACTACCATACGAAGTCTACATGCACCTAGTATTAAGGAGGAAAAAGTCACATAGCTGTTCCAGAGATCACTAATGTCTAGCATTTTTTTCCATTTAAAATAAAATTTGCTATTGAATTTACAACCACAGGTAAAATATGTCAAGTTTTCAGGCCAGAAAGCTGCATTTTAAAACTTTTCCAGCTGTTTTCCATCCGTAATTATAGCATTAAAACATGTCAAGACTACTTCTGGCCACAATATTCTAATGCATCTCTGTCTGCTACTGCTCCAGGCACGTAGGACAAACAGAACATAACCTGAGGGGGGGGACAGACAGCTGGCAACTTGCCATACAAGTACAGAAACAGAGGAGAGGGTAACATTTGGCTGAACAATAGTGAATAGGCTTTAAGAACTCTAATGCTTAAATAATCAAAGATTTTGTTCCCTCCACCAACCAATAATCAGATTTTTTGAAAGTAACGTGATCAACTAATTACTGTGGTGTTAACATCAATTAACTTATCTTACATAAGCCTTTTGATTAAAACAGGTGCAGTTTAATAGTACAAAGCCTTGGACTGCATACATTTATGCTATACAAGATCAGCCAAGTACCTGACAATACACTGAACGTGTTATCCCTGACATTAACATTGCAGCTTTTGCAGCAGGTTACAATAAACTGATGTTAAGAGCTTTGCACAGAGAAAAGAAACAAACTGACCTCAAATAAAAGGCAATGAAAAAAAACAGACTGTATCTCTGTACATAGACACATTTACAACAAAACCTGACATTTACATGTAATTTACATCTGATTTGTCCCTGTTTGAAAAGGGAGGAGAACAGAAAGCAGGGGAGCAGCGAGACACACGAAGCCGGGGTTCAGTGGGTCAGAGTACCTGAGGATCCTCGGGAGGTTCTGCGTCAGAGCCGGCACCCCCGTGGAAATGGAAAAGTGCACGAGCAGCAGAACAGAGAGCGACACCAGGATGGCCGAGTTAATGACCACCGCCCCGCCAACGAAGCCAAACACAAACAGCAGCATGCAGCCCGGATTCATGGCGCTGCGCTGGCATGGTGGAACGCCGGCTCCGAGAAGGCTACGCAGGGGCCGAGGGGGGATCTTTGTAGGCAAAGTCTGTCATTCAGCCGCCGCCACAAAAACAATGCCATCAGCAGCAGCAGCGGCGTTCCGCTCTCCTGCAGCAGCTCCAGAGCAATGACATCACCGCCCTCCTCCCCCTCGCCGCTCCTCGCAGCATCGATGCAGCAGCGCAGAGGCACGGCCAGCCCGGGAGCGCTTCTCCCTCCTTCCACGCAAGGTTCATCGGCTCCAAAGCTCCCAAATCTGCATAATCTATTCCCAGCGAGCCCTGAGGACGAGCGGGTACCACGCACGCACCCCCACCGCCCTGCACACAAAGCCGCGGCCAGACCGCGGCCGCGCCGGGACAGCCGCTGACATTTTCCCTGCCTGCCCCAACGCAAACACGCCAAAAAGCTGAAATTGTTTAAGGCTAATTAATGTACAAAGTATATCTCAACGCTTAGCAGCACAACAGCAAAAGCCTCTTTCTACGGATTTCTACGCTGTTCTCTTACCGCATTCCAATCATACAACGAATCTTTCCGATTCAGCCGAACCGTTGTTGTAGGATTAAAGAACAAAGTCTTGCAAACACAAATGAATGGATTTTTTTTCTCTCATTTCAGGGTGAGAGAGCAACAAATAGCTTACCTAATTCTACTGTGTGTTGTGGATTCTAGCTGATCACCCCCTGTTAGCTGATGAAGTTTGGTTCTTTCCAAGTGCTCCATATAATTGTGAATCATCTGTTTACAAGGACAAAAACAGCAAGAAATATTTAGTAACATTTACTTGTACTACAACTGCTAAGTTCTTGACCAATATATTCTCCCCCTGTAGTGCTAAATAGTAAAAGTATTTAGAGACATTAAAGAAATAAAGAAAGCAGCAAAATTATACAGTGTGTAAACCCACAAACCAGAAGAGAAGTCCATACTAAATTAAAAATATTAGAGAACTTCCTTGTGCATTCATGCACAGGAAACATCCTAAGGGTAAATAAAGTGCATGCAATATTTCAAACATGAGTTTGGAAAAGAAGTACCATGCTCAAATACATTTTTGAGTCTGAGACCTCTATGTCCAGCAGATATTAGCAGTTTTTACATGATACATAGTAGGCACTATAGGCCTAATTGCAAAGTACTGTGAAGGTCAGACAATATGCCCCTCACATACTAAACACTCTGGATCCACGGGCTAATAATCAGATTATTTCTGTAGGCAGAAATATTAAGTACCCATTTCTTCTCCTTTTTTCTTCTAAAATACAAATAAGCTTTCTGTATTTTCTACAAGGGAAGTTTGGTTTTAAATTAACTAGGCTGACATCTCATTAGAAGGACAGTGGCTGTGGATTTTTAGCACTCAAGATGAGCTCTGCTTGCTCTCTTTCTCACAAGAGACAAGCGCAGGCCAACACGGTGACTCCTGCAGACATAACTTATTTAATGAGCTCTGACTCCCGTGGCCAAAGGATGCTGCTCTCAGCATGTAACTGATCCAGGACATGCATGGGGAGCAGGTATTACTGCATCACTCCAAGGACTTCATCTGGACACACACCTCTGAGTTTAAAACTGGGAAAGCCTGAGGAAAGCCTACATGCAATTTGGTATTTTTAGCACTTTCAACACTCACATTCACAAATGAATAGGGCTCTAGGAACAATAAAGGAAGAAAGAAATCACAGGTGTACTGCAGAGGAATTTAGTGTAGTTTTTTTTCCTGAGACATATTCAGGTCACATCTTAACAGCTTCCTCTAGAAATAAAAAAACCTATTCTTTAGAACTGCAATTTCTTCTGCTATTCTACAAAGGGTATACAAACACTTCAGAATAGTGATATTACCAGGCATTTGTACAACCAGTGTTATATAACCTTTTGTTTTGGGGGCAGCTGCACACATGAGGACTGAACTCAGCAGGACCTGGAAACCTACATCTACATATTACTCTCAAATCAGATTTGATGTATCCAAGTTTGACCTTCAGATGCCACCAACCTCAGCGCCAGCTTCTCCTCAAATCCTGCTTGCCACCATTAGCTACATAGGAACATATATTCTTAGTTTCGGATTTCTTTGATCAAACAAACTGGGTTAAGATATCCTGACTGACAGATATTCTACAAATCAGTAACTTATGTTAACTACTGGTTACATACAGATGTTGGTTTCCCAGCATTCACCTGAACTAATAAAAATAATTCAGAAAAAAACCCATGCTATTTTTAGAGAAACATTATATAATATGCTTGAACTGCTGTCAAAAGCTTACAATATTTATCCTCCAACAAAATGCAGCGTTTCACCAGACCATCCCATTTGTTTTCTGATTTTTAATGCTTGCTCACACACAAAGGCAAACAAAAGGATTGAAAGCTCCACCTTCAACTACCCACATTTGGTTTTTTCCATTTTAACCAAGCAGGCAAAACTAGGTGTTCCAATTGTTCCTCTGCATAGTTTTACACAGATTTATTATAATGCAAATTAATTTAGAAATTCCAGGGGGGATAAGCCCCAAGAATGCATAACTTTGAAATGCACATTAGACCATTCTGTATCCTGTTCATGTACTCCCTCATCACAGGAGGAAGATATTGCTGACCTGCCTGCAAACACTCCCATTTGCAGCACACTGATTGGTTTCTCAAAGTAAAATTTTAAACAGAACAATTGTTGTGTTTTCAGCCAGTGAACAGAAGATGAGTGACCAGTACCTCTCCAGGGAACTACTAACACATGGGAAAAAAGAATAGGGTCAGTAAAACCCATAGAACTTTCATGTTTTGCAAAGGACATGGTTTTAACCTACTCTCTTCCCCCCTCTCAGTATGTTCTTTTGTTTACTGAAATGTCTCATCACATTTACTACCCACAGAGACTGGAGGGTAGGTCAATTGAAAGAACTGTTCAGTTTATATTGTTCTGCAGCTGAAAATGATGCTGATAATAAAATAAGCAAATCTGTAGATCACATACTTCAGCACAATGCACGTAAGCTATAGGAACCCAAAAATAAAATTATAAACAAAATGTGCAGTGCTGCATGGTAACTTAAGATTCACAAAATCATAAGGCTCTATGTGCACATGCAGCACTCCATGGCAATTTCTCCACAGATCCAGGCTGTATGTGCCTGTGGTGTCCAAAAAAACAGAACAGTGGTACCACCATGTAAAGCCCACTCTCTGCCTCAACCCAGGGTCCCAAGGATAAAAGTTGACAATACTGGAATAGTGTCCACAAGGAAAAGAGTTCCTCACCCTCCCTCCCTCCCCATGGGATGGGGAGCTTCACAGCTGGTGCTGTAGTCATAAGATATGGTGTGTGAATTCCCAACTTTCATAAACTTAATTTGAAGGTTAAAGTAATAAATTAAATACTGCAGCTTGGGAAGTAAGCCCACTAACTGCTTATCTGCAATAAAATTTTGAAGACTCGCTCCAAAATCACTGGGATTTGAACCAGATGACATCCAAAAATCTTTTCAATCTAAATGACCCTCAAGCCTTGGCATATCCATGAAGTGCCATTCTGATCCAAAAACGTGTAATGAATTAATGCACTAGAATTCTGAGTGCTCAAAATCTGATTAGAAGTTCTGCTGTTTTGAGATTATTCAGCTGTCGAAATAAAAAGGTTTTAATACTACTGACATTTTAAAAATAGACTTAAATGGATTGAATTGCTCTCCTCTCAGTACAAGATTTTACTGAAGTTATGCTAGAGAACAGATGATAAATAATTGACTATGTCTACCCCCTTTCTCTTCAATACAAGCTGCAGTCAATATTTAATCATCCTTTCACTACTGACAGCTCGCTCTGCTGCCCATGAAGTCCACAAGTATTTTGAATAAAACCAGTTGTTCCAAGAAACACACATCACAAACACAGAGCACTTCAGCATTGTTGTAATTAAACACATTGCTCAATTACCATTAGCTGAGGGGATTAAAGATAAACTCAGAACTTGGAAGAATTACCTTAATTAACAGCATTTCACAGTTCAGGTGTTAATGATTTTAGGGCACATGTGCAAACTGACTACAACAAGCTTTTAAACACATTACAGCATGAACATGAAATCCATTCCCTTTGAATGCAATGTCTTTCCATCTCAAAAAAATACTCAGATTGGTTTCCTCATATGGCACGTGACAAGTTTTACAACTGCAGAAATATTATAAGGTTTTTCTACATCTTAAGCACTCAGTAACAGACAATGAACATCCTGGCACTCATTTCAATTTCTACTCTTACAAATATAACCACTCCCAGTGTACACAAGCCTAGCACTTTCCTTGTCACAAACAAATGTGGATATGCCATGTTGGGAATATTGTTACCTGTACCTTTGCCTTAACCAGGTTGAGAGCATCTCCTTTATACCTTCCTTGCTCTTTCGCTCCTCCTTCCTTTTTGTGTCACTGCTTTAGCTCCCCCCAGGCAGGTTTTAGTAATTCTTTGGCTGTCACACCAGGCTCAGTGCTACAGCCCTCACTGCTTATCCTGCACATCCAATCAGGCTGGGCACAAGCAGCTCCTCCCTTTGGGAATGTGCACCCAACTGCGTGTATATAGATCTTTCTCTGTCCCATATAATCTAGATTTACTGATGTAACAGATATTTCTAGAATCTCCTTGATTCAGTATCAAAGTCCTAAACATACTTCCATGTACCTTTTTTCCTTGCAGGGTTTGTGGTTTGTTTCTCACCTAAGTAAAAGCACAATTTCCACTGGAGAGCTTGATGCATCTTTATCCACACACAAGATGGTGTTGCTGGCAGATACAGTAATATGTGAATATGTTAAACCCAGGTTTTATAGATCAAGCTGTTAACACTCAACATAAGGCTTTAGAAAAAGTATTTACTTGAACAGATATCCAAAGTCTAATCTCACAGACAATGTGACAGCTGTCCATGCTTAGCTGTAACTGTAAGCAGACACCTCCACTAGCCTTCTCTTCCTGTCCCCTGCCTAGGGACTTGCTGGGGATATGTTTATCCTAATGAACCTGACCAAGTCCATTCCCCCTGCCAGAGCCAGGCTCACTGTTCTGTCATGCTGTATCAGTGCAGAACAATGAGAAACTTCCATGGCCCAATTATGCTTCATTAAACTAAGCCCATATTCTGTGTGTCAGGGAAAGATATCGAACCACCTCAGCCTGGTGTTTCCAAAGGGAGAAAAATAATAACTTCCTTAAATAGAGAAAGAAGAGGTTTATTTTGGAAACCTGTGCAGAGAGAGGCCACAGGTATTACTCAATTCTCCAGAAGATGCTCAAGTATTGCTTTGCCTCAGTTTCCCAAATGAGTAATAAACATAAAAGCCTTAGCCAAGCCTTTAAAAAGCCAGTGCCATAGTTATGAAGTTATGCCCTTTAACTCTGCAGAAAAAAGAAAGAAAGATCCTTTACCTCCTACTCAGCAGGCAAAACCACCCTGAATGGTTTGCTCTGAAAGACGTACCAGCAGCAGTGCATCATCTCAGCAGCAAAGGCAAAAAAGCCCCCACAGGTACACAGAGCAGACAGGCCTGCTTTTATCCAGGCACTAAAACAAGCCAGATCCTATTAAACAGAACAGTATTTGAGATACAAGAGGCAACTGACAGAATTCCTTTCTAAGTCTAGAGAGCAAAGATCTGAAGATTTTTGTGTTAGACCACTGTCAACCATTCTGCTTTCCAGCGCACTGCCCTTGGCTGTATGATTGCTTCCTGCATCTGGTCCTTTACAGTCACAGAAAAATGGAAACAAGACTTTGCATAGTTAGGTTCCAGAAGTTCCACTTCAGGAACTCCAGCACACTGCTTTGTCACTCATCCAGGTTGTTAGAGCAGAGTATGATCAGCACAAGATCAAAACCCACTGCAAGCACAGGAAAGACAACGAATCAGAGCACAGATGTCAGAACATGCTCAGGCTGTTCCATCCATTCTGTTCTGACTGAACATTTTATCCTCTTCACTACCTGCTACACCCCACCTTCCAAGCTGCCATCTCAACTGCCCAGGTTCTCACACCCTAATCCATTTAAAATCAAGCCAGTTAGCCCAAGTACAGTCTTAGTGGGAAGGAGGCTTAATGGGATGTCCTGTACTCACACCAGCCAGCCTACCCCCCTCTCCAGAGAGCAGCAAGACAGAGGCTGATTTAACAGAAGGGTGATGGAGGATAAAGCCTGTCCCCAGAGCCCTCCCCAGCCAGGGCAGCCCTGCTGTCTCTGCAGCTGCAGACACCTCATTGCTGGGCAGGCTGGTGCTGGAGCTGCAATGCAGAGCCCTGTCTCTGGCAGGCTGAGCTCCAAGGAGAACTCCCAGCTCTCACCACAACACACACACTGTGGAGAGGGATTGATTGAGCTCTCTGCTTCACAACCCTAGTGGAACTCCCCAACGTGACTCAGTTTCAGTATGTCTTGGTCCATTGGGACTGAAAATGGGTGACATTCCCTGGGCTGCTGAGCCAGCACCTCTGCTGGGCAGTGAACTCCAGCAAAGGCAGGTAGGGAGGCCTGAAAGGTGGGTATCATGAAGGACATGGATACAGAACCTTACTCAGGTCAGGAGCTGCAAGAGAAAGACATCCAACTCTGAAATACTCATCTGTGAAATAAAGAATAAGGGGGAGTGGGAGGTGGAAGGAAACAAATACTGAAGACTGAAGAGAGAAAAATTGCTAGAAATTAAGATTGCACAAAATGCAGTCACATTGCATCTTTAACATGACATCTGTCAAAGTAAGCACTGCCAACACCTTAGAGCTAAATTTAAAAAAAATGATCTTTCTAATGCTCTGTTCATTATTTGGTCAATTGAAAGACAATCAATTGCCATTTCAGTAAGTACCAAGTGGATCACTTGTAAAAACAACAGTGAAGCAGACTCAGAAGGAAAGAAGTATCCCTTCCTAGTAAAACATGGAAGAAGAAAGTTTCAGAAACAAGTATTTGATAGAAATATTTGATCCAATAAACCTGATAAACCTAAATGCTGAAAGGAAGTTGGATACCTGCCAAAATACCTTGCATTAAAAGAAAAAAGTTACTACACAGACCTAAAGTGTTAGAATTAGCTGGGAGAAAGGGAAGCAGGGAATCACAAAGGGAATGGGGAGATGGGCATTATTATCAGCCAGTCCTTTCCAGTTCCCAGCTATTTCAGTCCCTGAGCCTCAAACATGCACCAGATACAGCATTAAAATGCTGAGATGCTCTATCCTTAAAGGAGGTGCATCTTTGCAAGACTCAAAATGGTCTGGAAAACAAAGAAAGAAGGAAGCAGTCATACTGAAAGGGAGGAGTACAGAAAACAGGAGATCCGATTTTAGGAGAACAGAGGTATGGATATACCATGGTGCACTACAAATTATATCTTTATGAAGAAAGGACAGTCACCCCAGTAATAGTAAAGCCCAAGGAAACACCTCTCCCTACACCAAAGAGAGTGAATTTAAGATGTAAAAGCATTTAATAAATTGGAATCAAACCAGCAGAGGCTGTTGTCCACTTTGGAGCAAAACCTATGTAAAAAGATATTCAGAACATGTCATTAGCATTTCATTGAATTAATGGTGCCCAATACATTTAGTTTAAGCTTGAACTCTGTGAAACAGAATTCAATAAAAACCTGCCAGTTCTATTGTGACAGATCCCACAGGCTCTAATTACAATAACCAAAACTCTGCAAGCACCCAATACACGGAAGTACTTCCAGTTCAAAAGGATGCCAAACCTCAGCTGGCAGCATGAAGATTTGTCACTTCTCATTTTACTTAGATTTCCAGTTTTCAACAGATGTTCCCTTCTAAAGCAATTATCTAGTAACAAATGTGATTTTAAAAATGCTATGATTTCAGTAAATATATGGATATTTTTATAAGCTTCAGAAGTCTGGTCACACAATACTTGAGCGCTACAGACTGGTTGTGGTTCCAAGTCACTTTTCAGCTGCTGTCAGTATAAAGCACCTGAGATCACTGAAAGTATTTAGGATAACCAAATGTGACATCTGCATCTGCTTCCCCTTTCCCCACATGGGTCTTTTGGACTGGGAGCAGTCAGTATGGCACTGCCCTCTTTGGTAGGTAGCAAGGATCTAAAAACAGCTCTCTGACCTTCCACAGGCAAAGCAAGGAGAGTAAGGAGAAGAACTGTGCTCACTAGTGGGACTCCAGATTAATCAGAATACTTCAAAGCACCTAGTGACTTCCTCACTAAAACATGTATATGACTTAGGCAGTAAAACATCCCTGCATGGGAAAGACAACCTGCTACTGAAAACTAAAGCACTGCAAGTCCTGTTTTTATGCTTTGGACCTAACCTAAACAGTGTGGCTCTTATTTATTTAAAATAACAAATTCAAACTTGTTCCATCTTCATCAGCAAATCCCATTTTCAATAGCATTCAATAAAGTATGGGAGGGAACTCTTTTAATCACAAATCCCAGTAGGCCAGGTTTTGAAAGTATTTGTTCCTTCAATGGTACAAATAAAACCAACACAGAAAATTGATGGAAAGAGTATGAAAATGTAATTTCATTTCTATTTCTTTGAAGCTTATTAGTGTGCTTTGACGAACTGCCTTTGAAATATGGAAGAACAGATTCCTTTTTAAAACTTCTCAATATCTGACAAAGCTATAAAAATGACAAATGTGTCATCAAGCATTGAGAAATAGACACTTAGATGTGAATGAGGAAAACTACATCACCAAATGAAGCCTGGTTACAATTCAGTGTACAAACCAAAACATTCAACAATTTTCCCAATTGCTCACAATGCAAGGTTTTCCACAGATCCACATTTTTACAGATACCCCAAAATCATCTTGGTGTAACAACCTACCTCTGTATGTCTTGAATGAAGTGCATTGTATTCCTTCTTGAGTTCTGCTTCACGCTCCTCAAGTCTGCTAACTGGAAAAAGAAAAAAAAATGAAGAATTAAAACTAAATTCAGAGTTCTAGTGAGATTGACTTGCCTGGGACTAAGCAAGCAGATTACAGTATTCCTAGTAGTAAATAACACAAAGCAGGATAAAAAGTATGTCAGTGGTTTTGTTTTTTAAGCTCTTATCACTGAGTTTCCTAAGTCCATCAATAGCAGCACAATCTTGCAATTTGCATTCCCCTAAAAAGCCAAGTTCTATTTTCCCCTGCTGATTGCTAGGCCAGTGAGAGGGGATTTTTCTGTTCAAGGCCAGCTTACTGCTCACCCCAATCCAGATGGTTTCACATGGAAACCACAGCAAGAGGCAGAGACCACATCACTCAATCCCAGATGAAGCTATGGGCTCCAGCTAAGGTCCTGCATCAGTCCCCTAAAACACATCCACACAGTTTCCAGACTGTGTTTAACCAGGACAAACATAGCCAAGGTATTTGTTAAAACAGGTTCAAGCCCTATGCAGTACAGAAATTAGGGTTTCCACTGGCATTCACTCACACTTCACTGAGCATTAAGGCAATAGATTTAAAGGAAGAAAACATCTAAATACTTCTGTAGGTATTCTAAGAAATTAAAAATACACCTAGCAGATTTAGGAGAACTTTAGACAGCAAGTTCTTATTAGAAAGAGACGGAACAAACCAAGCAGCCCAGCTCATCTGTGCTGTGCTTCAGCTCAGATGAAACTGAGCTGAAACAAACTGTGATATCCCAAAGCAATTAATTTGCAGAAAAATTAACAGCATTCTGAACCATCTACACACAACTTATCCTGTCACTCAAACACAAAGCATTTTTGCTGCTTAGATGTGAATTCCATCTTTTTATTCAGGTATTTTTGAACACAATATTTATGTGACATAAGCATGTGTATCAAACTGTGTAACTGAGCTTATTCTACTTGCCATGCTTAAATACCCCTGGGAAAGTTCAAATCTATAGTTCCATGTTTCCAGAGAGTCATTGCCAGACGCACATTATCTGAAGACAAATGCCAAGATCTTCTCTGCCACTTGTGTATTTTCATGTTGCCAACTGGGTCTTCTGAAAATTAGTTCTTGATATACCATTTCTTTTTCATCCATATATCTATATTTTGGCACAGTATTTTATCATAAGTATGTTTCAATGGAAAAAAGTCTTTGCCCGAGTCAAATGCTGGAACCAAAATACATAACTGTCTACTCACTCAAATCTGTGTAAACATTCTGAACTCCCAATCTAATCTTGCTCTTACAAGAATATTAAGTTCCTTCACACAACCTTTTGCAGTCCACCTATAAATATCTGACCAAAATATTACATCAAATATTATTTATAACATTGCCAGATCGAATGCTTCCATTTCTGCCCTCATATAGAACGGAACAAAAGGTCTTTGGATCAAATAGCAGCAAGTGAGGCACAAGTATCTGTAACACAACATATAGAAAAATGTATTTTACAGCACAATGCGTGCATCTAAAAAATACATATTTATGTGATGTAGAACACTACTGAATGGAAGAGTTCAGTTCGTTGTTTTGAGACACAAGTTGTTTTAAGTCTCCTTGTACACTTGAAGTGCAGTTTTATGGAAGCCTTTGGTAAGAGACTACAGAAACAAGAGTCAGAACTTACAGTTATCAAAGTTATGATGTGACAGACCATCTTTTATCCACTATCTTTGCCTGACATCCTAGTCATGAGTTATGAGATGTTAAACAGCTGCCCAGCAGAGATACTCAGCAGCTGCCACATGAGCACACTGTGCCCAGGCAGTGTGCCACAGCTCCCAGAGGATCACCCTGGCAACCCTTCCACTGTGCTAAACTTGCTTTGGGAAAATAGGAAATCAGAAAGTGCAAACTGCACAACTGATGGGCCTCATGTTTGCTGAAACCATCTCCCTCTCCTACCAACAGTGTCCAAGGAGCCTCCCTGCTGCTTCACGCTGGGTGGTGAAGTCACGGCTCAATTTGGCCTTGCCAGGAGCTCCCACACAAACCAGGGTGATGGACCCAACACTATTCAGTGAGCTCGTGTCTAGACAGCGCAGCCAACTCCAGGGATGAATTCTGCAAGTGGATTCTGGGAAAGTACTCAACAGTGCATTTAATGAAGATTAACACCACATCAGGTGTTACCAACACCCTTCTTTGCAGCTGCCCATAACCAGCCTCCAGGAAATCCACAGAAGCATTTCCCACTGTTACAGATAGAGCACACACTTGCACAGGCCTTGAGGTGCCGTAAAGGAGCACACTGCTTCCTCCCTCTGTGAAGAAAGAAATGCTTTAAAATGTTTTAAAATTTTAATGTCCCAGTTATAATAAATAGCTCCTTGAATCAAGTCATTGAAGACAAATGTACATAGCTAGTGATGCTGTACAGTCAAGGGGGATATCTCCATTAGATCTGACCACTGTTTTCATTAGGTACAAAGGTTAAAACTATTAAGGGCCCAGAAGATGATATAACTGACATTAAGCACTTTCTTCTGGAAGTCATTTCCAGCTGTGCAACACATTACCTTCCTAGAGCTGGAAGTTTCAGCCAGAAGAGGATGTACACTAAGTTACATACCCTCAACAGACACCACAGTAACAGTCCTCAGAACTGGTTTTTCCAATACCAGCAGAATGAGACACAGCACTGGAAATCTATTCTACCCAAAATATGCCTCCCATCAAGATAAGATCTTGCCAAAATAACCAACAGAATACACTTTGTTTTTCCAATTAAACACTGCAAGAGATCAGATATTCCCTGAGGATCAGAAATCACCACTGACTTGAACACAGAGTCAGAAGAATTTTGAGGAAGACCACCAGATTCTTGCCCCAAAAATGTGGAGAAACTTAAGTCACTATTAAAGGAACATTCCTATCAGCAGTAACAGGAAACTAAATAGGAGGGAAAAAATGCCTTTCACTGGCACCCAGAAGTACATTTTAAACTGAATTGTTGCCAGTTCCATTTTAATACACCAACATACAAAGGAGTGGATGTCTGGCCCTGATAACACCCCAGGAGGAATGGAGCTGTGTGCTGGCAGTGCCTGCCACATGCTGGGCCTGCCAAGTGCCAACCAGACATAGTTCCTATCAGCTTGACTTAGGTAACAATACAAAAAGTTCCTCTGATATTTCAGTCTCAGACTTTTTTCCACTAAGATGTCAAATTCTTATGGGTGGATGAAAAAATTAGTTTGATAATATACATCCTAAAAGCAAAAGTATCCATTGTCTCTGTTGCAATGTGTCTTTACAAAGCCATTACAAAGCCTTGTTACATCAAGGAAGATCTCACATTCCAAGATTACACTGTTTAAGATAATACATGTGCTAAATATAACATGCAACAAAAAAGTTGCACTACTCACTCTTAGAAGCTTATGTGGAAAAAAATATAAAGGTCTTCAAGCATCATAAGTATGAGCATAAAATGCAAATATTCTAGTGCTTTTAGGCAGATGAGGAAGTATCCCCCTGGAACATCACCACCAACTCAAACCCAAGGCCTCCTTGCAAACTTCTCCAGCACTGTCAATGTTGTAACACCTTTAATGACCTGAGGTACCAATCTCGATCAAAGGTCTCTCAAAGAAAACCAATTAAGCCTAAAAATGGGAGATTTAATATAATAGTAAACTAGAGAAACTGGAGTTTCTGTCTCCTGACAGCATTATGAGGAATTAGGCAGCTAAGCTGCCCACCCTGCCTGTTTGAAAGTCAGAGCTTACCTCCCAAGTCTGATGGCTTTTACCAAGTTTGGAACACCCTTCATCTGTATGTTGTCCTCTGCCTCAAACTCCTGATAAGCCTGAGGGGGAGAAAGAGAAACAGACCTGCTAGAATGGCAAATCCAACCAGTGTGATGCCTTCAAGAGGAATTAAAAGTTCCTCCTACACAAGCCAGGACAAAGATCCAGCTCATTAAGGAGCCTTTCCTGGCACCAGGACTGTCTGAAGACTCTCCTTGGACAGCTTTCATCCAGCTCCATTCTTTAATGCAGGTCCCACACCAAAGTTAAGATGCAGATCCAGAAGGACCTTATGACCTCCTAAGTAGTTGCCAAAGAGCACACACATCACTCATGGACTGAAAAGAGGACTGAGCTATCAAACAAGTATTTAACCTGGAAGTGGTAAGACCTGCAAATCAAACCAGCACAGAAAACTGATTTGTAAAACAAGTGAAAAATTCAACCCCTTGGCAAGACCAACATCTTCAAGTCGCTCTTACACTGTGAACTACAGGTCTAGATCTCAGTTTAATAAGTAGGGCACTCGAAATTATGAAGATAATTTAGCTGTCAAGAATGCTCTGTTGATAGGAAATATCAACATATGCAGCAGCAATGGTCTTATCCCTGACACTTCTGGACTGTTCAAGTTTGCACTATGTCTCAGGCACACAAAATCCCTGCAATTTGTTACCAAAAACCCAACAAAAAACTCAAAAAAAAAACGAACCTCTTTAAACATTCTGCTACAACATTTAATATGAAGACAACCACATGCCAGGACATTCTTCACATAGGTTGAAACTCAATCAAGAATATATACAAGAAACTTCTATACAAAATCAAGTCAAAAACCCAACTCCTTGCCCAGTCTCTGCACAAAGAAGCGTTTCACTAAGAAAACTTTTGATTGACTGCTTTGCAAACAGTGGGATGCTCCATTTATGTTTGGCTATTGAAGCAAGTCCCTGTCTGAGAAAATCCACATGAAGTCAGTGTGGACACAGAAGCTTTAGCAGACTGGATTTGTTTTTAAAGCCAGTGAAAACTCAGGAATGCAAGATTCTAAGAGACATTTAAAGTCATTTTCTTACTTACTGCAATATTTTTAGCAACAGAATCAGTATAACAACCAAACTCCAGCACATAAACTACAATACTCCCTTAATTTAAAAACACACATGAGCACTTAATTATACACCAGTGGATTTCAAGCTACTCTCACCACTTTTGCTCAGGTATATTAATAGCCAAGTTTAAAGCAGACCAATCACTGCTCTAATTTCCTGCTCCATTTTATTTTAACCTTGAGTCCTGTAGCTCAGCTTGGTGCAGGGCTCTGGAGCCAGCTGTACCCCCTGCTCCATCTAGTGGGCTGCTGGCTCCCAAAACCACACAGACAGCAGGTGTTTGGGAACAGCATCAGGCAGCCAGGAAAGGCACTGGGATATGCACAGTCAGGAGGAAAACCTCCCTTTCCAGCACACCCTGATACTCACAATTCTCCTTACAGAAGGATTTTCCAGGTGTAGTGACTGATACCTGGGGCACAGTGTAGCAAAGGGCAGGGGGAATCTGCCTGCTAAACAAACCTGTGATGATGGTGGACATCATCAGAGACGAGGAACGTCCACACTGAGAACACACTGGCAAACAGTTCAGTTCCACATCTGCTAATCAAGAAACACAAAAACTTAAGCCATTCTGTTCCTCCTTTGCTGGAAATCAGATTAGTTCTCCTGTTGTCAGTCTGTGAAAATGAAGTAGGAACAATCCAAACCCCCAAACTGAACAAACCTGAACTTTTCAACTTCTTTCCAGGATCTATTGAAAAGATTCCTTGTATTCCTTGAGACAAACACCAGTTGAGCAATCCCTAGAAACAGCATTTACTGACAGAGGTGTTTAGTTATTCACATCACCATCTGTGCAGATACACAAATCAAATCTCAAAACAATTTTCTGGGAAGTTTCTGTTTCTATTAAACTTCACAGCTGAAATTTCACATCAGAGTCTCCCTGTTAAACTACAGATCCACATGAACTGCATGATATCCCATGTACAGGGATATCTCAGATATTGGATGCCTTCAGATTATCCATGAGAGGCTGACTGCCTGGGTGTACATTACAGCAATGCTGGTGTCCTGAGAGCTCAGAGGAAAATCAAATATCAGATAACATCTGCAGAACATTCACAACAAAACCTGGTCTTGCATTTTCTCTTGAAGCCAATGGAAGCAATAATTCTGTTTAGCTTCTGAGGATAACAAATGTTTTTAGGTCAGCTGCCAAAGCGTTTGTCTCATATCCCAAATAAAACCTTCAGCAAGCAATAGCTGCTCAGTGTCACCTGACAGGGGAAATACCATCATCCCTCCCAACAGCTGTGTCACAACATTTACAGCTCCAAAACCCAAGAGTTGTTTCTTGGGATTATACTTGTTTGGGGTTTGGTTGTTTGTTTTGTTGGGTTTCTTTTAAAAATGTCATTTTCCCCAAATATAATCTATCTTGAGCACAAAACTCAGGTTTGATAAACTGAGGTATGTGGATATATCTGTTGCCTTGTCAAATGCAGTTTGTTATCTTGTTGTACTTTAGCACTAGGCAGATCCAGAAAAGGAGCCAAATCTTTCAACTCCCACAGCCTACCACCTCCATCAGAAAGCACTTCAGTCATGCAGACACTGTGTTTTTCAGATTCTCTAATAAATAAGTTACTCCAAGAATGATTCCTCCAGAAAGCCTATGCCAAAGCTGTTCCATTCCTGTAGTAAGTCAAAATACACTACAGTCATCTTTTACTCCCAAAAATTTAATTAACTTACAGCTTGAAATACATAAAGAAAACTGACATTCCCAGAAAAAGAGGCAAGTAAGCAAACTAAAATAAACCTCTGTAGGCCCCCCCACCCCAAACTCAGTGGAACATCACGTGAGCTCTGAGAAGATCTTATCCCTTCCTGTAACTGGAGACTGAGCACTATCCCACCAGTATCATGTGCCTTCACAGAGCACTGCTGGACAAACGAGCTGCGTATTGCTGTTACAAGTTTTTAACAGCCCTCTATTTTCCAGGTCCAAGGTTGACATTTCAAACATTTTAATGCTGCAAACAAATTACAAGTAGAACTAGGGGGTGTCACAACAGCAAAGACTTTAAATAATGTGGAAGTCAGGTATTTTCAAGCTCTTGTAAGAAATGTTTAAGGCTATATCAAAGACTAGCATTGGCCTCAGATACACACCACTGCAGAACAGAAGCATGTTATTTATTGAACACCTGGCATTGTCATGTTCACAGGTGCCCTCTGCTGCTGAGAAGAAAAAAATTACATGAATTCTAGAAGGTAAGTCATAAACCCAAAAACAGACGTTTGCCGACACTCAGTAAAAGCTTTACTATAGACCCACAGCAAGAACTTCTAAAAACTCTGCCTGTATCAACATTATTCCTAAACAAATCCTCAGGACCTTTGCGTTATTTAACTTGCTTGACCTTCCACATGGCACAGACCCCAAGAGCACAGGCACTGCCTTTCCCCCCTTCTCTGTCCATATACAGCTGAGAGCCAGAGCACATGAGGGACAGGGGCAACCCAAAAAAGTTACAGCCAAGAGCAGCAATGCAAAACAAGATGAAAAGCTGGATCACAAGCCAAGGAGCTTCACCAGTGCTGCACATTCCTGTGCTCAAATAGAAGGCACAGATCCTTACACCTCTGCTCTCCTTTAAGCAGTTGTAAAGTTTAAGAAATTACCCCCGGATGCCACATATTGCACCATTTTTTGGCAGCAAACTTGACTTAGGCAACCACCCATCAACTACCCAACTTAGCCCGTCAACTACCAGGACTGCATGCTACACATCAGGCAGGAGTGGTGACTCCAGTGCATCTGCTCCCACCACTTGGGATTTCATCATCAGCTAGGCTCACAGTCCTCCCAGCAGCGTCATGCTGTCATCTCCCCCTCTTTCCACTTCCTCCTAAAAAAGAACAGAGCACTTCAAGGTAGTTCACTCATCTGGCAGCAACTGTCTCCACTTCTGATGCAGAGAAAAGAAGTCAGTGAACCACAGGAACTTAGCAACTGGTTGACAGAAAATAACCTCCTGATTTCACTTCTGTAATTTCAAACGGCAGCTTTATTCCAACCTAACTGGTTGAATACATGGCTATGGATGCAATTCCACAGGGTCAATTTAAGTGCTAAGAAATACTCTTTTTTTCTTTTGATTTAGTGTGACAATCACTTAGACTGCACAAACAAGCCCTTACAATTCAGGGCATAACAACCATAACTTCTTGAGCAATTTTTACTGGCACACAGGTTTAAGCACATATAATCAAGCTGAACTCAACCATGTAACTTAAGAGATGCCCCAGCTGACAAGTCTTCACTAAATGCTCAGCACTGACAGTGTTCAAGAGAATGATTCAAAACTTTTTAACGGACAAAACTTGTTCTCACAGGCTTTGCTTATTTGAGGAAAACCACAGAGCACAGGCAGCCACAAGAAGCAAGAAGTCTTGCAGCTGAAGTACGACACGGAACCACGTTTTACCTGTTTTTCATTCTAATCTATTAATCATGTCATGAACTGATGCTGTGATCTCAGACTCTGCACTCCAAAGCCAGGTTTTATTTGCTTACTTGCTCTGTGCCAGGCATTTGCAACTCCCATTACCAGTGATAACACTGCCACTGTTTTCAATGTCGACGCGGTAACACAGTTGGCAATACCAGAGCCTAATTTAGATGCACAGGCAGTACTATAGGAAGTAGAAGAGAAAAAGAAATATAGCTAAAAGACTTGGAGCTGAATTAAAGTGACACATCGGTGATTGGGATCATACAACATGCCAGGTGCCTGGTAATGCAGTAAGGTTAAGCTGCTTCAAGAATATAGACACTTGTATGGTTTTCATACCTTAGAAATACAGAGCACTAAAAAAACCAGTTCACTTGCATAATATTCATTAGATGTTCAGCAAATGTGGTTATGTCCCCTTTGATCTTGCTCTGCATCAGCAGCATCTCAAATCTTCCCAGCAGCCTTTCATGTTGTCCCAGACAGCTTATCAACCCCAAGCATAAGCAAACTCTGTGTTCAACCCAGCCCAATTGTTTCTCCAAAGATACAATTTTGCCAACACAGAAAATTTTTCTCCAATAAAAAGACTTTTTTCTCCAACAAATAGATTTTGGAAATGTCTAAAAGCCATTGTTCTATCACCAGAGCTTTACGTAGTTATGATAACTGTTTTTAGCAACATTACTTCTTACAAAAAAAGTAGTTCTAGCACCCCTCAGTGCTTCTACTGGAACAATTGAGTTTCTTGGGCAAATACTTTCATTATTATCATATATACACATACACACAATATATAATTAAAACTTTAAAATCATACATATATTTGAAGGCTTCAAAGCAAAAAGAGAATTTCATACCAACAGACTCAGAGAGGAATATAAAATGTTGCTATCAACACACCGTAAATGTAACTTCTATTAGAGAAACTCCAGATATGCTGCCACATATATTGCCAGAAATCCAAACTGAATTTTTCCTTTTTGTGCAACCACTTTGTCCTTTGGATTGCATTAACAGAATAAAGCCATGGCCTATAGGATACAATGCAATCTTGATCCATAATCTTGTTGTCAGAGACCAGGGTCTCCCATGAACGAGTTGTTTGGGCTGTGGGTTTAGAGCACAGGCCTTCTGGAAACAGTGTCTTTGTTACCAAAACAGACCACTTAACTCCTGCTACAATGTTTTCTTTTCCCTTCTTGTGCCGCCCTTAAACACACACCCACCCCCATTCCCAAGAATCACAGCGTTTCTGGTACAAGTCTCTACTATCTGCTTCACAATTATCCATTTTAGCCTGACTTCATCTACAAAGAGACAATCCTAGGAAATAATCACCCTGGTGTTTGCTAGGAAAGATTGCTTGAAGTGTTCCTTCATCCCTGCCTGTACAGAATCTGGGAATATTTGAACAGTGGATATGAAGCAGGTGATGCCTCTAAGACTTGCCAACACCATTCTAAACTGTCCAAATTTACGTAAAATTCTGCCGTAGATGCCACCTACATTCATCTTAACACTCTCAGACACTCCTACCCTGCTATAGACTCAGTCATGCCACTGAAAATTAAACTTTACACCAACAGTGTTAGAGCTGCAGCTGGAAAAGAGCTGTAACATGCTGTGTTAGGGGCAGGAAATGTGGCTGAGCAGAAATAAAGGAAGAAAGAATAGTGGAAAGGGGCTATCTTGACGACTGGCACCGCTTTTAGAAACTGATCTTATCTCAGCCTTGTCACAGTCTCACTTTACATTCCTGCAGGGCCCAGCAATAAAAGCTATATATTAACTGATAAACACACCAGTCTCACATCAACAGAAGGTGGCTCAGAAGCTCCAAGTAGAAAAGCAGAAAAACTGATGATGGAGTTTCATTCAATGACTCTGTGGCTGGATAAGAAGCAGCCCAGCAGAATGTCTACACTACAATATATGTAACTTCAAGTGTTTCAAGACAACTGATCACTCTCGTCTTTTTCCAAAGCTTCCATAAGTTGTTTTTTTTTTAAATTACATAGAACATCTCTAAAAAGGGAAGTGTTCCTCCTAAACTCTTTTTCTATAAAAACTAAATGCCTCATAGAAATAAATAATTCAGCCAAAATTATATAAAAGTTAATGAGAATCACCATCAATGCTCTTCTCATCCCAGCTGTGCTTCTAAACCCAAAGATTACCTTTATTTTAGCACAGACGACTGTTCAGTAGAAAGAAAATAGTTTATTTTATCATCACTAACAAGGAAGTAATCTAAGCATCTCCTGAAGAAGTTGCTAAATGTGAAAACAGCACAGTCTAAAAGGCAAACAATACAAGCAGGATACCAGAAGAATCAGATCACAAGTCACAAGCTCGTATCTGATTTGTTTGCCTTAATTCTAAAGAAAACAGACTTGCACAAGAGTTAAACCCAGTTATCTGTCCAAGTACAGGAATCAGAGGGCACAGATATTTAGTGTATGTATTACCACTTTACAGAACAAAACTTAAAATGCACTAATATCACTTACAGGGAGTGCACCATATCTTACTTACTTTGATCAGCATAGTTTTTTGCTTTTAGTTCAAGTTGCCGAGTTTGTGACTCTAATGCTTCCACTCTGGTCTGTAAGTCCTTTTTCTCTTGTTCTTGAGAATCTTCAAATTCAATGAATTTCTAAACAACAACAAAATAGTCAAGTTAGACTAAACAACTAATTACAGGTTTTATAGTAGGTAGGAAGCAACACAGCAGCCCTTCACAGCCAAGAAGGTGCAAGGTGGTTTCCAAAACAACTGAATAGATCCACAAATAGATTTAAACACAAAGAACTATTTCAGTCCTGGTCCATCAGTCAAGCACCCAGCCCAGGTTATACTGTGTAATAACTATCAACTGAGTGCCAGCTACTCCAGAGAACCTGCTGGGATTAACATAAATATGAATTATTTCATTATTGTCTAACTTAATGTACAACAACTGCCATCAGTGCACATGAACACAGGGAATCTTGGTATCCGTAGTTTGAACGATCATCAGTGAAGTTATTTTCACCCATAAGTCACAAAGGTACAGACACTGCAACAGGGACACACCAGCAGTAGTGCCAACCAAAATTATATGATATCTTTTCCATTCCCACCCAATTCTGCCATAAATTCTCATAGTCTTCATCAAATCCTTAATAACCATCTACTATCTGCCAACTGCACAGAAAGCTCTGTGCTGATCACTGTCACTTTCTGTTACCTTGGTTTACAAACTTTGTGACTCCCCATATTATGGAGTCCACTGATGAATGTATCAGTGTTTACATCCCCTAACATAAAATTACCAACACACCATTATAGCAGCTTTAATAGCACATTTTTTTTGCTATTTATCTTACCAAAAAAATTAAGAAATTCAGCATGTATTACTGGCACAAAGAATGCTTCTAATAGCCAGAGATATTTTAGGTCATGCAGTATTCTGTGCTCTGCATTGCAAGAAGACAAGGCCACCAACACAAGTTATACAGAAGGCTCACAGAACAGGGAGAAAAAGCAGACCAGAAACCTCTGCAGGAAAAAACCCCAAACACCCAAGACAGTTAAAGAGGCAAAGGCACCTGAGGACCACACGGAAGAAAAGAGACAGTGAAGGCAGCAACTTGAAAACAGTCATCTGACTGGAGTATTTTTTTCCTATGTATTGTCAGGAGAATTTAGTGGGAAAAATATTTCAAATGATCACATATCAACTGTTAATAAACTACTACTACATTTTAGCCAGTGCGTTTTAGAGCTTTTACAAAAGCAGAAATTCATAACCTTATGAAAAGGGCTTCAGTTTAGCAGGGTCATCAGAAGAAGTTCTGACTAAAAAGTACTTCAGATGTAGAAATGCAGCAAAATCTATGAAGTGTAACAAGAGTTCCTTTCAGACAAGCTCTGCACAGCTATCACAGGACTGGGCACGGCGTTCATATGACTGTGCTTGAAGTTAAACCATGACAAAATTGAGAAACAGCCTTGGTAGCTCTGCTTTGGGTGCTGCCATCAAAAATCCCTCTTCAAACACAGATGTGCAGAAATCTTTCCACCCCCTCCACACGAAGTTTGGGAATATTAGTTACTCAATGTAATGCTGAAAACCTCAATGTTTAAGCTTGTTTCATGGCTTCTTTGTAGTAACTGATTCAAGACTTTTGCCCTCTTTACATTCAAGTCATGTCTGGCCTATTCTTGGCAAACTCCCTTTTCAAAAAGGGCTTCAAAGTTTGATGCAAATTTGGCACTGGGGCTAAAGACCAACACAGTTTGTTACATTAAACATGGGAAAACATGAAAGAATAAATATAAAACTGTAACATCTTTGTTTAGTTGTTTCTCTGATGATTTCCCAAAAATGTCTCATAGCTTGCAAAAGGCCAGGGACAATTACACCCATGAATAACTAACAGCCATTCAGAGCCACTAATGTCATCATTACTCATGAAACTAAACATAGATATAATTTTGTATTTCCTCTCAAGTTCTTCAACTGCAAGTGGTAAAACTGGTTTTGCCTTGAACAATTTTGTTACCTTCCACTAGTTTACCTTCATTTTGTTGAAGTTCAAATCTACATTACTATGCTTTAAAGCATTTCTGTAATTACAGCTGAGTATTCTTCCCTCCCCTGCTGTAAACTATACCTGATCAAATCTTGGGATTGAGAACTTTGGACTTTTAATATTTTTATTTGGTTTCATTTTTCCTTCTGGTGATAGTATAATCATAGACACAGACCCAGCAGATTGATCACCACATCTTGACTAAGCCTGCACAAGTATGACAGAAGAACTAGTCAGATAAACCACCACAGCAGCCAAGGACAGGCTGAGCACCCTTATTAAAAGATTTTTTTTTCATCTACATTGACAATACACTCAAATACTGCATATTTCCTGTACTGTTTAATGTAAATAAAGCAGGATATGTAGGAACATGTTAGGCACTCAATAGCCATCCTCTCATTTCAACTCCAGCTACTGGTTATACAAAACACTCAGACAAAAATCTAGTTTTCCTCATTTTAAGTGATGTCCTGTTTGGGCAACAAAGATGTATCTTACAACTCTAAAGAGAAGTGAGATTTTTGCTACTTTTTTTTTTTTCTTCTTAAGAGCAAGCTGAAGGACACCAACCTATCTTTTAAAACAACCAGACCAAATTATATAAGATTACAGAAAATACAGCTGGAATGATCCTTAAAAGGTCATCTTGTTTCCAGGTTCTGATGCTCAGTGTTGGATGCATGGATCCTAGTTTTGAGTAGGCTATGATGAGGTGTAACACAGGATGTGATGCATAGCTCCTCCTGCACGTGTCTGCTACTGAAACGCAACCTGTGATACCTTCATCAGCCATGTTTGGCAACTCCCATTTAATCCTTCCCTTTTTCTCCCAGCAGGATCAAGTGTGTCATTTCAGACCTTTGTCCAACCTGTTCTTAAAGACCTCATATAAAAAGTGTGAAAAAGTCCCTGACAAACTAAACTCAAAAATCTTTATGTGATCAATTTTAAACCTACTTGAAAGTTTGCAGAGATCTTTGCAATAAATATGAACTCAGACTACACAACATCCCAGCACGCTTGGAACCCTGTGTCCTGCACACAACCATTGAAGCACTCAGTAGCACATTATTAGCCAAATGAAATATTTCTTCCTATATTTATGTCGTCTTCTGTCTCTTTATATCTGGACTTGTTTTCCTGTCACAGGAGCCAGGTGCAATGCTGAGCACATCTGATGTCAGGAGCCCACCCACTTGGCAATCTTTATTACTCCATGACATGTCCTTCAGCAATGTGTATTGCAACAATGCCAGATTCCCAGCCAATGGCAAGTTCTTCCTGGAGCAGGGAGAAAAAAAAAATCACCTAAAAAGCCAGCTCAGATGGACTTGGGCACAGCAGAACACATGACAATGAAAACAACCTGATAGCTGCAAAATGGAATGAAAGTCCTCTGTAAAATGCATCTCAGCTTTGTTCTCTCAAATGAAAAATTAAACTTAAACTCTTACTGCGCAGTGTTTACTCAACATACAATCCTAAGGAAGAAAGTTACCTCTGGGAAGAAAAAACAGACATCAAGTTCATGCTATGACTTAAACCAATTTTACTGGTGGTAAATCCTTTTTCATGGTTGCAAAAGATTTCAAAAACAGCTTAATCCCACCAACAGCAGAAAAGCTAAAAGATATCCTAATTTGGCATGGCTAAAAGGAGTAGATTTTATCGTGTTTTCAAGTGCACACAAAACACCTGCCAGCCACAAGTGCAGGTCTGGAACAGAACATTGCTGCAGAAGTAACTCTTATCAGGGTATAAAATAGGAGAAGCACAAATGCTGGTTCCTCTCCCACTTCTTTGGGGCATGAATTGTTGCCTCACAGTCACCAAGTGGGAAGGTAAGAACTGGAAGCAGAACAGCAGAGCAGCTGGTTCCTCCGTTCCTTCAGCAAAGGAATCAAAAAACCTAAAACATTAGAACTCAGACACGTGACTTTGCAGAACTGCAAAGATCAAGACTGTTACCCAGAGGGGTGAGAAGTAGGCCCAGAACTTCTGTCAAGGTGATTTTTAAAAAACATTATTTCAGAAATCCACAGGCAACAACTTCCAAGATGTTTCTTTAGTAACACTTTTTAAGCACAGGAAATAAAGAAGGCAAATTACAAAAATGGGGTAAGGAGACCCCCTACTCCAAGAGTAAACTATTTAACATTCATTAAGATACTGCTGCAAATAAGATTTCCTATAACAGAAAGCAAAAGAAGCTGTGTTAATTGCCCAGAGAAGCTGTGGCTGCCCCATCCCTGCTCAAGGGCAGGTTGGACAGGGCTTGGAGCAACCTAGTCTAGTGGAAGGTGTCCCTGCCCATGGCAGGGATTGGAGTGACATGAACTTTAAGGTCCCTTCCAACCCAAATCATTGTGTGATTTCTATGAACAGATGATAAATATTGAACTTAGCAGCTCAAAATTCTCCTTTTTGCCACCAGATGACACAACCAAACTCCACAATGAAAGAAATGTGCTAAGCCAGCAACTTTTTGCCCAAGGAAAATAGCGTTACATTTCTGTTCCCTCCTTTTATTTCAACCATACTGCACCCATCAGGTTATCTCAGCATCAAAAAACATAATTCAACAACCATGCCTGACTAACACACATGCCTCTCCTGAACACACCAGGCTGTACCTGACACTTCCACACCTGTACAGCACAATGACCTCAGCACATCACAAAAATGACCTTTATGCTTACCATGAAAATAAGGTCTTTGGTCTAACTGTACTTTGGAAAGCATCAGTCAGCTGTCTTGCAGCATGAGCACTCGTTCTTTGACTGCATAAAGCCTGTCCTCTCACGTTAATTTATCATGACACACAGAAATGGAGATGGCAGAGAAGGACACTACCAATACAGGCACATACAGCTCCTGAAGAGCCACAACAACACAATTAACCCCATGTTCTGTTTCATCGTATTGGTATGGTTTCTGTCCTGCTGCCCAAGGCCTGCTTTTTTCAATCTGGCAAATGCTGCTTGTGCTTCAAGCCTGATAGATTTTCTCATTAATTAGTTGAGAAAGTATTTGTCAGTCTCTTCCTATTACTCTCAATAAAAACATATTTTCTAGAAGAGCCTTTTACATCAGCTTGTGTCAGAAATAGTGTGGCAACTCCAGTCCCCTGACTGGAGTCCATAAGGCATCATAAAACCACCACATGTTTGACAAGGAGGATGAACAATCTATCAGCCCAAGAGTTGGGGGGACACCATTCATATCACAGCACTTCATAAGAAACTGAGTCCTGGAATAACCTGCAGACAACATTTTGCACTCGCTTATAACAGAAACAAACAAATATTTGTACAGGGCTAATGGTTTTTAAATTAAGCTTTCACTGTCAATATTGTGTTTACCCTCAGTGTGGTTGTTCTTCTGATTTTTGGAAAATTTAGAAGGCAAGCACAACCAGAGAGATAAGCGCAGGACAAGGAGTCTGGAAATAGACTTGTAAGATGGTTTGTTCTATTACAGATAATGCTGCCAATCCAATTTCCTTCAGGAGTTTGACAAGACAATGAGCTGGAGGAAGTTATCCTACACAGCTGCTTCCTATTGTATTGCTTTATAATGTCACAGAAGATAATGCACCGCAAGCTTATTTATGTTGAAGTTATTCTTGGTACAAAAAGTGAAATAAAACCACCTAACATCCCAAGTCACAGTCGATGTCACTGGAGAGTCCACACCACCTGTTGCTGCCTGCAGCTTTACGTGCCAACTCTGAAGAGCTTCAGCCTAGACACTGTGTATTTGACGGTTTTTGCAATGCGTTGTCACTATTTTTGCAAAAATGGACAGCCCGCCTCCTTCCGCGGGGAGCATCCCGCGGGGCCGCGACAGCGCAGCCGGCGCACGGTTCCATGTTTGCTCCGCTCCCCTC
>NW_008236649.1:560615-563456 GCF_000691975.1 Corvus brachyrhynchos | reverse complement strand
GGAGGGGGGGTGGGACGTCACGGGGTGGCTGCGGGCGCAGGCGGTGCCGGGGGGACGGGGAGGGCTGGGCTGGGCTGTGGGAGGCGTGCCAGGGGTCACAGAATCACCGAATCGTCACGGGTGGAAGAGACCTTTAAAAGGGCAGCAAGGCTGGGGAAGGGTCTGGAGCACAATTCCTGTGAGGAGCGGCTGAGGGAGCTGGGGGGGCTCAGCCTGGAGAACAGAAGGCTCAGGGGAGACCTTATCCCTCTCTCCAACTCCCTGACAGGAGGGTGCAGCCAGGTGAGGATCAGTCTCTGCTCCCGGGGAACAAGGGACAGGACACGAGTACACAGCCCTCGTGCAGCAGGGGAGGTTCAGGTTGGACATTAGGAAGAAATTCTTCACAGAATGAGTGATTGAACATTGGAATCATCTGCCCAGGGAGGTGTCATTGTCCCTGGAGGTGTTTAAGAAAAGACTGGATGTGGCAGTCAGTACCATGCTCTGGTTGACGAGGTGGTGTTGGGTCATAGGTTGGACTGGATGATCTCAAAGGTCTTTTCCAACCTAGTTCATCCTGTGGTTCTGTCAGCCAGTCTGACCATGCACCTGGCACTGCCACTGCAGCCCCTAAACCGCTAAACCACATCACCCAGTGTGTGATTCCACCAACCCTCTGGGCAACCCCTTCCAACCCCTGACCACACCAACAGTAAAAATAAATTTTTCTAATATTGAATCTGAATCTCCCCTATCTCAGCCTAAGGCCATTTTCTTTCTGCAGGCAAGGCAGAAGAGTCACATCCCCACCTCACAACACGCTCCTGTCAGTAGTTCTAGAGAGCTGTGAGGTCACCCCTGAGCCTCCTCTTTTTGAGACTAAACAAACCCAGCCTCGTAAGACATGTTTTCTAGTCCCTTTACAAGCCTTGTTCCCCTTCTCTGGACACGCTCCGGCCCCTCAATGTCCTTTTTAAAGTGAGGGGCCCAAAACTGAACGCAGCAGTGTCAGGAATGGCAGGATGATCACTTCCCTGGTGCTGTTGCCCACACTATTCCTGATACAGGCCAAGATATTCCAGGTCACCAGAGTGAACACTGAAGCCCTGGCACTGTGGGTGGAGGCTGGGGGCTCCTGACAGCAGGAGTAAGTTTAGTCCCTTTAGTCCCTTAGTGTGGGAGCAGGACAGGGAGCTCCAGTTGGGTTGTGGAGTGGGGGTGCCCCTTGGGCAGCTCCCTCTGTGCATGGCAGATGTGAGGCAATGCAGTCTGACAGCTCCCAGGGTATCTGTTTATCACACCCACAGAGGCACAAATAGACCCAGTGATTCACTGAGGGATGACTGGAGGAGTTAGGATTTTAGCTCCTGGATTCTGGGACTCCGCAGCTCCCAAACTGTGCCTGGGACTCTGTGTTGACTTGTGTCTGGCAGCAAAAAGGCCTTTCCTTTCTAATAAGGTCTCCAGATAATACCAGAAATCCTGTTTTCTTAAGCACTAATACAGCTTAGAAGGCATCTTGCACTTGCTGAGAGAGACTGATTTTCCTAGGATTTGGAACAGGGAGTTCCATTCTGGATCATGTGTTCTGTCATGGGAATAATGGGAGCTGTTACAGACATTTAGGGTAAACTTGAAAATACCTACTGAGACTGAAAATTTTCTGAGTTGCTTCATATCCCTCATTTTTATAATGGAGTTATTTAGGTTGGAAAAACCCTTGAAGACCATCAAGTCCATCCATTAACCCAGCACTGCCAAGGCCGCCACTAAACCGTGTCCCCAGGTGCCACATGTGCAGATTTTTCAGATGCCTCCAGGGATGGTAACTTCATCATTGCCCTGGGCAGCCTCTGCCAGGGCTTCACAGTGCTTTCAGTGAAGCAATTTTTCCTAATATCCTCTCTAAACCTCCTCTGGTGCAATTTCTATCATTCAACTCGAACTTGGGGAAATCAGTATTTTTCATTATGTAATATCACATGTACAGCTGAGTAACTCGGTGGCCCAGCAGCAGTCCAGGAACAAAGAAATGAGTGCTTAAGAAAAAGCAGAAAGCTTCAGAAGGGGTGGAATTTTAACTGTGGTGATTGCATTCAGCTCCACTGGAGAGCAGCAGAGCCTTGCACTTAATTTTCTCTCATTTGGACTGGTTCTAAGGCAGGAACTGTGCTTTAAATGCATGTGCTGCCTTGTCTCTTCATGTACTGAGCCAGTGAGTCTGCGTGGGAATGACAAAGAAGAAAATACTCCAGCCCTGTATATTTGATTTATTGTGAGTCCTGTTTACACATCATTATCCTCCCAAACTAATATTTAACATGGTGTGGCCAGGGCATGGTACTTGTTGAAGTACAAATTTATTTATAAACATTGCAAAAGAAAAGCTGTTTGCCTTTTAATTATGACCCAAAAATGACATAATTCCAGCTAAAAACTAATTTTTAAAAGACAGGCATGTACCCTTATACATCTCTTCAAATGAAATTTTCATTTAAATTATTGGAAATGATTGCTATGAAGGGATTATTCTTTCCCTGTTTCTCTTTAGCAGTTGTACACTATCCTGGTTTGAAAGACGGGTGCCAAAGAAGGCGGAAACCTGCCTTGGAATGGAAAATGGGACCCCCTTCCCTCTAAATTAATAGAACTGAAATTAGCGGGCTTTCAGGCAAAGACCTGGGAAAAGGAATAGCAGTTCTTTACATGTATATCTATGTGTATGTGTGTATAACAAGGCAAACAAACAGCAGCAACGCCAGCACCAACCACCAGAAGCAGAAACCCGGCAGCAGCCTCTCCCGGCCGCAGCACCTTCCCCGCGCTGCAGCTCCGCCCGCGGCCGCCAGGGGCGCTGCT
>NW_008236649.1:514236-560368 GCF_000691975.1 Corvus brachyrhynchos | reverse complement strand
GGCAGGCAATCGCTCCCCTGGGAAGCTCACCAGCGATGTCTGGTCTTGGGGTCAGGCTGTGCAGAGGGGGCGGCCCTGGCAGGGGACAGCGTGCTCCCGGCGCAGCACGCACTGGCTCTGGGCTCCCAGGCAAGCAAAGGAGCAGAGGAGCGAGCCAGCAAGGCCCAGTCACAGGGCCGAAGGGAAAGGAAAAAAAAGAAATGGGCAAAATCCACACAGCAACAGTACCTCTATTCAAAGGCGCCGCGCGGCGTGGCCGCTGTGACGGAATCGCCCCACTGGAGGGAAGGAACCATTCCTCGCCCCGAGCTCTTGCAGCACATCCCAGGCTGGCTCTCACCCTTTGCGATACACTCGGAGCTGGGGAAGGGGGGGGCAGCGACCACCCCGGACACATAACAAAAATAAAACCAAAAATGGATATGGGATAAAAAACCATCCCCAAGACATACACTGAGAAAAACTGCAACTCCTCCATGTTTTGCCTGCTGTCTGCCACAGATTAGAGCCTTTCCCTGAAGCAGGAGTGCTGAGGGAATCTGTGTGTCTGGACTTCTCTCTCCCTTTAGGTCGTACATAGTCCCCCATTCACCTCAGTGTTTTGTGTTGTGGAAGGCACTGAGAGCCTTTGGGGTAGGGGGTTATTCGTGGATGTTTTTTTCTTTTCTGAGCCTGAACAGACCTTGCAGGAAGGCTGGGAACAGCTCCAGTGGGAAGGTACCTCTGTGCTGCTCCTGGGACAAGGCTGGCAGGACATATCTCCTTGCCATGGATTCTTAACCTGGACCTCACCACGTTCATGCATAACTCTCTATGATGTGAGGACAGCTCTGAAGATCCCAGATTGTTGTGAGGATAAAAGTGCCAATCCCCTTGAATCTTCCAGAGATCCTGTTCTCTGTGCAGGGTTTGCAGTCACTGCCACCCTACTTGGCAAAAGGCACAAACACATCAGCTCAAAGATGTGAGATGGCAGAAATGGGTCAAGGTGTCTGCTGGCAGCCTGTGGCAAAGGTGGCTCTGAGGATATGCTATTTTTATCCTATTTCTGTCAGCAAAATGGGGAGATGTGGCTTTCCTTCCCAGACAGAGCAGGAGCATCCCTGAACAGGCTGGCTGCTGCCACTAGACTTGCAGTCAAACTGACAAGTACAGATAAAAGGGCCATTATTTGTGCTTGTGTTTTATTTCCGGCCATCTGGGGGTTCTTTCACTTGGATAAATGAAGTATTTTAAAAGATGCCAAACTAAAAAATTACCTGGGAGACAAGTCTAAGTGGTGTAAAAATGTGTCTTATTGACAGTCTTACCAGAGTGATCACATTTTATATGCACCTTGCAGTCAGTGTGAGGTCAGAAACTCAGGGGTGGATTAAAAACAGAAGGAGGTATGGAATGATATTCCACTTTCTTGCCAGGAGATTAAGGGACCTTAAGGATGAGCTGTCAATTTAGCACACTAGTCAAGCATATGAAACAGCACAAACAAACCTGATAGTACTGACTTTGTAACTTGAAAGTAGTGGCTCTTTTTAGTAATTAGTGGAGTACAATGCCAGCACATTCTTGTGGAAAGAACTGATTTACAAAAAAAATCAGTTTTCTGGGTAATAAGAAAAATCTATCCCTAGAAATAACAATTAATTAGAAAGTGAATTGATTTGCAAATTACCAGGGAAGAAAATCAGCCCTCAGATCACTCTGGGGTTAGAAGAGTTTAGTTGGGACTTTACCCAGGGGAAGGAATTTTTGTAAAAGCTTAATTTTATAGTGCTTTGTACCTTAAAGCACAACAGAAATCAAGGTAAAGACTGATGAATGATAGCTCACTCAGCTAAAGGAAGAGTAGGATATCCTGGAGCAACAAAAAATGTCAGAGTGAGGACTCTGGTTACAAGGAGCAAGAGGGCCACAGCACAAAATATGATTTTTTATGGGAACCCCAAATATTCTGGGTGGTACAGACAGAGGCTGTGAGCTGAGACCAGTGTAAAGCTGGGGCCAAAGCAGCAAAGCTGGAGCTGTGCTAAGTTCTCCTGAAGTCTGGAGACATTCACAGTCAGTCCTTTGCCTCAGGCCAATTTTAAAAATCTCTACTGGTTTTAAGTAATGTGGAAATGGTTTGAGCTCAGCAATTACACTTAGTTCACTCACGGAGAACTTTGAAGGTGTTTACTTCTCTCCCATGATCAGTCCATTTTTTGGAAATTATTTGTCTAGACTCTCTACTTCTTCACATTTTAGATAAACATGTCATTTCCAATAAGTGATCTTGGTAAAATTTGCAATCAGCAAAAGTTCCTTTGTACAGTAACAATAACACGAAGCCTTCTTCTGTGGTGTTTCATGCACCATGTGATGTCCAACTTGCTCTGCTAATCATGGATTAATCTCAAAAGTGACAGAGTTGACCCTTATTTAATGAGGTTAAAAGACTTGGTGAAGATCACAGAGCAGACCTATGGTAAAACTGGAAGTTGTGCTTGCCCACCTTAGGGCAAGTCCTAAGCTTTAATCATTAAATTATGTAGATTTAACAGGGCTGTAAATAAATGCCCTATTGCTGCTTTAAACTTAGTATTTTTCTAAACATCCTGTTTCTAGAGACCTTTCTTCTATTTTTATATATTATTTTTCCATAGTGAAGATTACAGCATCAGAGTTTGTTTAAGTAGTATGAAACATCTTAAATAAATGTGTATTGAAGCAAGAGAGTAAATTGGATTGGCACTGTCAGGAGAATACTCAGAAACTCTAATTCCTAAATAACCTCAAGGAGGTCTTGCTAGAATGTATGATGCTTTTTTTTTTTAAATACCATTTATTAAATCAGAGATCTTGGAAAGTATGATGACAAAAGACCCTGAATATAACGAAACAGGTTGGTTGAATAGATGCTTAGGTCAGATCTGGAGTCTCCCACCAGAACACAAAGGACCACATGGATGTGTGATGAATTGTGGGGAAGAGAAGGGATCCCAAGAAAGGAAATCCATGTTATCAAAAAGCTGACCTTATCCCTGTCAAGCAGTAAAGTCCTGCCCTGAGGGAAGTGAAATCTTCATTGTTTTGCTTTCAAGAACAGCCAGGGAGTGGAGCCCAGGAAGTTCATCCCAGTTGGGGAAACAAAACCAGGACAAGCACGGATTTCCATCCGGTTGCTTTATCCTCAATTCTCTCAAAGGCAATAAAATGCTCAAGGCAAAGCAGCTCAGTGGTAAATGGTTGAGGGGTCTTTTGACTCAAAGAGCTAATACAGTATAACCGGAAAAAAACCAAACAAAATTAATTACCTTCTTTAAAGAGGAAACACAAGCAGAACAGCACGATAATGAGATTTTTATTAAAATAACGTTACGTGGCTTTTGTTAAATAAAAACCGGGATCCAGCAGGCAAGACTGAAATGCTGGAAGGGGTGAGCCCAGCACCCCCGCTCTAAGGGGATGAGGCCCTGGGTGGGTGCTGGTGTGACCCGGGCGGGGGATCGGGAACAGGGATCGATCCCCAATCGCCCCCGCGGGAACGGCGCTCTGTGCGGGCGGGAGGCCGCGCTGTCGCCACGGCAACCGCGGTGCGGGGGGGCACGGCTAAGCCGGGCGGGGACCCGCGCTGACACGGCTGGAGAGAGCCACCAGGGCGGGACACGGGCTGCCAGGGCCACCGGGAAACAGCGGGGGACACGGGCTGCGAGACTCACAGAGGCCACCAGCGGGGGACACCGTTTGCCACGGCCACCGGCCCACCAGCGGGGGACGAGGTTTCAAGGTTTGCTAGAGCCACCGGGCCACCAGCGGGTAAACCGGGTTGCGGTGCAGCGGGAAGGGACCTTCTGTCCCCGGACAGCGTCACCGCATTCCCGCGGAGCCTCCCCGCAGCCCCCCGCGTCCCTTCCCTGCCCGCTCAGGTGTGCGCGGACACGCCCCTGCAGCGGCGCGGGGCTCGGAGCCCCTCCGGTCCTGCTGGTTTCCAGGTGAAATTGTGGGTTAATCTATTAATTTATTGCACGGCGCTGGAAGATGGATCCGTGTGATCCTTTCCGTTCAGAGCGTTTCTGATTTCAGTATTCGCTGATTGTTCCTACACTTGGCACCCTTCCACTGCTTCAAACTCACTCCTGCAGCACTTGGGGAAACCCGTGTGCGGTCACTGGTTTGTCCAAACGTTGCAGACAGTGGATTACTGACCCTCAGATGCAGCCAATCTAATTACACTGATAGCAGAAGGGATGGGATTTTACACAATTTTGCACAATCCTGGAATAACAACTTTTATTCTCTCCCTCCTCAGGACCATGGCTGCCATCGATGAGCGCACCTTCATCGCCATCAAGCCTGATGGGGTCCAGAGGGGGCTGGTGGGGGAGATCATCAAACGCTTTGAGCTGAAAGGGTTCAAACTGGTGGCCATGAAATTAGTACATGTAAGCTCTCCTTAATTGCTGTGTCTGCTTTTATATATCAGCTGCAGCCTTCAAATAGAGCAGCATGCTATAACAACAAATGTGGCCTCTGTAACATTTAAAACTGAAATTTTGAGAAGTCGTACTTGGGATGTTTTTGGAAAAGTTCCAATTCCCAGCTCTGTCTAAATGCTTTAGACGCGCTAAGCACGCTAATTTTAGTATCCTTATGTCCTTAGTCTGAAGAGAATATTCTTTCAGGTGCATCCTATGCCTAATAAATATCTTTGAGTATCTTTCACAAATCACAGGTCACATAAATTGCCTGTATTGGCAGCAGAAACTTTTCTAAGTTGAGCTGGGGTTAAAGCAAACAGTTCAAATTTATATCGACCAAAAGTGCTCCTAGAAAGATGCTAGAAATGCAGAATTTTGAAGTGCGTGCAAGTTTCAGGATTACCAGTGCTCTGTGGTTAATCTCTGTGATTTCACTACGGTCTTAAGTTCTTACTGTAAGCTTTTTTCTCTGTCTGGATGGTTTTTAACCCAGGCCTCTGAGGACCTTCTGAGGGAACACTACATCGACCTCAAGGACCGGCCGTTTTACGATGGCCTGGTGCAATACATGCACTCAGGACCTGTCGTAGCCATGGTGAGTTCCTAGCAAGAAAACCACACTGCTTGATGGTCTTCCCTGCAATGAGATTGTGTCACCTGTTGGATTCTAGTTTATTTCAAAAAGGATTTAAAAATCTGGATTCAAATACTATAATTAGGAAGATGTGCTGTTAACTCCTTTTTCTTTAATCTTTTCTCATAATCTTTTTCTCCTTTGAGTCATTTTGTTGAGGAAGAGGACAGGACAAAAGGGAATCAAAACCAGGACCTTGAGAAACAGTAAACCTGCACAAAAGCCCCACTGACATGCCATGTAGTAAGCAAACTGAAAAAGGATGGTGGAATATTTTTACTCTATTTCCCTTTTTCTCCTTGATAATGTATTTCTAAAATAGTTGAGGTCCAGCTCTCCCATGAGCAGACAGCTCTGTGAGGCTGTTTGACATACTGAGATGGAAAATCATTCTCTCCCCACACTGGGTGAGGAGGAGGGTTGTACAGAAAGGACCATGTGAGCAGATGCTTCAAGAATCTGACAGAAGAATTGGAGATAAAATATGTCTCACTATGACAAATATTCAGATGGTGATTTGTGCCATGATGGACAGCCCGGTGTTCTTGTGGATGGTATAATTTAACTGCTGCTAAAATTTAATAATCTCAGTGGAATTTTTTTTTCTTTAAGGTGTGGGAAGGTCTTAATGTGATTAAGACTGGAAGGGTGATGCTGGGAGAAACCAATCCATTTGATTCCAAGCCTGGCACTATTCGTGGGGACTTCTGTGTCCAAGTTGGAAGGTAAATTTTAAAACTTCTGGTATCATCCAAAGGCACTAAATGCCAAGTGTTATGTCATGATATCTGCAGGAACTGTGCTCCATCCTTCTCTGTCTTACACATGGAGCTGCCATTCCCTGTGCCCATGTCATGTTAGGATCTAAGGATGGAAATCAAGTTGTGGTTGTCCCCAGAGACAACAATGAGGAGCAAAGCTGGCACTGCCTATGCTGTGTCTTTTCCTACTTTACTGTTACTTAAAGCTCCTGTCCATAATGGGAACCACTTCAAAACAAGAAGCTTGCTTTACTTTAAGAATTCTCTTACTCTTATATTCACCTTTTCTTTTCCTAGGAACATCATTCATGGCAGTGATTCTGTGGAAAGTGCTGAGACAGAGATCAATTTATGGTTCACTCCTGAAGAACTGGTTGATTACAGAAGCTGTGCTCATGAGTGGATCTATGATTAACACCCAGCCTGGATCTTCTGATATCCCCACTGTCTGTGAGCAGCTGCCAGTCTCTAGCTATTCCAAAGAATTCCCTGGTAGAAACCTCAGAAAACACTGAGATTGCTCTGTTGTGGATGTTTAAAATAGAGTCAGTGCTTGCTGCTCCTTTGATTTAAAAGCTGTCAGGTTATAAATGGGATTGCACTTTTTAAAAGCTGCTTCTGGGGTTGAGAGATATGAGGTGAAAACACGGAGCAGATAACATATATTTTTCTGAAGTACTTATAGTCATAGAGGGTATTTTGGTAAACAGAAAAAAATGGGTAAACAATTTATTTGGTAAATAAATGTGCAAATGACTTGGAGTCAGAGGTTAACTTTGCTAAAACATTAGAGGACAACTGATAGTGGTGTAAATGCATTGCTAATATGCCCAGATGTTGAGGATTTACTTAATATCAAATGTGTCCCCATTCCTAAAACAGCTGCAGAAAAAGCCCATTTCTCTCCCCAGAACATGCTGTGCCCAAAGAGAGCTCAGCTCTGGCTAAAATGACAACTGGCCTCCACAATGACACTATTTCAGCTTGCTCTTTTTCCCTTCCACGTGGGATTTATTTAGCATTTTGAGGAAAGATTAACCGGCCAGGCTTTATGAAATGTCCTTTTATGTGAAAAGAAGATTAATGTGAGGATGGATGAGGGAGATTCTACCTTCAGCCACTTCAGTGCAGCAGCTGTCTGATATTGCACAGAGCAATAAGTGGTGCTTGCTTTGCCAGCTGAACAGCTGATAATTTAGCTTTGTTATCATTTGTGTCCTTTCCTTAGTAGTTGGAACTACAAAGCAAACAATCCTTGGATAAGTTGTTTCAGAAGTGACTTCAGCGCTATCATTTTGTATTTATTTAATGATGTAAAGAAGTACAGTCATCATAATGCAGAAGGTGTTTCAGTTTCAAGAGCAAAAGTTGTACTGGATGAGGTAGTTGGGATTGATACTATGTATTTATGTCCCTGCAATATTTTATTCACTAAGAGCAAGAATTTCATGGAATCAGTTGTTCAAACTCCACGATTTTTTCCCCCCACAGTGAGTTCTTGTGTCTGAATACTGAACTATGCAGCAAATATTGAAAACTTAGGATACCTTATGGTGATATCAAACTCCTAAAAAGAGATGGTACAAAATAAAACACTATTTGCTTAAGTGAAGTATTTCTTAAGTGAAATAAAAAGAAATTTTAAATATTTTGTCTTTAATTAATGAGTATAAGGAGAGGGAACAAATTCTCTAACTATGAAGCTGTAGGTGAGGCTGTGAGATTCTCTTCTGAAAATATTCAGTGTTATAGAAGAAAACCAATTAAGTTAAAAGTAGTTGGAGGAAAGGGAATATGTGACAAACCTGGGTACGGGATGAATGGTCTCCAGTTTAATCTTTGCTTGAAAGGTCACTTAAGATTTCCTGATTCCACAAAACAGAGAAATATGGGTTATCCGGAGATGTGGGGGTTGTCAGGAGGCTGCTGATTAGTGTTTCTAATGTGATGAGACTGGGAAAACGTGGAGGCCAGCACTCCTGCACGGCTGAGGTGCCTGGGCAGGTCCAGTGTGAAACCACTAATTGACCCTGTGAAGCCACTCACTGGCCCCTCAGTAAGAGACAACGCAAGGACTACAGAGGCTATTTCATCGATATCCCACTTGCAGTGATGGTGTGCGATTGTAACTTGCTCAGGAAAGGGTGTTTCATCAACTAGTAAAGGGCCAAGTAGTGAACATCATAAAAAGTAACAACACACTCCCTGCTTCATGTTGTGACATGGGTTCAGGGACTGTGAGGTTTTGACAGCTGGCAGCTTCATCTTCTCAATAAAGTTACCAATAACGTTCCTGGGTTACGGATCCCACATCACTTTTCTGGGATAAATACGCTTTCGAGGAGCTGTAGCCGTGCTGTGCGGTGCAGCCGGGTTGGCAGGACCAACCCTCAGACCGCGGGGATACCTGAAAACAGCCAAGCCAGCACCAATGAGTAAAAAATAATTTAGTTGTGTTAAACATCCGCCGTCGCTTCAGTGCCTTAAAGGCTTAAGCCACAGTTGCTGCGCCTGTAAATCAATAACCCTCGAGGCGGCGGAGGCGACAGGTGCGGCCGGGCCTGGCCAAGAGCGTGTAACTGTACCTGTACAAATTCACAGCCTGCCTTTTCTGTTCAGTGCCCCTCTCAGGCACTCAGAGCTTGGTGCAGACAAGGAGCCCCACTGGCCTCACTCAGCACCTGCAAGTGTACACTCACACACAGTTATAGGTAAGTCAGATTTAACTGATGGGTCAGTCAGAGAACTAATTCCAGGGCCCAAGTGGGAAAAATCCCGCTCCCCTGACTCTCCTAATTTACCCTCCACTGCAGAACTGCTCCCACTGTTGAGAGCCCAGGGTTAACTCCCCAGTGCACTCACAGCCTCCACATAAGGATGCAGAACACCCACAAAATGGTCACAGTCCTCTAATTCGTAACGACACAAGCACTAATCTTGCCATCATACTCATGAAGAACTGACATGTAGCTCTGGCACTACACTGAAAGCACACTCGAGCAGAAAGGGTTCCGGCTCGTGGCCATGAAGTTCGTGCACGTGAGTGCCCGCGTCTTTATACCCCCCATCCCCGTCCCTGCCCTGCCCGAGAGGGGCTCACCACACCCACGCACAGAGAGTCTCCCCTTGCGGCTGCTTCTACGGCAGAGCGGGGATCTGATGCGGCTGTGCTGGGGCACGCCTCGGGCCCGGCTTCCTGCCCAGCACGCGGCTTCTCCCCTTTCCAGAAAAAGCGAATTTTGCTCCAGTGGTTTAATGCAGCCCGATTGAGAGCTGGAATGGCCTTGGCTGAAAGGCTGTGTTGGGTAACATCACCCAGGAATCCCGTACTCTGCTTATCGCTGAGGGTCACTGCAGTGCAAAGAAATCATATTGCCAATTCCCAGCACTGCCACAAAGAACTCCCTTAATGTTACAGCAGGAGCTCACGTTGATACCCACAATAGCACTGCAGCATTGTTGGTAACATTAATTATTAGTGAATCTAATCACTCATAGTCTTACACCTGTAACACCTTCTGTTCAGTGATACTCAGAAAATGATATTTAAAGTTACATCTGCCCTTTTAAAGGCCTCTGAAGACCTTCTCAAACAACATTACATTGACCTGAAAGACCGCCCCTTCTTCCCTGGTTTGGTTAAATACATGAACTCTGGACCTATTGTGGCCATGGTAAGTGGCTTGATTTTAGTTTAAGATTACTTTCTTGAGTATATTTGTCTTGCTCTATAAATTATTAAGAATATTCAGAGATATTGTTGCAGATACTTTTTTTTCAAACTACCTAGTTCTGATAGTGGCAAAAGAAAAAGTTAAAATTAAGACAGTGAAGTTACTATAATAAGAAGAAAAGTGCACATATAAAATGGGTATTAAAATGCGTAATATATAAATGCATAAAGCAAAATTCCCGAAAGCGAGTCTTCTGCACCAAAAATCTGCTTTGGGCAAGGTCAGACTCTCAGACACAGAAACCCATCTTCTGTGTCATTCATTCTTACATTCCTCGCAAAACAAGGCACTTGCTCTAATAGCATCTCCTGCTGTGGTTATGAGCTAGGAGAGAACACTCAGCAGGGTGTCCCTATCCCACCACAACACAAAGGGCTGGGAGTTGGCCTTGTACATTAACTCTGAGGCTTGGTGAAGGATCTCCTTCACTGCAGTAACAATGGTGATGGTCCTTTTTACAAGTACTTCCAGTTCATACGCTTTTTCCCTTGTCACCTTTACAGGCCTAAGAGAGAATCTAGGCAGGGTTAATTTCTTTAGTGGTAGAGCCTTTGTTTCTTTGCAAAGTATGGTAGAGCAAAGATGAGTTGTCAATATTTTGTATAAGCATGGCGTAACAGAATTTTTTGTTTTTTTACTTTAAGGTATGGGAAGGACTCAACGTGGTTAAAACTGGGAGAGTAATGCTGGGGGAAACCAACCCTGCAGACTCCAAGCCTGGCACCATCCGTGGTGACTTCTGCATTCAAGTGGGAAGGTTTGTGCTCAGTCTCTTAATTGATACTCAAAACTCAACAACTCCTACTCACTGTTTCACTGCCAACACAAAAACTGTTGGTAGTCTCCTATTCTACAAAGCCAGAATTGGTGGTAGATACCTTAGTCTGATGGTATTTCATTTGCAGGTCACAGTGCATAGCTGCTGCTTAGGAAAGTGGTACAAAGCTGACTTTGTTTGCAGTCCAGCTCCTCCCCAGAGCAGCACGTAAGCTCAGGCAGGGGCTGGTGTAGAACAGTAGCTCTAGAGCAACCCTGAGAAAAATAATTAGCTCTTGGGGGGGTGGGGGTGTTGGAACACTACCAGAAATAACAGCAATGGTCTCCCTGCTCTAGATGCCTCATGCAAGTTTTTTGCAAATTGAGAACAAGGTTGCTGAAAGTGTATTTTTATAGGGAACAATGTTTGTCTCCTTCCACAGGAACATCATCCATGGCAGTGACTCCGTGGAGAGTGCACAGAAGGAGATCAACCTGTGGTTCAAACCAGCAGAGCTCATCGACTTCAAGCCCTGTGCACATGACTGGATCTATGAGTGATGGGTTCCCACAGTGATTTGTGCCTTCCAACACCTCATCTCATTCCAGCTGCTGCCCTGGGAGCAACCACGGTTATCTTAGTGCTGAAAGTGACTGTCAAATAAATGGGTGTGAACTAATTCCTTGTGGTGCGTTCACTTACAACAGACCCCTGTTCAAATACTCATGGAAGTCATTTTAGTCATTCAGGAGCCACTGACACGTGGTCCTGGCACAGCTGCTGAACTCAAGAAGTGGCAAATTTGCAGAGGGAGAGCTGAAGGGAGGCGGGAGCTAGAAGAAAAACGGGATACCACAAAATTTCCCTCCTTATACAAATATTAATACTAATACTAAATGAAATGAGAGCCAAGTGCAAAGCTTGCTCTCTGAAATGATTATCTAATTCACCTTCTCCTATCAAACCCATTACCTTGTGCTCAGGGCCTCACACGATTTGCTGTCAGACCAATATACCCAGTTACTTAAAATACTCATGGTTTTATAGATTGTGGGTATTAATGTGCATTATCTTGAGAGAAATAAGCTGAAATGCATTTAGGGCTAAGAGTGTCTTTTAAAGAAAACAATCCCTACTCAGAAAAAGACTTTTTATAATTTTTATTTTGTGTAAAAAAGGCAAATTTAGTGAATTATTTTCATCTTGTACACAAAGTTATAATTTTAATGCTTTTCACATCCATGCTGAAAATCTGCAGTCTCGTAAAAATGAAAGTAACATTAATTTCTCCAAAAGCATTTTTTCACTGAGTTATGTACATTGCATGAGAAAGCTTTAAATACTTTCTCACTGACCACACAAATTACCAAGAAAATAAAAGATAAATTTGTACAGATATTGATCTATATATCAAATACATACAGAAATTATGTAAAAACCCCATTTGTTTAATCTTGATTCCCGCCCCAACATTTTCCCGGGGGCCAAAGCTGATGCCTTTTTTTGTATAAATGGCTGTGACTTTTCATTTTAAATATGAAAAAAAATCAAAAGGAAGAAAAATTCAGCTGAAATCACAGTTTTTTAAAATCCCTTCCCAATAAAGGATTGTTACCAAATATATTAGCACCATCGTACAAAGATTGAGGGAGGGTATTCACATCACAGAAAACAACAATAAAAAACCAAAACAAACACTGAAACCCGTGTTAGTATCCGTAGAACAAGGAATCAATAACTGCTGTAGCTTTCCTCAGACGTAGCAAGGAACAGGTTAGAGTTCTACTGAAAATAACGTAACAATCAAAGATCAGCAGAGATTTGGAGCAAGGAAAGGGGCAGCAGCCAAGGCAGGGACAGGGCTTGGGCTGCCTCATGGTCAGAAAAACCTGCTGTGCCAAATGCCAGAATTAGTCCGACCCCATTGAAGGTTTCAGGTGTCCAACATCTGCTGCTCTCTCAGCCAGGTACCACAGCTTGAAGCCAAGAGAAACATCCCAGAGCCACGGGAATGCTTTGCAAAGCCAGGGAGCTGCCACAGGGACACGCCACAGGCTCTCTGGAGATCACATCCCTGGTAGCACCTTGCTCAGGTTTTCCTGAGCTTCTCCTCAGCAAGTGACTTCCAGCAGCTCCTTCCATGGTTTGCTTAGCACAGATGTCACTGTACTCGACAATTACACAACTGAGGCATATTATGAACTCAGAGACACAAAAGACATTTCACCAACTGCTGAAGTCACACGGGTACCCGAGAACATACATCACCTCACAAGACTTTAGTGTTTGATGAATAAAAGAATACTATAACAACTGACAGAACAGATTCTTACATTTTCCAGCACAGGAAGTGTGTTAAGGACTAATTTTCCCTCTTGACATTTGAAGACCAACTCTGAAATCAGGGATGAGCCTGGGCAATACTCAGGAGCCCAAGTTTAGTGACCTGGCAATGCACCTCACTCATTAACTAGCCCGACCTTCTACCTTAGGAAACACTAATTAATGCAACAGTTTTTCTACTCAAGTCAGAAGCTGCTGATGAGAGAAGAAAGCAAGATTGTGAGAACCTTGTTCCAGCTGACTGGGACAACCTGCAAGTTGTTGCATTAAAAAAAAATAAATAAATCAATAGTACTATACTTACCAAACCAAATCAATGCTTGCAGAGCTGGATTTTACAGCAGGTTAAATTGAGAACATAGGAAAACAAACACTCAAGGCTCAAAGTGTCACTACAATGGTCTCTAATCCTACTTCTCCAATCTAGGCTGTTCAAAATAAACTTCATGGGTGGGTCAGAATCTGAGATAAGGTATTTGAAGTCTACCAGGTCCAACAAAGTCCTTTTCATGGCTGTTATAGAGAGCTAAAATGTCTTTACCACCTGAAGTTACAGATTCCTGTAATCTGATTAACAGATTCTGTCAATAGAAGAAGCTGTTGTTAAAAATGGGTCGTTATTTAAGAAATGTTACCAGTAAGGGAGAAAAGGATTCCAGACATTCCTACACTATACAGGACATGTTTTACTTCCAGTAGTAAATACAAAACTTTACATAATTAACCCCTCTTGCATAGAATGAGGTAAACCTGTGCATATCACCAATACTATGTACCCAAAGTTAGAGCAATTTTTTAGAAAATAATCAAATTGCTGGTTTTCAACTTTCTATGCACTTTTTTTTTTAAGCTCAAACAACAATATACAAAAATGGTCTCCTGGGGCTGTGTGGGTTGATATCCTTAAAGCATTTCTTAGGCTGTAGGAATACAGATGTTAATAATTTTTGATCAATTTTTTTTTTAAGCCCTAATTTATGGTCAAGAGTCATTGTACTGCTCTGAAGGGGACCTGTGAAGACCCAGAAGCACTTGCAGAACTTATGAGATAATTCCTGAGAGTTTAGTTAATGAACCTTACTGGTAAAAGCTAAAGCTCTTGATGCACATTTTTCCAGTCACAGCTCTGCAGGGCTGATCAACCACCTCACTCATCAACTCCATTTACAAAAATGTACAAAGGTTAAAAATATGGAAAGATAAAATCCAAATTACTAAGAGCTCCTGCAAAAATTTTGTGTTTAAGTGGTTGTCATTTTCACCCTTTTATGTGACTTTTGCCTTGTAAAATTCTAGAAGTTGACCAGGTGGGGCTAATGGGATACTTGACATGAGACAAGAATTCCAGGCAATAGGCAAATCCAGTTTATGAATTATAGACTAAAACCATGTAATTTTTATACTGTTCTCAAGTCACAACTCCTATGTTACACTATTGCAGCAAGACATGAATATTGCAGGCTATGCAGGACTGAACTAATTTTTAATCCACAGTGTAGGGCTCCTTTCAGCTCACCTGAAACCACGTGGCACATCAGTTCTGAATGGTCACAGATAAATATTTAAGATGGTAAGGAAACATTTAGGGCTTCCTGAATGGAAAAAAATTTAAAAAGAAAGAAAAAAAATCACAAGAATACTCACAAGTTCCTTCCCAATAACCAAGGGAGTCCTTAGTGACTGTCCATCTAAGCTGCTTCTTCAGTCAAAATTCAGAGCTAAAACTAATCTTCCAATGAGGGAATTTTCTGAAGTTCCAGTTTGGCATAGGGCTCTGTAAACATCTGCTGAAGCATTCCAAGACTACAGACATTCATGTACAGACAAGGGCTTTCTAGATCCAATCCAATGCCCACTGCAGTCGATGGAGACAAGGCTACTGATATTAATGGGCACTGAATCAGACCCTAAGGAACATTAAAACCCAAAATTTTATATAGAAAAAGGTATTTTAAACTAAATAAAAACACCTTGAAAAGTTAAAATCTTCCTCAGGCGATGGCTCCGCTCCGTTGCACTTGGGCCTACTCACTGAGTAGAGCTTTACAGCACTATCTTCCACATACAATTTATGCCTCTAAATCAGGGCTTAAAAGCCTTATTTTCACAATTAAAAAAACAGAGGCGTGACCAGTGCAGTTCACAAGAGTCTAAAAGTCTCCCAACTTGTACCAAAAAGGTTCATTTGTTATGACAGTTCATTTGTATTTGCAACTATATCTTCCTCCAACTGCTTCCCACAACCATGCTAATTAAACTTTAATCTTACCAAAAAATTAGAATTTCAGTTCTTGTTAACAATGCACAATAAATCTGAACTTGAAAATATTACAAAATTCTTTCAAAAGCTTCAAATACAACACAAAAGTGTCCATTTTTTTTGTTTTTAATAAATTGAAAAATCTTTTTCACTAAAATAGTTTCCCCGCCCTTCCAAAAAATTCTGAACTGAGTCTAATTCACCTACAGTTAGCAAAGTGCCCCAGGCACAGTCACCCGAACTGCACCATCCAAGTGGGAACAGAATCAGTCAGTCTTGGAGAAAGGTTCTTTTCCTATCACCAATGCTGTGCCCCACACTCCTGGGAGCTGCCTCAGGGCTCCTGTTTGATGTAGTAGCTGGCGGAGCCGTTGCTCTCCTGGTCAGATGCTCCCTGCAGGAAGCTGTACTCCTCTCCATCCAGCAACTCCTCCTTCAGCTGCAATGAAGTCACTACAAATCAAAAATTCATGTTAAACATCTATACAATTTAAAGTGCAACTTTTCCTTCAATTTACTTAATAATATTGCTATTGGGAGCACACCCCAGATTCCCCATTTTCTTAAAGCATTGCTAAAATGCAGACTATAACACTCAGGATCCCACAGAGAGCAGACACTTTGTGAGTGCAGATGGAACCTCCAGTTATGCTCCAATATTAACAGACTTCAAATTACTTACAATAATATATTCTCTACAAGGTTTTCTCAAGATCTGAGTATTTTAAACCACTTAAACTTTTAAACCACTTTGCTTCCTATTTAGTCTTTATGCAAGTAAAAATGAGATTGGAAATGGCCAACAGTTAACCTATAATTCAAATTACTTAGCCCAGTTACTGCAAACAGTCTGTGTGAGACAACAAAATTATTGACAAAGATTTCTCAATTCATCATTAAAATTTTAAGTTCCCAGACAGTTTCATTCAAGCAAAACATTTTTTGTAGTTTCAATCTTCTCTCTTCTTTTGTCAAAATTAAATAGAAATGAGATCTAAGACAAAGATGTTATGAATAGCAATAATGTCACAATTACTTTTCCTGTTTCATTAATGAATAGAGATGATTATCAAAATATGAGCACAATGAAAAGAACACTGAAAACAAAACATGTAAGCATTCATTAAAGGTGCAGTACCCACATTAAAGGGTTGATTATACAAAAATAAATGATTCTCTATGACCAAATGAATGAGAAAAGTATCAAAGTTTATAATTATTGAGTATAAAGTTTATATACATTGTCAATGTGTCTTGAAATGCAGGAATATGCAGTGAAAGAAAAAAACCCCAACCCATAACCTGCTGCTACTGATAGCCCTTCAGTAACTTACAAGCTGTTTGATTATTCTTTTACAAATATTCTATGTCATCTTCTATGTTGAAACAAGTTCTTGAGCTAAATAAAAATAAAATTTGAAAATTAAGATAGTAGAAGATGTCAAAAGTTGCAGCATAATGCAAGCTCTCCTCATCTTTAGTAGATTCTCCCTCCCATCTACACAGCCCACAATCCCTTCCTTATTTTTTTCTCTCAAGTACTTTTCCCTGCATCATGCCCATCTCTGACCAAGATTCCTGATCTTTGGGGTACAACAAAGTGCTGTCTAAATGCTAAGACGCACAATTGGCTACTTGGCTATGCTGCAATACCTTAAGCAAAGGCTACACAGAGGTCAGGGATACAAACCAACCCACCATGCACATTGTTTCCCTTCTCTCCCCCCAGCAGGAAGCTCCTGCAGGTACAGGAGTAACAGCAGTTGCCATGATTTGGATTGTCTTTGGCTCATTTAAACCAAAGTCCTGACATTTAGTTTGTTTCTATTATACAGCTTTTAACTACAATCCTCCATCAGAAAAGCTTAGTTACAGCTACACACTGAATTACTTGAAAGAAGAAAAAGGAAAGCTAGTGGAAGTCATCCAACTAAAGGAAAAGGGATGCAGATGAGCCAGGTACTCCCTTTCTACATTGTCTCAGTGATTTGCCAGGACACAGACTGTGTCTGGTGCTATGACATTCAAACCTCTCAAAACCAATATGAATGGAGCAATATGCTCCAGAGTTGGGAGAATCTCTGGGAACAATCTCCTCCTCTGCCAGGTTGGCTGTAGGTTCTTTTTAAAAGTGAAACAGTCCAACAGGTGAATTTCAGTGCTTAAAGAGATCATTTCAGATTACTGAAAGATGTGAAGTACTCATGCACCCTAAAGCAGCATCAGGAACTTGTTTGTATGGAGTGGTTTTGCTCTCTAGCAAGGTGAAGAAGTGCTGAACCTTTCTCCTGTCCTCATGACAATACAAACAGGGAAAGAATTGGGTTTGAACCTTACTGAGATCTCCCACGGACAGCACATTTCAGAGCAGATGCTGCTTTGTTACTAACCTTACACTAACTCCATTCAAAGCCCTGCAAACATCCCCTGCATCTGTCCTACAGCTACTGCAACATCAGGCAATGAATGATGCTGAGGAATACGTATGTAATTAATGAGTTCTGGCCAATCTCAAGCGTGTTCTAAACCGATTAGATGGTATCAAGGTTATGCCTCCTTCCTAGAGACTGAAAAGGTGTGGTCTTGCTGGTTTCAATATAAACACAAACACCTTTGGACAATGACATGGCTACACCACAAACAAAATGAATTTTGTCCAGCCTTACCAAAACTCAGGGTTGAAAAGTTCCCCTCAACTGATCACAGAAAGCATTGAGTATCAGAAACCAAGGAACACAGGTGTTTCATAGGAACTGTGAGATCTAATGACACAGAAATTCAGACTGTGTATGTCTTTGCACTATAGAAATGCAATGCAGGTGTAGATTTGGAATAAGAGAAGAACAACTGGGCAGAAATAGATGCTCCAGAACACTCTCCCCTAAGCAAGGCTTCCCTTTGGCATCAAAGGCTCTGTTAAACACAGCATGTACACACCAGTAGCAACATGAAGTGACACTAAAGGGGTCCTTGAGAAGTGTTAAGAGGTGTGCAGAAGAGAGTAAAGGTTTTCCTCAGGGTCTAAAGGTGGCATGTGGGTTCTTTCTCCCCCAGTCTGTTAATGGATAACACATGGACAAGAGAAACTGTTCTGGATGTATTCCAGAGTCAGCAGAGAGTGCTGACAGGGCAAGCTTAAGTGCAGACTAAGGCAAGCTTAAGGGAGTAATCAAGCAAATCTGAAGCTAAATCTATCAACCTGGCAACTGTCCTGCAGGGAGAGCATCATCCAGCCCGTCTGACAGCTTATTGCCACAACATATTTGTTAGCAATAATTTGCTGCATTATGTTGCCACAGATATTAGGAGAAAGGAATAGAAAAAACTACCAGATCCTTGAAGTGAACTTGTATAATTGAAGATTGCTTACATTATGCAAACTATACTTAAATAAGTTCAAAATTTTAATCGCCTTCCTTAATACTACTGATTAATTTTTAAGAGTTTCTCTCTGCTCAGCCATACAGATGCACAACTACACTGTTTCAAATATATTTTCTTAGTAATCCACAAAATTTCAAATAACACATTCCAAAGATATTTTTCCCAGATAACTGCTTTTTTCCAATACAAAGACAAAAATGTTTATTTATCGCGTATCGTTATTTTCTCTGCAAAGGATAATCCACACTAATGACCTACTTACATCCAATATTCCCAGATCCACGTTACCAGAGTGCATTTTTGTATTTTAACACTCTGCAGAGCCCCTCTGGGATTCACAGTAACCCACACCAAAGCCTCCCTCCTCTGAAGTTCTAAAGCAGCTGCAACCCTCTGCTATGATTAATTCAGTGACGTGGTGCATCAGCGAGAATGAAAAGCTCTCTAACAGAAAAAAAACCAAAACAACTAAAATTCAAAGCAAAAAAAAAAAAAAAAAAGGAAAAAAGAAAGATTGGATGAGTCAGCACATGACACCCTGGACCATAGCTCCCCACTCTGCAGTGACGCACTGCTGTGACCAGTTACCTGTTTGGAGGCTGGGACTGAACTCCTGGCTATTCCTGGGAGGCTGGAAGGCCTCGGGGGCTGTCTGTGCTGGAAGGGCTCGGTATGGAGGAGGAACCAACTCGTCATCCCCAGAGAAGCTCCTCCGCACCTCACCTGCCATGGGTGGGCTGGACAAACTGACAGGTTTCTTCCCAACTGGTATCTTCCTCTCTAAACATCAAGTCAAACTAAAATAAACGCTCGAGTTAAAGTGCATCAGGCAACTCTGTTCACTGAGAAATGGCTCTGGTTGATATTCACCCATTCTGGAAAACCAGGGCACATACAATGGCACTATTCAGTTATTACTGGGAAAATTGTTCTCAACAACCACATTGTAGTCCCTGAATTCTAGAGGGTGCTGGTAGGGTTTCAAGGCCCTTGCTTAATACCATGACCTACTTATTTCATGCTCTATCAATGAAATAAAAGTGCTGTGAATTACTTCTGCTGCAGCTACACTGCACAGACACACATTCCTCTGCCTGGACACCCAAGACATCTTGGCTCTGTGAGGCTGCAGTTGTTTCAGTGTGTGTGCCTAAGAGACAGAAGGATGCTTCTGGGGAAATAATTCTCTCCAGACAAAGTTTAGCACCTCTAAAAATACATACTCTTAATTCCCTTAGAATGGTATTCCCCATTTTTACAGTGCCGTACTGTAACAGAAATAACCATTTCAGCGTGTAGAAAAAAACTTCTAAAATGCCCTCGAATTATTAAACACTGCATTAATGAAAAAATGTTATTAAAACATTTCCCATACAAAGTACCATGTTTCTCCTTTACCACTAAGATGCTCCCATTCTGTGCCCAAGGCATGTTCTCTGTGGTATTGAGGGTACAAGATCTGTAACACAAATCAGTGTCTTCAGCTACATCAAAACTGTGGCTGCTGATGCTTCAGTCCTATCAGCACTGTCGGACAGACAAACAAAAGCTCAGTCCTGAAAAGGTAACTGATTATGCATATGCTAAAGGTATATGCTCAAATATTCTTCTTATAAGACAACTTCAGGATGAGCCTTTTAGAGAGATTAATGAGGCAGAATGGTGTCTACAGAATCCCAGCCTTGAAAATATGGAGGTCAGATTATGATTTCAGTAACCTTATTCTGATACATATACCCAAGAGGAAGCAGACAATACCAGCAGATATTGCGTCCTTCATGATTAATTAATTGTCCAGGCATGCTGGCAAGTTACCCTTCAAGAATTCACCTGCACAGCCATCTGAGCAGCAAGCACACAGTACAAAACCCCACTCACTGAAACAAACACTACTGGAAAGGGAATTGGGGGAGATTCTCACATATCCCCAGCAGCATTCCCAAAGTGTTTACGATGCCATCAGTTCTGCTTCCCAAAGAATATGTGCACTCCCAGTGCTCCCAGGAAGGAGGGGACACTGCAGCAGAAATCTGCATCATTACACACAGCAGAATGACTCAACGACATCCTGGGCTGTGTTGTGAACACTTGAGAAAAATGTGTGGAAATAACCCTGCCCTGCTAAAACTAATCTAATTTACAACATACACAGAATTTCTCATCAATCATCTGTGGTGACTTTACATGGTACCATAAAAACATCACTGCTGCATTATATGGTTTTGTGACTGAAATCCTTTACAAAATAACCTTCTATTTCATTTACAAGTGCTGAACAAGAAAAAGCTTCAGAAGACATTTTTAGTGCTATTTCCTGTGTTCCTGTGACTCAGCACTTCCACTGCCATAACCTACTTAGAAAAAACCCATGTAGGAGGGAGGCAACCAGCTCTAACTCTTCATGACCTTGTTCTCTCATCTTCTGGTGATCAAGAGGATTTCTTAGTATTGAGCAAACAGCCCAGAACACAGTCAGAAGTTTTCCTTGCTTCCACAGCCAACATTTACCTCAGGTTAGTGAGAAATTTCCCTAGACTAAGTTTTCTAAAGCTAGACTAAAGCTTCCTATGGCACTAAGTAAGAGGAATCAATCTTCCAGCTTCAGGTCACACTAACTGTAAGAGGGGTAGCAAGAAACTAGCAGAGGTATTAGGAAAGGGATAAGGCAAGGAGTACAATGGTCTAGCACAGCTTTAAAAACAAAATCTGCTCAGACAGTGCAGAATTATCCAAAAACAGGTCCTACACAAAGGTAATTAACCATAGGGCCATATTTCCCTAGCTTAAGGCAACAGCACTCACATTCCCTGGATATTCTCAAATGAGGAGTTTTCTAGTACCTGAATTCTATTTTAAAAAATACTGCTGCAAGTTTCTGAAAAGGATCTGGATTTTACTGTTTGTTTTACTGTTTATTTCCTCCAATAGCAAAAAGAAAAACCAGTGCAATGTTTGAGGCACTTAGCAAGAGGTTCTAAGAACTTCCCAGACACCTGGTTTATCTGTGAAACTCACCAGCCAACTTTTTTCATGCCCAAAGATCAACACAGCAAAGGTTGTATTCTCAATGACTGGGGAAGAAGGTTCCAATTGGCTTTAATAGATCCATTCACAAATTTACCAGGAAGGCAAGGCTTTAATTCCTCACATTAGTTCTACACAACAACAAAACACTCTGGAAACAAGTCTAAATTAATCAAGCTAATTTGATATTTTGACAATTTGATTCCAAGGGAATCAACTACTGTGCAAAGAACCTGAACACTTCAGATTCTTAATAATGTCCGTAGTGTGTTTTACTGTGACAAGAACAGCCACATACAGCAGGGCTGCTTGTTTCTGAAAGTAATAATGTAAAAGCCTAATTACAGATGCCTAAGGCAAAAAATTTGGCAAATAAGTGGCTTTTTTGTCTTAAAGAGGGGCCAGTTAGATGATGATTCAAATTTTCTACACCTCATTCTTTCTGATCCCAGTAACTTGGTTCTTATTCCTCCACCTGTGTTACAGAGAGCAGAGGGAAAACTGTGTTGATACCTGAGTATTTTGTACAAGGCAGTACAACTACACAGGCAATATATTATTTAACTGAAATTATGTCAGAATACAAAAATATTTTAACCATTGTCCATCTACAATTCATAGATTATTATTATGAGCAACAGCTGCCCTATCACAAGTTATAAAAAATGGTTATTCTCAATGAAAAAGCTCCTTTTATGGCATACTGCACCTTTAAGCATAACACCTGTTTAGACACAAACATTTCCAAATAGAGCAGGGACTTAGGCAGAGACCACAAACTTTAAAACAACAGGAAAGGTGCAAACACTGCTTTGTCACCCACTTTTCTTATGTCCTTTGTACTGTTGCGATTTAGCTTTTTTCTTCTGTTTGGATGAACTTGACTGGCTATCTCTTGATGCTGCAAAAAAAGAAGAATTCAAAATTTCTGCTTATTATTTAAAAAAATAAACACTTCAGAATGCATCAAAACTGCTACACAGTTACAGAATTTTTCCTTAGTGACAGAACAAAGACAGAAATTTATTGTGGAAAAACAACTTGCACTAAACTACTTAACATGAACTCTCTCATTACCCTCTCATTAAACAACAGCTCTTGAGACCCAGTTAGCAGTTATTATCACTTGATCTGACAGGACAAGTTGTGATGTAATAAATTAGATACAGCTTCTGCACAGGCTGAGTTCTACAAAATTCAGGAGGTGAAACAGATACACTGGCAGTCTTAAAGCAATATAAATTCTCAGCGATCTCCTCCAGAACTGACAAGTAAGAGGCTTTTTCCCTGCATCAAATCAGCATCTTCTGGCATTGAAAAATAGTAAAAAAAACCTCAGAAGTACTTTAAAAATCAAAGTGGGAGAGATTAGAACTGTGAATTAGCACTTTCAGGCATTAGCAAGGATTTGTTCTATTTTTGTTATGCCTGGGGAGCTAACTGGAAAAGGTTAGGAGAATGAGCCCCCACGAAATTCATCTCTACTATTGACAAAGCAGGACTCACACTGCGGTGCTGGAGGCTGCAGCTGGTACCCAGTCAGCTGACACCATCCCACGGGATACAGGTCTGGGGACTCACAATCCACCCACTGATCATATTCATCTTCCCACCCATCAAAGTGTATCCTCAGAAGCCGGTGGATAATGCGTGTCACTGTGGCCACACACACCAGACGGGGCTCCATCAGATCTACAGCCTCCAGTTTCATGCCAACATGAAACCCATGATTTGGAACTTCCTGGGGAAGCAAACAAGGCAAACATCAGTAAACGTGTTCATTAAGACATGTTCATTAAGATAGCTTAAACACAGCGCTGAAACAGGAGCTTCAATCAACTTAATATAGAAAAAAACTAAGTATCACTCATGAAGTTTCCTGCACCTCTGCATCTGTCTAACATTTCAGAGATACCAACTTTGGTTTACTCAAATGGTTCTTATCTCTAGTCTCAGTTTTTCAAAACTGTATTTAATGAAATGGGTCCATCCCATGCACTATGCAGAAATAGAAAGAAAATACTAACTCCGGTACAAACATGTACAATTTTTATTACCTTATTGAAGAGCTTCACTGGTGCTGCTATTGAGTCAGTTTCCCTGAGGTAGTCAAACCACTTAAAAGGGAGTTTTGCATAACCTGTGAATTTTAAACAACATTTTCATACACCAACTGCAAACTTCAGGTGTAAGAAAAACAGCAAAAAATTGCACATTGGGAGTGTGTTACAGCTAAAAAAACAACAAAGAAGTCAAACATTAATAACAGAAACTTCCACTCTGTGAGCTTTGGTCTAAGGGACAGTCACCTGGACATTGCCCATTTGCAACAAACAGGAAGAATGAAGCACTGGGTAGCATAAAAGGTATCATTTAAGATTAATCATTTAAACTTAAAGTTTTTTGTCCACGCAGATTCTTGATCTCTACAAATGCCCTACACAAATGACCCAGAACAGATAATGGAATTAAGCACATCCAGTTTCTTCCATGTGGGGAAATAGCTTCACTATTGAAACACTTGAATTGTCAGGAACAGAATGGTAAGGATAAACATGGACATTTTAAAAGTTTAATAAGGGTAAAAATAGCAGTAATATGGAAAATAAGAGGATTTTCTAACAGCTATTATAAAGGGAAGAAAACAATCTCTCAAAAATATATGTATCTGCTACTGAATATGCATAAAACACAGGAATATCTTTTCCATTGGGCAACTTCAACAACTGCTTAAACTAATAATTTTTTAATTCTAGCTGGAGCAACAACAGCTTGGAGGGTTTCTCTGCAGCAGTGTGCAGTGATGGACATGCTGAAAATCTGCAGCGCAGTGGGCATGGCATGGGAGCTACAGCACAGGGCTGGATCTCACCTCTGTGGGGGCAGAGGGCTGCAGCTCAGGGCTGCCACACCCAGTACTCACAGCCCAAAATTCAATCCCATCCCTCAAAGTGCCTAAGCCTTCATCTTCTACTGATTTCAGCTTGGGATGAAGATGTTTGGGAGGAATGAGCTTTGCAAAGTCCAGTGATTTCACAGCAACTGAAGTTTCCACAGTGCTAAATGCAATGTGGATAAGAGTGCTCATACTGGCTATGGAATATCTCCATGAACAGATGCAGCTGGAGAGTTAATTAGTAAGGGCAATACTGTATCAGTTCTGCATATTAATGCTTTTCTTCTCAATGTAACATTCCTCTGCTACACCAAGATATTTGTACTCAAGTTCATCACACACAAGAAATGTGCACGTGGGCCTTGTCAGACCAGGCAGAATTAAGAAACTGTCCATTTTCCAGCCTGTAATTTGGAAAGCAGAATACCCTCCTCATTAGAGTTAAGGAGCTTTGATCACTTTGATCCTATTAAAAATGCTAATGTGCATTATGCTCTGTATTTTACTGCTGGTAATTCCTCTTCCAAATGACTATTAGACTATTGCATGTGTGACTTCTAATCACCTCTCACTGATGACACAGGACTTAAGAAAAACTGCAGTAAAAGGGAAAATGTACATGGAGGTAAAGAATTAGGTTGCCGTGATACAAGAAAAACACTGATTATCATAAATGTGCTAACAACAAAACCCACATTCTGAAAGCAGTGTTTGAAGAGTGAAGAGGTAAAGTCTCATCACCAAAGGCAGGTTTTTCTCCTATTCTGTCTCATCAGTTTCACATATGTGTTTCTAAAATGATTGATATGTATTGATATACAAGCATTTCCTCTTATAAAAGTATCTCTATTGCAAGAGTCTCTGCACCTCAGATTTTTGAGGGATGCTTGTGCCCATGAATTTCTAGGCAATAAATTCACTAAATGAGCTGACTGAAAAATAAAACTATATCTGTATAACTGCACTTTCCACACACTCTAAGGAGACAGAGTTGTTACTGTACAACAAAAATGATATGAAATTACTTTCTGCATGCTGCATTACACTGTAGTTATTACCTAGAGAAATAATTCATTAAATACAAGTAGAAGCCTGCAAGAATGAGAATGGAGGGAAAAAACCATAGAAAATTATCGTCATCTGCTGTTATACAGCTATAATCCTCTTAAAAAGTGCCAGACCAAGGCAAAAAATGGGAAAAGGGAGGCAAAGTCTTCTGTAGGCACATGTGCTTGTGGACAGAGAGCTTTTCCTCACAGAGGGGTTTATTCAGTGTACATCCCTAAAACTCAAGTTTATGTATAGCCTTCCAAAAATTGACTGGTATTGTGAATTAGCGTAAGATTCTTTACAATGTTCATTAATTGTTTTGGTGGCTAGGACTTCTCAACCAGTTACACTTTTGGAATAGCCTTTTTAGTGATTCCTACACTTCCCACTGACTTAGTGGAATCCTGAATTTCTGACAGCAAATGCAAATTATTTCAGCCAATAATCAAACTTTTTCTAAATGAAGAGTTGGCTACCTCTGGTTCAGATCACTTCAAAGTAAAGCTGTTGTATTTGTTTCAGACTTAAGGAAGTTCTAAAAAGTGACCTGAATTTTGTAGGCTGAGTTAAGAAACAAAGCATATGGCACATACAATATCACTGAGCAATATTCACAATAAAAGGTGTCAGAATGCTACCTGTACCTCTGGGTGGAGTTAGTTCAATCATGTTAATTTCACAGAAACCAACAGGGAAAATAGAAGGGGAAGTGGCATGGTAACAAAACCAATCAGACCCATCTGCTGCTTCTGAGCCATCAATCCCAATCATAAGATAGCCATCTGCTAACACCTTGGTAAAGAGAAACAAAATTCCACATTAAATACCTTCAGCTGGGTGAGAAGGCTAGAAAGAAAGCATGCCATGTTTCAAAAGAGTGAAAGTAACTCAATAATAATGGAAGCACACTTAGAAGGACATTCAATTATAACAAAAAACCCTCCAAATCATACCTGTCTCCAGGATTGTGAATACCACTGTCACATGTACCTCTGATAACTGCAAAGTTACGAGATCAACATTTCCTTTTTCTGATCTCCAGTTTGTTTTTCTTGTGAACATCAGCTCTATTTCTAAAGCTTTATAACTCAGTCTATTCTTCATCTTGCAAGGATATTTGGTATACCATTACTCAAAACCATAACCATACTCCTCCTCACTGGAAAGGTTAAACAATTCAGCTAAGCTGCCTTTTACATTTTCTCTTTTAAAGCAGATTTCACATGGATTGGCTCCCTTTCAATCAAGCTAAGAAAGAAGGAGAGCCTTAAAATATCTTCATAGACTTCTGCAAGTCAGCAAGATGAGGTTTGGTTTTGAACAGCTGCAAAACTGGTATAATTAGCAGAAGATTTTCCTGCAAATTCATCTCACACATACATTCTAAGTAAAGGTAAGGCTGAATTTCCAGAGATTAAAGTCAAATTTACATGAGCATGTTTTCATAGCAGTTGTATATAAACAATTAACAGACATACCCCATTCACTGTGTGAATCAACTGCACTGGTTTTGGTTTCGTGCTTTTTGTTTCAAGCCCGAATAAAGTTTAGTGAAAAAGGATTCCTCTCTGCCTCCCAAAAATGCACATTTGCTTTTTTACCTTTCTGATAGTTGCCACACATATTGCTGAAAGGTTTAGGGGGTCTATAGCTTCCAACTTCATTCCTTCTTTAAACCACTCTCCAGCTGCATCAACCTCTTTTACCTGAAGAATCACAGAACAGCAGCAGAAACAAAGAATTTAATGAGCCTGGAACAAAACACACCCCCACACTGCCAAAACAACAGACTGAAATACCTGTTCTACCACCTCTGCTTATATCAAGGAGGTCAGATTGGGTAATAAAAGCAGAAATGCTTGTACTGGGCCAGGATGTAAATAGTTTCAGGTCTGGTTTACACACAACAGGAACTAAAAGTCCTCAATCAACTCTGCAAAGAGTGTTCTAGCTACTGAACTCACCTTCATAAATAAGTGTGGGGGTGCATCAAAATGTCCATCCTGTTTCTTTGTAATATCTACAGGGAATAATAATAGTATCATAATATTGTTCAGAAGTTCTGTTCACAGAGCAAACAATATGTTTTTCTGAATATATTAACCAGTACCATACAATCAGTGGTGTGGAAGGCCCACAGTTTCTAGCAACACTCCCACAAAAATCAGGAGGACATAATCCATCCATTTTCCTTGCTGACTTCAATCTGAGCTACCTCTATAACACAAACATAATTTTTGGAAAAAAACCCAATATCCAGTATTTACAAGACCGTTTGATTATGTTGCAAAATTGATGAAAGTATTACATAAAAGCTTTTGCAAAAAATTGGCAGGTAAACTACTTTGCACTATGCTATGACAGAAAATTACATTTCTCTATATATTTTTATATAATTACACAATCACTTGAAATATATCTATCTATATCTATCTGTTTATAAATGGTTTCAGTGAAAGTTGAATCATTAGGAAAACTGAAGGCCTTTCCCTGAAGGGAAGCCTTGTGAAATGCTTTACAGAAATTCTGTTTCTGACAAGAAACAGAGAAATAATAAAAAACCCAGACTTTTTTTTGTTTAGAAACCTTAACTATTTCAAATTACAATTACTTTTGTATTTTAGGTAGCATGGGCCTTAATTGTGTCCCTTCTATTAGGCTGTCACTTCACTTTCCCTGCCCATCTCCTAACGCCCTCTAAATCATGTAAATACTGCAATATAAAATATTAGACAGTCCTTAAACTTGCGAGTAAATAGAAATTCTGTATCTACTAGGATACTTGTCCATGTCACGTTGTACAAAAAAAGGAGTTAGATGTGAAGAAACTAGGAGTTTGTGGAGCAGGGCTGTAATTCCAGGTATCAGCATGAAAAGTGATGTTTACCATGCTTGAGGTTTTTCTGCCTACATTTTGTTGACCTTTGTTTATCATTGAATCTTCTAAATATCAACATACTACAAATCAACCTCAAGGTTATTGTGGCTTTTCCACTGGTGTATAATACAGTTAATTATAATTTTAACTGAAATTCCTGAGTGTAATATAATGGATAAAACCCCTGGGCCACATTACATGTTTTAAAATGTCATTATTCAAAATAGTTTGATTAATTGTACAAAGCAACAGAACTGCTTAAGCCAGACTCCTCCCAGCCAACAGTGCCCACAAAACACCTCTAACCCAAACCAAACTTACCAGATCTTTTGAACCTGTGTCCTATACTTCGAGACCAGCCAATATGATGAATGAGTGGGCTGTACATATGGCACCAGAAGTCATCAGTTTTGTCCTCACTCTCTTCATACACCAACCTCAGGCGGCCCCCAATGACACTTTCCACCACCGCCACCCTTGTCCGGCAGAGGTGCGTCTTGTCCACCACTTCCACCCTCATGGAAGTTTTGAAAGGGTACTGCATACTCTCAGACACCTTGAAGCAACACAACACATTCTGTAAGAATATCCTCTGCTTTATATCCTCCTGTCTGTTAAAGCACAGTATTGATGCACTTGTAATTTAATTCAAGTACTTGAATCAACCTGAAGAAATGACACAAATTATTCCTCTTCTACTTCATTGTAACAAAATGTTTCAGAAAACTAAGAATAGATCCTACAGTACTTCAATTGTTTCAAGGTCATCCCTTAAGATGAAATACAATTCCCTCACAAGTTCAAGGAATTTTCCACTGACATAATGAAAGTTTGTTCAGTTGTTAACAATGGGTGAAGTTACCTTGAGAAACAATTTTAACAAGAAAAATCTCAAGACTTTTTGTTCTTGTTTTGTCATCCACTCAAAATACAGCATTTTAAAAACAGGATTAAAATACTTCATTATAAGGCATGGAAAACAAACCTTCAACATAATTAAAGCTGGCCATTGACAAAAGTATTTCCAAAAGAAAGGAAGAGAATGGAAATAGATGTTAATCTGCTTTGTGAAAATTGATTGTGTTTAAAAATCAGTATCTGTCATTTGCCCTTTTCATTACCACCTCCCCCAAAGGACTGAGATCTTGACAACTTAATTTGGCTTCTAACTTAGCCAATTTTTAAATAAAAATTAACAACTGCAGAAAGGCTTTTTGGTTGTTTTTTAAACATTAGATACAGTGTAAAACAACAAGTCAAGTCTCATATTTCTACTAAGAACTATATGCAACATCATCTCACAATATTGGTCAGTAAACTTACAGCACACTATACAGCAGCTGCCACACCTGAAGACATGACTAAGAGAAAAAAAACATAGTCCAGAGCAGGTGAAAAATACTAAGATGTAAAAGTATGATCTTCATTCCTTCTAGATCCATGCTATATTAACATATTCTGTTCAGTTTCTTGAAATAGTGCATGATAAAAATCATTCCTGAATTAGAAAAATCACTTTTCATTTTTCTTACATATCATAGGGTAACTCATGAGCACTTCTGGGTTTTCTGTGGATTTTTTAAATGGGGTATTTTAAAATTAAAATAGACTAACTAGTTTTTAAAGAAAGCTATTTTTTCTGGAGCAGTTTTCCAAATACATACTGACAAGTGGGGACATAACTGGAGAAGGGATTCCAAGGAAAACTGTATCTAAGGGAAGAAACTACTGTATCACCTTCAAGAGAAGGTAATGTGCCACTGTAAAATATTTCAGTTCTTCACACTGGTGCAATTTTCTTTACAGAACATCATTGATACTGCATCAGCCTTACCTTCTGAGAAAAGTCAGGAGGAAGTGTTTTGGCACCAGTAAGTCGTTTCACTAGAAAAGCTTTCCAGTTTGTGTATTTGTGTTGGATAGCTGTTGCAAACGAAGGGGAAAAAATAAGCCACTGATATTTAATTTTGTCCATTAGAGACAATATTAGAGTCTGGAATATGTGAAGAAGAAATCCCAGATGACTATTAAAACACCTACATGACAGTAATGACAAAAAGCCTCTTTAGAGAATGAATGCTACCCAAAATTAGGTTTATGGGTCAGGGTAAAGAATTTAATAACAAAGTATAAATTAAATCAGTGTATGTTCCCATCACTGATTAGCCAACTGCTGCCACCCTGATCTTAAAAGCTTTGAGTCGCATCAGATGGGCTATTCCAAGAAACACTTCAGCATCAGTCAAGCCCTTATTTTTCCAAAAGTCAAAATTATTAATTCATAACTGTTGAAAGAGTTGTTATGGCAAAAGAATACTTGATATCTGGACCATGAGCAAATTCAGTCTAATAAAGAGACTCTGACATGAGTCAGTAAGGCCACTATTTACATACTTCGAGGAGGAACTAAGGGCTTCCCACTGGTTGCACACCAACCAACTGGGTGGATGTCAGACCCACAAACGTTGCACCAGAAGTCAAGACTTGAATCATTTTCAAAGCCTTCATATCTCAGCAGAGCATTGTAGCCTGAAAGAAAGCATTTAAAAAAACCCACAAGAATTAAACAAGACTATAAAATATGTATTAATATTTCTTGTCCAATTTTTTTATAGCAAGTTGTTTTTATGGCACATTTCAGGATGCTATTAATGCACAGAATAGATTACTTTGATAAATGTGCATGTATTATCATGTAAGTCAATTTAATTAAAATTCTTGAATGATAAACCTTTAGGAGTTGTACGTAAGAGGACAAAATTAATTACGCACAGTATCTGCTTTTTCATATCTTAGATCTGCCACCTTGAATTTCTAACTTTTTAGCAAGACAAGTGATTTGTATAATGAGGCTTCTTGCCAGCTCTTATACAGTCTATCTGCTCTGCACTGCTCTTACTGCACTCTGAGGCAATATTAAAAAAAACAAACCAAGGATAGACATTCTCAAGCATCACTGAAGCCACTGTAGAACAGTGACAACACTACAGCATGTAACCTACAGACACAGCTCTGCCAACCTGACCAGTGCCAGCATTACACTCACCAGGTGATCACTGACTAAATTATTAGATCCCTTCACACAGTTCTTTGATTATTTTAATTTCAACTAAAACACATTTACCTGCTAATTTTACAATTCCAGCTATCCAGAAGACTTTGGTAGGTAGGCTGCAGTCAGTGTTTGGAACCTCCACTCGCACTCCTTCTGCAATATCACCCCAGCAAGTCCCCATGGGTGCCTGTCAAGGTTGGGGTTAAAAAGTCACCAGTTCACCATGTGAAAATATTCATTTTTTGTTATCTCTGTGTTCTACAAGCAACTTAAAGAGATAAAATATTCAATATACACATAACAAACATATGGTTAGAAACCACTGTTTCTATGAGGACCTACTTTGGTTTTGATTTGATGCTTATGCATAACACTGTAATTGTATCCAATTATTCCTGTGTATTTACTGAAAAAACCTATAGCATTCCAAGTTTGAATATCAGTTAAGCACAAATTGTACATTCTCACAGGTCAGTTTTATCTATGATGTTTCAATTAGGAACAAACTACAGATGTTAGTGAGAATGGTGGAATTCCTATGCAATTCTACTTGCAAGAAAACTATGGTACCTGTAGCACAGACATCAAAACTTTTAAATTCTGCAAGTCAGGCATGCTGCTGGAAGAATGCCTAAAAATTATTTCTTGAATCTATTCTGATGATTTATTATGGTGGGGTTTATCATCCACTGGTTCGCATCCTCTCAAAGGAACAGGCTTTCACATCACCTGCAAGTGATCCCTCCATGGAGCAGGCAAAAAGAACAGAAGGCTCTGAGTGGCACCTTTTTAATGAACACCAGAAGGAAAGGCACAGCAAGATCCCTCACACTGCCCTGTATGAGGAATATGTTAGGAACAAGAAGGAATACATGCCTGATGAACTCGTAAGGGTTTGCAGAAGATGGTGATAGAAATTACATTAAGTTTGCTATCTTCAGAAGAACATTTTGTGGAACAGAGCATCATGAAATGTCAGTCCAAGATGGTATTGTAGATACCAGAAATGCACAGTGCTGAAGAACCTAAATTTTTAACAGTAACTCAAATGAAGTTATATTGGTAACAAGCTAGAAAATTATTCAGTCTGCACTAAACTTGAGACTACCCAGAAGAGAGAGATTCGTATTTTGGGTTTTAGAAAAACAGTCACATAAATTTGAGAAAAATAAATTCTTATCAGTTCAGAGATTACCCAGCTATCACAGGGAGAACTGAAGGAGGGATCTCTGGCTCTGCACCATGTCTCATTTACAAAGCTCTTTGCAAACCCAGAGAACTGAACCACTCAGTGGGAATAGCCTCCAACTGCACAGAATTTTTGCTGAGAGCTACAAGTGAAGAAATCTGGATAAATCTTGAATGATTGGAAATGACAATATTGGAATTTTGCTGGCAATCAGCAATTGCCACTAGCAGCACTAAAAGCTGAACTTATTTTACAAAGGGAAACCCTTCACTAGTTGAAGTATTTGAGACTATACAAAACTTAAAACCAGTTTTAACTCCTAAAGGAAATGTAGGTATGCCAGCTTTTATTCTTGAAGCCTGGTCTCTTCATGTTCTGCTATACCCATCTACACCAGTCTAGACCACAGAGCTCTCTTCTGCCAACTGGCAGCCAGAGAAAAATCCAACTGAAAAGATGATGGCTTATTTTCACACACAAAATATGCAAATACAACTTAAGTCCCATCCCATATTCACTACCCTCTCTAAATTGACATGTGTAGGTTTTTGAATTGAACTGGGGAAATAAACTTTTCAATCTGCTTATTTTAGCAAATCTTGTTGCCTTGTACAGAGATACAGATGAGGCCAAACAATCAAAAATAGCAGTGCTGAATAATTTCATAATCCAGCTGCACTCAACTGAAATAAGTTTTACTGCCTGCTCATCTATTCAGTTGATTCAGAGAGAAAAGTATATCAAAACACTTCTTCTGACATCAACCTACAATGGAAATTTCATTTCTAGAACGTGGATTGGTATAGAGGGAAATAGCAGAAAGTTAAATTTGTCCTTGTCTGTGAAAACATTGGTTCTGCTAGTTCTCCTACACCAATCCATATGGCTCACCCCTTCAAGAAGGAAGCCATCCTGTGCAGCATCACTGCTGAAATGCCAGACAATGGTACTGTCCTGAGGGATGGTTTACAGCACACCACCTACACTGCACCATCTTGGTCTCCTTCACTCATTAGGGATATTGTTAAGGCAGAAAGACCTGGATAAACCAGGGCTGTGACAGCCATCTTTCTTCATCTCTCCTGTCTCATCTGTTTAATCAATCAATGTTTGAAGAGTGCTTTTAAAAACTCAGAAAGCACTAGAGAAGTGTTAAGTCTTATTTATCTGCTGGCTGGAAGGTGACTGCAGTCTGGATTGGCATAGTGTGAACTAGCAGAACCATCATTTACAGGTAAGAACAAATTTACCTTTCAGACTCATGACGAAGAGATCCACTTCACATCACTCTCAAACAAGGAAGAGCTGGTTCCTGGCTTCCTGCTTCAGGACATGACCTGGGAGGGTCTATCTCTGAGCACCAAGGGCCTTCTCTGCAAGGTAAGGTGCAGTCAGGAAGGGCCTGTTTGACAGGAGCACCTAAAGGCCAAGTATCCCCACATACACAGCTGGACAAAGAGCTCACATGGCTTAAATAAGTGGCTTCTAAAAGTTTTGGATGGCATCAACACTGCCATGATTCCAGACTTTAAATTAAATCAGGATTTTAATGGCAAATCCTGATGGTGATGCTACCAAATCCTGGATTGTATGGAATGCTGAAACTTCGTGTGTGAGCAGTGCCCCAAGAACAGGTAATGCCAGAGGAGTCAATGTGCAAAAGGGTTTAAACAAAAACCTTCAAAGCAGAGCACTGCCACCCAGTGTAGCATCCTGGAAATGCTCCCTTAAATCACACTGGATATAGTTTAAAAACACAAGAAACCAAGAGAATGAAAATATTTTGGCTCAGAATAAAATTCAGCTGGAATAAAGAACTTCAGGAAATGTGCCTCTCACTAGCAACAGAGTGAAAATAAATAATTACTCTTAATTGTGCATGAAATTGTCCAATAAGTAGTATTGAAAAACAACTCAAACCACTGTAACTTGCTTTCAGTTGTAGGAACAGTTTGAACTAATAAGAGCAACTATAGAAAAGAATAAAAAGTGTTTAGATGAGAAAAAGTAGAATGCAGGTCAGCAATGAGCTCACTGTATGTGACTAAGCTGTAACTCAATATTAAAAACATTAAACTGAGTTTTTCCTCCTTGCAGCAGCTACTGCTGTGTGCCTGATTAATGCAATTTGACCAAAAAAAAAAAAAAAAAGGAAAAAAAAAAAAAAGAGGCTGCAAGGTGCACAAATGGGAATTCTGGCATTGTCATGGGCTTCCTGTAGGAAAGCATAAAACAAAGCAGTTCCCTACTTTTGTTTACTGAACTCTGAAGTCATGGGCATGGCCATATTATTGATACTGAATTTCATTAGTGTTACTCAAGTCTGGAATAAAGGTAACATGGAAGCACAAAAAGCACATCAAAATACTATGAAATTAATTATTCATAAAGAGAGAGAGCTTTCAAGATTTAGATACTTTAATTCTAAAATGTAACTATTTTAAACTGAAGAAGAAATAAATCCCCAGGGGGGGGGGAAAAAAACCAAAACAACAGAAAACCTGATGTGGGAAATCTACATCAGACCTGAGATACTAAAGTATGCCAGGTTATTAAAAAAATAATTAATAAGCCAAATCTCACATGTCATAATTCCCTTAAATTTTCTTTAATATTGATCCCAATGTTCCCTATCAAATATCCATACAGGTACACCCAGTATAACCAGTAAATTCGATGTATTTTATTGAATAATGAACTCAAGGGTAGATAGGCCATGATTTTACTGTCAATTCAAAACTTTGGTCTTGACCAGAATAAGCTTTATATCTTCCATCACATACATACAGGTGTACGAAATCCATAATCTAGATGGTAAACAAACATCGACTAATAAAAACTTTCACAAATCAAAGCAATACAGTACACAGAAAACAGCAATAATCTTTCCAGAAAGAAAAAAAGAATATTGTTTAATTATCAGTGGAGAGTGGAACAAAGAAGGATCTAACGAGAGCACTGATGTGTTTTTCAGACTCTGACTGGTTTAAATAATGTACTTTTCAAAGAAATAATTACAGTAAAGTTAAAAGCAAATCATACCCTTATGACACTAACTCATATCCACCAAAGAAGTAGAAATCTCCAAAGAAAACTGTAGGATTTGCATTTCACTTGTATGAAAAAGGAAAATGAGGACAGAAAAGCAACAACTTTCAGGCTACTTGGTAGCACTGTTGCCATTATCTTGTGAAAATTTTCAAGGTACAACGTGCCCATGAGTGTGGTCTTGGTTCACATTACTGGGGCACTGTGCAGCTGAACAAATGAAGCAGTGAGAAGGGACCATACAACGCCTTTTAATAAAATGGAATGTTGGAGCATAATTTACAAGTGACCTGACAATTGCAGCTGTCTCTAATTGAGGATGCCACCCATCCTGAGGCATTTGTTGGTACAATAGCACAGCCCCTGTTATCAAATGCCACTTTTTGATATGGACTTACGGAATCACTTATTACATGTACATAGCTGTGAAAGCAAAGTGCAAACATGCTGACTCAAGCACGTGGAATTTGATACAAATTCCCCAAGTTCTCCTAACGCAAGGCCCTGTTCTGGGAAGTAGCTGAGGCCTCTGAGCATAAAGGGTACTATTCACAAAGTGCCAACTGCCAGGAGCCCTCAACTCCCACTGGTTTATGAGCTGACAGTTTTTTTTAGGAATTCCAGAGCTGGAGAGAAAATATGTCTCTTCTCCCTCATGGACAACTTCCATGAAGCAAAATGTTTGTTTTGATTGTAACTTTCAGCACATAATTTTGAGCAAAACAAAAATTTTGTAACACAGAACACTTCAGTTGCTCAAATTAAAAAATATGATGAGAAAACACCTTCTGTCCAAGCTTTTTCTTAAGAGACAGAAAGTACTGACAATATTTTAAACAATGCCTAATTATTGGAATTTTACAAACACATTAAAGACAGATGGTCCTAAATATTTTCCCCATCCTCCAATTTCGTCAGTCATTAAAGAATGTCTTTTTGTTTGAAACTTTTTAAACTAATACAAAGAAAACTAACTTTTTAAATTTCAGATTTTTGTTTATGAGAGTATATATATGATGAAAGTAACTGATGGCGTCCAGAATGGTTTTAAAGGACAGATACATACTAACAGTTATATTTCATAGATCATGAAAGATACTTGGATATGAATGTTTTGGAAAAATGAATTCAAGAACTCCCATGGAGTCACTCATACACACATAGACAGAAAGCACAAACTGAGAAATACTCACATGTTTAAAGCAGGTAACAGGAGCTGCTGTAAAGCTATTACTATTGATGTAGTTACCCCAGCTGAAACCTTCCACAGGGACAGCTGCTAAGGAAAAGTTATTTTAGTTAGGAAGCTGCTAATGAGGCACAAATCTTTCACTATTTTTTTTCTCAGCTCTGGTTATATGTTGTTACCTGCTTTTGTCTTTGCCTGGTTTTGTAAAGTTGCTTGGTACTGGGCATATGCTGCTAATTTAGCCACTAAGGGCTGTTTTTGTAGAACTTTAGCCTTCTTTGTCGGAGGTTTACCCTAAAAAAACCCAACAACCCAAGTAAATAACATATTTTCAAACTCTCATCAGGAAATTTCCACAGGTCTGTAGCTATCTTTGGCAGATTTAAACTAAAATTAGAAGTACACAGAGACTAAGCATCACACAACTACATGTGTTACAAAATAAATTTAAAAACCAGTAGTAAGGAATGTCCAAAAGATGGGGTTTGTACTACTATTCCAACTTGAACAGCATTATAGGTTCACTGTTGTTTACCTGAAAAAAAGATATTTCTTAAAAGCAAGTCAAAAGGAAGAACTTTAAATCTAACTTATAGCAATGCAAACTCTTGGCATTTATTGCAATGAATTTGAGACAGGGTATAATGATATTTCTTGACAATTCTCTATCTTTTCTTGAACACTACAAAAATGCCTGAGTGATCATTCAATTAATATTTTAAGTGAACGGACATACCACTATTTTGCAGTTCTATAAAGAAAACCCTCAAACCCAAGAAACTTATCTTAAAACATGCAGCCATCTGTACAAAAGCCCAATTTCAGCACGCAGACGACAGAAAGGATGTAAAAAAAACGGTGTCTGTACCGCTACCTGAAGCCTGGCCAGAATGCTGGCCTTCTTGGAGTTGGAGGAGTAGCTTCTGGAGCACGACACGCTGCAGAAGCGCTTGGTTTTAGAGTAAAAAGCGTCCCGGACGCCAACCATCCCACACATCTCACATGTAGCTAATCAGAGGAGAGAAAAAAATCCCCAAAACGTTAAGAGCGTAGTTAAAAATCACAGTAAGAATTCAGAATGATGAAGACAGAATTAAGGTACTGGATGTGGCACCATCAAATGGTATCTGAGGGTTTGACCCCAAAGAGAATTGCACAGGAGAATAATTTAAAATTTAGAACACCACCACTGATGTCAGTGAAATGCCAGGAACCTCAAGTTCACTGGCGAAACAGTGCCTCTTTCTGCTCCCTATTAATTTCACCCCTGGTGCAAATGAATGATCCAGCTAAAGCAGCTCAAGCCAATTTCTGGTTTTTCACTGTTCTCAAGGAAACATCTGCTTTGAATCTGGGCCTGCCAATCCTGATTTCCTCTAAATATTTAACACTTCCAACCTGAAATAAAACCAGATCTCTTGTTTGATTCATAAATTAGTATATCCCAAGTATCCCAGCCCACCAAAGTTTTCTTCTGGCTGGAATCATGTTTCAGAGGTGGACAGCATCACCCACGGTGTTTTCCATGATGAGTAAGACTTAGAGACCAACTAATGCCAGTGAGACAATACCAAAATTCTGCCCAGAGAGAGCTCTACACTAACCACTAGGATTTCACAAAGAATGTTTTTCCCTGATAACAAAAGAAATTTAGATTTATTTTCCTAGTATCCTCCAGCTCACAGCTAGTGAGGAGTGAACAGGTATACACTAACAGGTTTTACACAGTAGCAGTAATTAAGTTTTCCTAGAATAGGAAGAAATATATTTAAACATATTGTGTATGTAATAAAGGGCAGAGAGAAGGCATGCCTGGCACAGAGAACACACTGACGTTGTCCTCAAAGCTCCAAGAATAAAACCAATGCACATGAGAACACACACATGCATGTGCAGATACACACAACACATTTGAGAGGAGGGCAGATGTTCCCATACTATTTCTTCCCTGTCAGCAGGATTCAAACCCTCTCTTACTTCAGTTTAGCAGAACCCAAACAATTCCCCCTCCCAAAACCAACCAACCCAAACCCTTCAGCTGCTCTGGTCCCTTTTCAGTTGGGACCAACATTCAGGATTGGACCCTCACAACCCAGCACAGGCTAAATCCCATCAATATCCAACTCCTTGCACTCACACAGCACATACTTACCCATGCCAGATTTGCCATCTGGATAAGTATAAACTTGCCCATTGTTCTTGATAATTGGGAGACTGGATGGCAAAGGAGCAACCTCCTCCTCACTCTCATCTGAACTGGAGCTGCTGCTGGTGTCCTCACTACAACTATCATAACCGTCAAACATCCCGAACGAGTCTCGGCGTTTCCTTTCCACTTGGGAACTATGTTCTGTCTAAAAATTAAAAATAACCAAAAACAAAAAAAAACCAAAGAATATCAGAATGTTCCGAATGCAAAGATTTCAAAGTCAAGCTTACAAAGTTTCACAGGTCAGTCTTCAATAGCAGATATTCTAAGGCACTGATGTATCAGCACAGACATGAGCCATGTATTGCCAATTACATGAGCATTGGTATAATCAAAACTGGCCAATTTTTGGTATTGTGATATACAGGAAGAAAAAAACATCTATCTCATGATCCACTGAGAATACACAGGAGCCGTCCACACATTTAATTTCCTTGGTATCTTCAGAGTGCATTAAGCCTGATGTGCTGAACACTGACAGCCACAGGGATCTTATATGCAAATCAGCACATTCCAGATGGCTGCAGCCAATTCTACTAAAATTCATTCATTTGAGAAAGCTGGGCAGAGAAAAGACAGTTCAACCAAGAGGCCACTTATACCACAGGAACAGGAATGAGAGGCTCTCTGCTCTCATTGGCTTGTGGGGTTATCCATAAATCACTCAGCTCCCCTATGAGTCCATGACTCCCGTGTGAAGCAGGAACACCTCTTCAGCACACAGGGCTGTTCTGAGGATTAATACATTAACCATTATGAAGAGCTCAGTTACTATGGCAATAGGGTCTGTACAAATGCTGAAAGATAGAAAGGTGACTAATTTGACACTGTCATATACAAAAAACTTGTTACATAATAGTTTTTCTATAATCAAAAAATCTGAAGTAGGATAAAACCACACAATTTTGAAGAAGGCATGACAGCTAAGCAATTTCCAGCATCGACATTAAAGAAGCAAGAGATTAACTGATGTACTTTTTCTGAGGCACATCCACCACATGCATTTTGATACAGTGACAGTTTTTACTTTATTGATATCTTACACAGCTCTATTGAAACAAGGCTACTCCTATGTGAGCTGCCCTCATTAAGGGGAAAAAAGTTTCAAATTATTTCCAAAATCTTAAACAGTATTTACTAAGTTTGAGAGGAAATAACTAAAGAGAAAACAAAGACATTCTACAATAGAAGCACAAGTTAGGGGAATGAAGTACAGACAAGGAAACAGAAGAAAAATTAAGAAAGCCTTTCCCTCAACTTCCTTTTCCAAGAGCTAATTTTATTTAAAAGTCAGAGTAGACAGAAAAATAATGTGATTGGGCTTTTCCTTCTTAAATTGCATTTGGATCCATAGCCTCAAGATCTCATCACAATTCCCCAAATCTCTTTCCTAGAGTGCATGCCTGAACATCTTTATTGTTAGATCTCATTCAAGCCTTTTTCTGCCATGCTATCCCTTTATTATATTATATTCTCCTTTTCAATCTGAATAAATCCTATTATGAAAGAATTTCCTAATAGCTACAAGGAAAAACTGATTTCCACACTGACCCAATCCTAGCGTGTAATTATTAAAAAAAAAATCCTCAAAAAACCCAGTAAGCACAAAAGGTTATGCAATAATGCAAACACATTTAACACACTTACAGTAGCTCTGAAACAAAACAACAAAAGAAGTCAGTGTAATGTTAATTACGAATATTCTCAGAAAAAAAAAAATTAGAGTTGCATTAAACCAAATCAAATTTAGGATAGGGCATAACCTGACAACTTCCTCAAGGCGCTGACACCGGCAATCAGGGTGCCTGTGGGATTGTCAGAGGAAACACTGAGCAGACAAAGCCCAGCCCTGACCCATGCTGGCAGCAGTGTCACCTGTCCCATCTGCCACCACCATGCACCACCAGTGACTTGTTTGTGCATGCACGTGTGTGCAGCTTAAGGCAGAAGTTGAGCACAATGTTGCCATGGATACAGTATCCTGCCAACGCTGCCAGGAATTTTCAGAGCAGAAGATGAAAACTAGTAATCTTCCTCAAGATTTCAGGAGCTCCTTAACATCTCCCACCGTTTAAGTTCTCTTGACCACAGTCTCTGCTAAGATATAAAGTGTGATTCCATAGGAACCACTCCCAGCAGTACTACCAGAGCACTGTGATGCTTAGAATGTTTTAAGGACAGACACTCGTGGTGTTTCAGAGCCCAGGGAAGGATCTCCCGCTTCATGCCCTCATCCTCCCTAAGTCAGCCGGTCTGATTTCACTAAATTAGGCCCTCATCCCACACCAAGGTGTGATTCTATGGCTTCAGCCCTCTTATGGAAGCTGCAGTACAGGCCATTCTCAGGGTACCCCCTTCCCACTCCACACTGGAGATCCCTGGACCTACAGGGCAGCAGCTCTGCTCAGTGCTCTGCTGGCAGAAGTCTAAAATGCTGTCACAGCTCAGAAAGAATTGAAGAGCAGCCCATTCCCAGTCCCTCCAGCTCCCCATGCCAGCTCTGCTCCCACTGCCAGGGAAGGTGGAAGAAGAACCAGGCAGCTGGGGGTAAGGTGAAGGACCAGAGGCTGGAGCATGGGGTAAGGTGACCACCACAGGAGTGCACCTGGCTCTTTTTGTTCTTCTTTTGCATAACTTCCATTTAGAACCTCAATATTACTGGTAAGTTTTCTTTGCCAAAATATCCACAGATGAGAAGGAAAATAGTTTCTCTTTGTAAATGGAAAGTTGGGCGCTCAATTAGGAAAAATCATTCTTCAGCATTATACAATTTCAAAAGTAGCAATCATCAAGTTTTTGAGCTTAACTACACTGTCAAAACAAATCTCATGTATCACCTTTCCATTTACTTAATATTCAGCCAAATGGTTCCAATTCAGAATTTTTGAACATCAAATTTGCAATTCAAATCAGCATCTTTGCTTACCATTTTAAAATAATACTGTAGTTTTCATAAAACATTTGTATCCCAGCTTTTGCCAGAAGACAACCATATTTGCCAGATAATTTATGCAGGACATGCTTAATGTTAATTTACAGTTATTACCTGGATTGCAATTGGGGAAACTACTCAAATTTTTTTGTGAGATTTCAAAAAGGCAGAGACTGCAGGAAAAAAAAACCAAACCAAAATACTTTGTACACAAAAGTAGGTGAAAGTTAGGGAAGATGATATACAAATAACTATGATGGAATTTTCTTAGAGCAGATCAAAACACTTCTATTTTGATAATAAACACCACAAAGGTTCTTTTTAACCCATATTGAAACACAGCATTTATAGAAATAAGTGAATATAAGGAAGCTTTGATAACCCTTCCTGCAGAATTTGGATACACAAAAGAATAGGAGCTCTAACATCTGAAAGTGAAAAAAGTTAGGGCATTGCTCTGAATTCAAAGGTTAAAGACACATCCTTACAAAAACGACAATGTATGTCTCAAACAGAACTATAAACAAGATAAAGCAGCTGCTCTGGTACAGCAGCAGCCTGCAATTCCTGCTTTTTGAATGTTTGCATCTTTTTCTTTTGAAAATTAAGTACAAGATTTGCCCATTCCTGATTTTCTAGGGCCTCAACCTTTTTCCAGAAGCTCTCAACCATCTCACCAACACTTCCTGAAGTGTTGGTGGCCTCTAATACACTACAGTGAGCTTCATCAGAGATGCCAGGAATTTGGAACCATCTACCTTATGCACACATTCTCTGTCCCTTTGTTGTTATGCTTCCCATCTTCGAAAAAGGCAAAAGGAGGACCCAGGAAATGACAGGTCAAAGCACCTCATCTTACTCCTTGTGAGGTGATGGAACAAGCAATGTTGGAAGTCATTTCTAGGCATGTGAAGGACACGCAATTCTTGCCGAGTCCTTTTAGGCTCCACAGCCAACAGCAACACTTTGTCTCTCTTGAAGCAGCACCTCCCCAAGCAGCTGCAGGGCCTTGGGTTCAAAAACAGGTGCGCAAAAAACCAACAACGACAAACCCTCAAACCAGTATCAAGCCAGTTTCCTACTCTTCAAAGCTGGACTTAGCACTAAAAATCATGCTGAGGAGGTTGTCTTTTCCTCAAAACACAACCAGTGTTCACCTTCTAACAAACCAGGGAACAACCTCCTGCCTATCCACAGAAACTGCTTGGAGCAGGAGCCTGGCTTGCTATAAAACAGAACCTTGCAGCTGGTTAATGCCAAAAGAGCAGCTTGAGTAACTACTCCACTAATAGAGTCTATCTGTACATTAAGCAGAAGCAATGCACAAACAAAAGAACAAGACAAACTTTCAGGCATTCTGGCTAAGGCTTATTTTCCTAATAAGATTACTGGTTCCTCAACAGAGGCTTTTAGTCAGAGCACTGTGAAGGGTAGGGTGAGCAGCATTGGCAAATTACCCCATACTATTTGCTCGGGGGGTTTCTTGCATACTTTTCTTTATAGGAGGGATGGGTGGAGAAAGGAACTCTTAAGAACTGCGTTCTTATTCTGCCCAACTTCCCATTTTCCTGTTCTTCCCCTCCTCCCTGTGAGTACTTGGCAACAGAGTATTTTTAAGAAATACTTTTAATTAAGCATTACATAAGGCAAATGGTATGATAAAAGAATATAGTTAAGGAAATAGGTTTCCCTGAGAGCAGGAAGGCAACTCTAAACAAATAAGAAAATAACCAGTTTCTCACTCTTAACATACATTTATATATATATATATATACACACACATTGAAGTTGATCAACACATTATAGCATCCATTCTTTGAGTGTAATAACTATTCTTACAACAAAAAATTGGGCACAAAGGGTGAGCAATCCAAGGCCAAAACAAAAACCATTTCATGTTAATTAGACATCAAACACTTACTCAGGAAATGGCTTTAGTGGCTTGATGAAAACCACACTCAAGCAATGGCAAAATTTATGCAAAAGGTTTTGAAGGTAAAAACTTGAAAGAAAGACACCCTATTATTATGTAACCAAACCTCTTGCACCCAGGTAAGTGCATCTAGCCACAGGAGGAGGATCCAAAACAGCCACAGGAAGGTTTCAAACCACTCCAAATTGTTGTTGTTACTACTGAATTCAATCTGGGGCTTGATTTCAGGATGGCAGCAATTGGGAGCTTGAAGTACAAGAGCTGTAGCTCAGCAAAGGCCCAGCAGCACCTGAACAGAGGCATTGCTTCCTATATTCAGCTCCAACCCCCCAAACAGGACAGAACCATGGAGAGATGGGATCTGAGGCCAACGTCAACAATGAGGTCACCACAACCTTCAAGCCAAGGGGCTGTTGTAAGACAGATTTACTTTAATCACATATCCTTAATGCATCTAAGGGTATTTCCAAGTTAGACTTAAATTTGACGCAGAGGTTTTGTTTTCAAAAGTTCATTGATGCTTTCTGCTACAAACTTAGTTTCATCTCTGGATGTTTAGGAAACACTACAATAGAACTAATTTATTACAATTCTTCTGAATTTACACTAGAATAGTAGCTCGTCCCTGTGGAACTGAAGCCTAATTGTGCCTCAGAACATGATCAAAAAAGAAAATTCAAACATGGTACCAATTTAAAGAAAACATACTTTCAGCTTTAATTCAAAACAAACAAACAAAATCCCCCAAAGCTAAACATCTTGGGATTCCTGGAAATCAGAACCAACCAAACTTACTTTTTTTATATAAACAACTCACCTCTATCTGGAAATGTGCCTTCCACTCTTATTATAAGTAAAATCTCTGCTGGAAAATTACAGAAATGTTTTTTCCTGTCTCTTCATTTGCTATGTATGACAGCATTTTGTCTGAAGCCAGTTTCTGCTGTTTGCCAATGGTTTTGTCCATAGCCTCTTCCCCAGGGGGTTTCACACAAGAGGGAAGACTCTTTCATAAAAAAATATATCACATTAGCAGGAAATTTTGGAGGAGGGTGTGATGATTAATATGTGAAATATCTGAATTTTGAGAAAACTAAAAATCCGTTACAAACTCCATTATGTTTCTACAAAGCCCTTACAGGAGTATCTCGAAGAGGCAAATATTTCACTTTAAACACTGTGTTACCATTAAGAAAACTAACAAAAAAACACCCAAACCCAAATAAAATAATAAATTTAAATGTAAAACACCCCAAAACCACCACCAACCCAAAATCAAAGTCTTCAGCACCTGAATTCATTCCACGTGCTCAGAGCCAGGTTCAGCAAATGATCCCACATGCCCAGAGTGTACCAACTTACCTGAGAAATGAAGGAATGCAGTAGTGGTTTGCAGAAGATATCAAAAGCCTTGCAAAATTAAATCAAATTTTAGAAGGTAAGAGAAATCAAAGCCAATGAGAGGGAACTTTTGTGCATGTTATCACTGCTGCCAGAGGCACCTCGCTCTTTGGGGAACAATTAAGAGAATTCTTACTTCCAGTTTGCAATCCTTCTGCACGTGCACAAGCCCACATGCTCTCAAGAACAACACCTAAACTATTCCTGGGAGACAAGATCCCTCTGCATAGTTCCCTACAGCCTACGTTACACACTTCCACAAAACGATGCCTAGGCTGAAGGAATGAGTAAAGACAATTGACCTGCCAAGTTTTACTGCCTTTTTAAGGGAACATATTGTTTTAGTTCTCATTAAATGCTCCAGATTAGACTCTCATAGCCTTAGTCCACTCCTTTTAAGTCAAAATCAAGATGTTGAATACAATAAATAGGTAAATGTGGCTCCTCAAACCTGCCAAATAATTTTAATTTAAAATGCAGGAGATTGCCCTGCAGCTTTCAGTTTTGACTTGGTCTAGATGTGAAAAATCACAGCAGTTGCCAGCCACATTTTAAAATAAATTGCTTTTTCGCACACAAAAGTTTTTACCGTAGTCAGCATACGCTTTGAAGTAGGACTTTTAATTTTTAAAGCCACGCCGGGCAGAAATTGCTACACTTTCAAATATTTCCAGCAACAACCTGAAAGTGAAACTGGTTTCACGAGTTTACTGTTCCTTACAAAGAGAACAAAGTAACAATACCAGAAGTCATAAAAATTGCACGGGAAGGGGGAAAGTGGCCGCAAAGAATCCAAAACTTTTGAGGTGCTGTTATTAAAGAAAACTCCCCAGCGCTTAACATGAGCACGCTGGACAACTGAACTTTAAAGGCTGGAACTACAGGAGGAAGTTGCTGAAAACCGGCACTACAGCGGAGCAGGGGGAGAAGCGGATCCAAGCGCACCCTGGAGAAGCTGAAACTTTTTTCCGAGGCAGGAGAAAGGAGGGGAAAGGACA
>NW_008236649.1:500460-512704 GCF_000691975.1 Corvus brachyrhynchos | reverse complement strand
GCCCGTTCGGTTGTTTTCAGGTTACTGCTGCAGAGGGTAAAGGCCTCCAGGAAGAGTCCAGCGATTCGGAGGTGGAAAATGAAGCGAAAGGTGACTTACTGCCCAAAAAGCCAGCCTGGGTGGATGAGGATGATGAAGCTGAGGAAAAGTAAGTTCAGACTGGGTGGTGGGAATGACATCTTACGCTTGGGAGTGACTGAAGTGGCCTTGGTTTGAACGATCTTTGTGTTCTGTGTGTTCTTCCCCTCTAGTGTTGATATGACCCATAAGTACAGGAAAGATTTCATGAAAAGTGATGCTGAGACAACGCTTACTAAGAAAAAGCTAAAGAAAAGACTTGAGGAACAGTGAGTTTCATTAATGTTTTTGTGGCTGACTTTATTGAGGTGGGATCATTGACCTCCTGGTGGGTGCCAGGAGGATGGTGTCAGACTCTTTTCAGTGGTGCCCAGCACAGGATGAGGGGCTGTGACCATAAACTAAAACACAAAGTGTTTCTTTCCATGGAGGGTGACACAGCACTGGAACAGCTGCCCAGGGAGGGTGTGGACTCTCTCTGGAGACATTCCAAACACACCTGGACATGTTCCTGTGTCACCTGCTCCAGATGACCCTGCTTTGTGGTGGGGGGGTTGGCCTGGGTGATCTCCAGGCTCCAGAGGGTTGATCTCCCTTCCAACCCAACAATTTTGTGAGCTAAAATAACATTTATGTGCTATTCAAAGTCACTTTTCTCTAGCCACTGTGCTCATGTGGCTTCTTTAAAACCAGTGCTTCCTGCAGTATTTGCAGTGTTTTTAAATAAAATGTGCATTAGCATTGTCTAGACTAGTTTGTTTAATACTTGTATTAGTCAAAGTGCACAAACTAATCTGTCTTCTAGGGAGTTATACAAGAAACAGTGACATCTTAATTTTTTTTTTTTAATTAAATGCTTGCATTGTGTTCTAAGTGCAAGTAATCCTGCAAAATTCTGACTGCTTCTTCTAAGTACTTAACTTATAGAAGGAAATTACTGTTTCACAACAGTTATGTATTTTTTCTCTTTCCCCTTTTTCTTGCAAGGTTTCAGCAAGCCATGGGAGGAGTTCCTGCCTGGGCTGATCTAGAAAACAGGAAGAAATCCAAAAGGACTTTGAGTGATAGTAAATATGTCCAATACTATTCTGATAAGTGTTTCTGTGATTCCTTGTTCAGCTTGCTAGAAAAGAATTACTTTTGATGTCTTCTTAGTTTCAGTAGTGTGACAATATGCTGGATAAGTCAGCTTTACTCCTTCAGTGTGCTTTAATTTAATTTGTTTCAGTGAGGAATGTGTTGATTTTGCTGTGGATGTTTGTGCAATTAGCTGTTTCCATGTGCTTTGGTTTAATGAGGTGACAGTGATGAAGATGATGATCTGCTATGCAGGACTGGCAATTACATCACGAGCTCGGAGTCTCTGCCAAGAGGGATTTTAAAGGTAAAGACAAACCTTATTTTTCCACTTCAGTTGGACTTAGGTGCACACTTTGACTCTGGTTGTGTATAAAATTAGTGATTCTGTGAATTTGTTTCTGCAAGTAGAAGCTCTAGAGGATATAAAAATTGAATAGTTCATGTGAAAGCATGAAACAATAAACTGAGGTGGATTGTTTGACATAAGAATTTTCTGCACTCTAAACAGCATCTTGTAATAGGATTTTAATTTCTGCAGAGAAGGATGGAATTCTCCCGCAACTTTGAAGCTAGTGAAATGGTCTTTAAGAAGACAGCCTTAAACGAGTATTTCTCACACTATCTCCTACAGCTATCTCAGATGAGTCAGAATGCAGCTGGTTTTACACTCAGTTTTAAAGCCAGTAGAAAGGCTGGTGAGTGCAGCCTGTGTTTGCATTGGAGCAGCTCCCTGAACTGGCTGTGTGTGCTCTGCTCACCTCATGCTGCACAAAAGTTCATCACCAGGCTTGAGGTCTTGTAGTGTAAAGAGTAATTGGTTTTTTATTCAGCACAAGTGATTGTTGGGATTGTTTTAACTGTCTGATCTGTGTTGTAGATGAGCACCTGCCTTCCTGCAAACCAGGAACGTTTTGCCAATGGAAAACTGGTGACAGTGCAGTTTCATCCTTCAGCTCAAGTGGTGATGACAGCTGGGCATGATCGCTCTGTGTCCCTCTTCCAGGTGAAGAACTTCAGTCTGTACTCTGCAAATGTTACACAGAACCTTTTTTCTGAGTGTACATGAAATAGCCTGGAGTGGTAGACCTTGTTTTTTCTCTTCCTCTGCACACTGGGTGTAATGTCTGTGGTTACAATTGAAATTCCTTGGTTAAAGGCATCTCAGAAGGAATTTCTATCATCTGTGACTTCACACCGAGCACATGCAGAGTACTGGCAAGCATAGTTGTACCAGAGTTTTTAGCTGAAGATTTGTGTTTAAAAACGTTTGGTTTGAAGGTTTGCAGTGATGAGGACTAAGGAGGTTTTTTGTTCCTAAGTTGTTTGGAGAACCTGTAGTGGGGCAAGCTGCCCACTTTGCTTTAAGACTGCAAAATTGCTGTGCTGCAGCAGGAAGGTGCTCATCCTGAGACACTGCCCTGCTCCTCTGAAAATTAAAGATCCTAATGTTTTTTAGGAACTTTTAGCATGGCCCAGTATCAGTGAAATGGTCAGACACAAGTGGAACGTGATATTCCCACAGGGCTGCAAGAAAACCCAAATCAAAGCAGATGTTTCTGTTTAGAAAAAGCACAACAGAAGTGATGATTTGAACAAAGCATGGGCAAGATGAGGAAGGGCACGAGGTGTGAGGTGTATCAGAAAGGCAGGGAGTGCCTCTTACATGAGGTGAGGAGCTAAGAACCACGTCATTTGTAGGAGAGAGGAAGAGTTCACTGCTTCACAGTGGTCTTACTACTTAAGTCTCAGCTGGGTAGTTGATATGATTTTTCTCTGTAAAAGTATTTGATATATTCCTCAATATGACAACCTGGTTTGTTACTTTCTTTTTTGAAGGTGGACGGTATAAGGAACCCAAAAATACAGAGCATCTATTTAGAGAGTTTTCCAATTTATAAGGCTCGTTTCAGTATGGATGGAGAACAAGTTATAGCCACTGGCACTCACCACAGTATGTTCTTTGTGTATGACATGATGGCTGGGAGTATCATCCCTATCCCAAAAGTACGAGGTATGTTTTGCAGCTCTGAGTGTCCGGGCACAGTTCAAGCTGTCCCAAATAAAGATGGCACATGAATTTGCTTTAAAAGGAAGTGCAGGGAGTTGGAGGTTGTATTTTTAACCTGTCTTCAAAGAACTAAAGTACCTTGAGGGTTAATTTGTCTGGGATATTAATTATCACACAGGAGCAAGGTTGAGTTCAGCTTCACTGTGACAGCATATTGCAGAAATGAAAAGCTGAAGTGGAGTCAGGTCTTAGTCATCCTACCTCTAAATGTTGAGGTCAGAGAATAAATTACACCAATTTCAATTTTCAAATCTCTTTTTAAAGGTGTGGAGGAAAAATTTCTCAGAAACTTCGAGCTCTCTCCAGATGGATCATTTATGCTGCTAATTGGAACTTCAGGTTACCTTCACTTGCTGTCCATGAAGGTACTTTCTCTGCGTGGTTCATGTAGCTTCATTTTCCTTGGCACCTTTTCCCTTTTGAATCTGCTTTTGTCTCATCTGCAAGGCAATCTAACTTTCAGCTGAAGCCAAGGTATGACACATACTGTGACAGCCCTCAAAAATGTGCTGCTGAATCAACCCACTGCAGCTTTAGGGAATTATTTTGGGCTCTCTGAGACTTTGTTCTGCAGCTCCGTGGGGCTGCTGGAGCTCAGGGCAGTTCCATGGGGTTTTCAGCTGTAAGATGTCATATGTCAGTGTTGTATTTCAGCTGCTTGCATGAGCACTGTGCTGGCAAAAGGAATGGAAACAGCATGGGAACAGGCACCTGGGGATAGAATATAGGACTGCTTTTTTGGGAGTCATGCTAGTGCATGCTGTTGTACCCTGTTCATGAATCATGCCAAATACTGATTCATAATGCATAGAGCAATCTTTCAGCTGAAATTTAAAATGCCATATGATGGCAGCTGGATTTGTTTTAAACTTTCACAGGGAAAAATGCTTTTAAAGGAGAAAGTTCAGTTCTGTTGTATAACTCAGGCCCTTCAGTGAGGGAGCAAACAAGTGTTTGTTGATCCAGCTGTAGCTGGACTCAGGAGCTTGTGCTCTGCTCTGCAGGCACTGAAAACGTTGGTGCTGTTCTCTGAATGTCAGCTAACTTAAGATTTTTGTGGGACAGGAATCAACTTTCCTATAGATTTTTGGTAGAATCTCTGTCACCATTGTTCTCCATCCTACAGACAAAAGAACTGATCAGCACTATGAAGGTGAATGGAAGGTGCACTGCCTCTGCTTTCACCCCAGACAGCAGTAAAATATACAGCTATTCAAGTGAGTATTCCAACAGCTCCAATCATAATTCCATTTAAATTGCATGAGTTCTTAGAAGTTACTTACCGTTTTAGAAAAATAATTTAAAAAATTATGCCAGTATCTCACCTAAAAACATAACTAAGTGATCAATCATTAAAGAATGGAGTTAACTATTTTAGTATGCCTTTAATTGTTGGGGTTTTTTAAAAATATCCTATATTTGATAGTTGTAAATGAGCTTCTAGTTGTCATCTAATTAAATTTATTTTAGCAAAATAGACCAACGAAGTGATGTGTATATGTGGTTTCTCTAATATCCTTCATTCTGTAATCAGAGGAAGGTGAAGTTTTCATTTGGGATGTGAGAAGCAGAAAATGTCTACACAAATTTGAAGATGAAGGTTCTTTGGAAGGAAAGTGCATTGCTGTTTCAAAAAATAACCAGTATGTGGCATGTGGGTAAGTGACTGACAGCTTTGGCAGCTTCTCGTGCTCTCATTTTGAAGCTCTTCAGTGAACTCATGGGTGTCTGGTGAGAGTGTAGGAACATGGTTTGGTTCTAATAAGCTTAGAATAGACATAAATAGATGAATATTCCCTATTTTATGATAATAATTTACTTTTTTTTCTGTGTAAATATAAAATACCATAGTACACTTAAAACAATAGGAGTCATACTGGTGTTGGTATTGCCATGTATGGGTCCAGCAGTTAATTTTGAAATCACACTGACAGAAATTACAAATTCTGTAATAGGAATGTTGATTCAGGGTCTTCTCCATTTTCTAATTCTCTTCCCTGTACTCTGAATTTGTTTCCTGAAAGGCAACATGTTAGCCCGTCAGAAGGGGCTTCAACTCAAAGCCACAGGCTGAAACTGTTTCTCCAAATACATTTACTGAGATGCAGTTTCAGCCAGTGTCTGGATTCTTTTAAATGAGAATAGCAAATAAATACAGGAGTATTTTCCTAGCTCACTGCAGAAGAGGATTTTTAAGTGAGCTTATGCTACAGTTATAAAAAACCCCCCACAATAAAAAACTTGAAGTTATTTCAGAACATTTTGATACCAAACTCTCCTTGCTTTTGAATTCATGTGGTAAGAGATGGGCTCATCAGAGTTGAGTCTCTTAATATATAAGTAAAAAGAAAACCCAAATCAGCAAAAACCTAAACCCCTCCACTAAATACTGTTATAAATTCCAAAGGAAAATCAAGCTCCAAACAAAATATTATTACAAACTCCATTAACTAATTGGAAATTACATCTTCTGGTGAGTAGTGGCTATAGATAACAAGGCAATATGTACTGAAATGTCACTTTTTGGTATAATCTTTGTTCATTTTATTCTTTAGTTCATCTTCTGGAGTTGTAAATTTATACACTACTGATACTTGCCTCAAAGAAAACCGTCCTAAACCAGTTAAAGCCATAATGAACCTTGTTACTTCTGCCACCTGTGTGACCTTCAATCCCACCACTGAGATTTTGGCAGTGGCTTCCCGTGACACTGATGAGGCTGTCAAATTGGTAGGTTCAGCTTCTTTATTGCAATATTTCTTTTATATCTTGATAAAAATACTGCTGGTGATGTAATAAAGCTGATATGAAGCAGATACAGGTACTGTATAAGGTGCTGGACCAACCAGATCTGGACATGGCCAAGACACTCTGCATTTACAAGAATATAATTGTATTTTCTTTAGTAAAGTTGCTCTGAAAATAACATTTTGTGGTTTAGTTAACCTTTTTACCTTTTTAAAGTGCCTTCTAAAATGTCTGGAAGTGTTCAAGGCCAGGTTGGACAGGGCTTGGAGCAACCTGGTCTAGTGGAAGGTGTCCCTGACCACGGCAGGGGGTTGGAACTGGATGAAAACTTTAAGGTTCCTTCTAACCCAACCAGTCTGTGGTTCTATTTCAGTGCTGTAAATATAACTCAGCAACAAATGTGAGTTTTCAGCAGCTGGTAACTGTAACCATCTTACTAGGGTTTTTTTTCTTGCCAGCCTTATCAGAATTCTTGCCAACAGTGGAACTGTTGAATTATTCTGAGGATTTGTAGGCCCAAGAATTGCAATAATTGGTTCCATGGTGTGTTCCCTGCTCCTTTTCTCCAGTAGAATTCTATATATGGAGTCATGTAGGGTAGGAATATAACTGAACATTTGAACTTAACATTGACCTTCAATTACAGATTCGTAATTTAATTTCATTTTTAGTGGTTTTTTTCTAATTTTAAATTCTGACCTATTTCTCAATAGGTGCACCTTCCTTCATACACTGTATTCTCAAACTTCCCAGTGTTCAGGAGAAAACAGATTTATCTTACTCAATCTATGGACTTCTCTCCCAGAAGTGGATATTTCTCTGTAGCAAATAACAAAGGCAAAGCTTTGTTATTTAGGTACGTACTAAATTAGGTCCATTAATCCCAGATAACATCTGTGTTCTGTAAGATGGGGCCCTGACTGTAAGTGATAAGGTTTAACTTCCTGATCTGAATTTCACCTGATGAGTTATTGGAGTGTGGAGTTGGCTTTCCCTGCTGGAGAACAACCCTTGTTTATTGTCTGATTATGAAATACACCCTGTTTCCATACTTTTTTATTTTCCTCCCCTGCTGGTGTGGTCAGGGGTGAGGAGTAGTGCTAATCTAAGCAGGAATATTTATTTTATTTCAACTCATAACTTCATGATGCTTGAAAAACTGCTTATTTTTAAGATGAGATTTTAATGATTTACCAAGACTGACAGGGAAAATTTCTAGAAATATTCCTAAATGTGAATAAATGTTGTGATTTGTCCTTTATGTGAACTTGAACTGCATATTATAATGGCACTTAAGTAATTCTAGCAGGTGGATGTTTGCTATCTTTGTTTCAAAGCTCCATGTTTCAGATTAGCTAAGGATACTCAGTGACACTGCTGAAGAGCTGTTGTTTTTTTGTGTTGCCCCCTCAACAGGTTACTGAGAAGTTTTAAATCTCTCAATTTCTTTTTTCTTTAGGCTGAAACATTATTCATCCTTCTAAAAGAAGATACAGGAGAAAATGAACCAGTAACTGAGGTGAAAATAGCACTAGAGCTGTTCACAATATTGGCTTGAGGAGCCTCAAAATTTTCATGTTGCTGCCTCCACTTCTTTACAGATGGCAGGAAGAATTTCTTAGCCCTGTGTGATCTGTCCTGCCTGGGTCACTTGTGGGCTGGAGTAGGACTGGCCTTGTCATTCTCAGCTTTTCTGATAATGCAGCAAGTTGATAGTTCAACTAAAAACTGCTGTCAGCATGACTGAGCTGATTATATTTAAATCAAACTCAGCAATGTTGATAAGCAGCTGCAGGCTGGCAGGTCCTTGGCTTGATCCTGTTCTGGTGTCTTGTGAGCCTACACAAGTCTGCATCATTTCAAATTACCATTACATGAATTACTGAAGTTTGAAGCATAGTTTGTGTGTAGATAGGATTTTATTGTGCACTTAAATGTCTTCTTGGGAAACTGGAAAAACCTGTAGCCTTGATAGTAATACAGTAGATTGACAAAAGCTGTGTTAATGAGGGGAGGCTGAACTTGTTCAGACTGGAAGCAGCTCTGACTGCTGCATGTTAAGCTTGCATAGAATTTTGTAATGGCTCAGTGTTTGGAAAATACTAACAAAATTCTCTCTACTGGTCTTTCCCCAGGTGTTGTAACCTGCAGATACAAGGATGCTGACAAAATCAAAACTTTTTTTTATTTTTATTGTATATGGAAGCTACAAAATAGTAATAGAACGTATGTATTTTAAAATTTTGTTTGTTTTTTAAAATAAATATACCTGGTAAGTTTCCAGGCAACTTGTTTCAATTTATTCCAATGCTTTGTGTAAGCTCACAAGTAAGATTTTATTGCTTGGCACTCAAGCTGGTGTCTTCCAGAAGTGCTTAAATGTCTTAATTATTATAAGCATGAGAAATATTCCAGTGCTGAAACAGAAATTTTGTGTAAACTGACCTCTGCTCCATGCATTTATTAGCAGGAGCTTTTCCATCAGCCTGCTTCACTTGAGGCTGGGTTGGAAACAGCATTTTGCTGCCTGGAGGAGCCCATTCCCCTGAGACCCTGTTGATGTTGGTGTTGCAGCTCAGCCCAACTTCCCAGCTGGAGCTTCAAGGTGCCCTAAAGCAAGAAGTGAAAAAACCCCACCCCCATTTATGCTTTCCTGCCTCCTGTGTCACCCAAACAACTGCATCTAACATGGGTTTAATTCTTAAGGAAGACCCCAGTCTTATCTTTCTGTGAAAGCAAAGAATCTTGAGTCTCACATGATTTTTAAATCAGTGGTGAAACTGTAATGCCATCAGGGTCCCCCAGCAGGGACTGGGGTACAGCTGCTGCTGCTGCTTCATCTGCTGCCAAATCCTGCACCTCTTCTCTCTTCCTGATGTGGCTACCTCATTCTGCTTAAATTCATGAAAAAAAAGGTTGATTAGGAACCTGCTACAGTGAAACCCTGCTTTGAGAATAAATTGTGAGTCATGTCTGACCCCTTCCCACAATGGAGCTTTTTGGGCAGTAACAGCACCAGTCAAGGTGCTCCAGTAACCAGCACTGAGGTCATTTCACTTTCAGTGAAAGTGGCATCCCAGAAAATGTACTCTGAGCATGAGAAAAATGTAATTCTATAACCATGTCAAAAATTTTGACTATAGGAGCATATTGATGAATTCTTGTCATGCTGTTTAAAAAATAAACTATCATATGTTTAGATATAATAAGTCTTTGAAATGGTTTTGCCAGTGATTCATTGTAAAATGAGAATTTAAATTCACAAATCTTGGAAAAAGCAGGGTATGCTCTGGAGGTGTTAAATTGAGTACCCTCTTTAATCTAAACCTAAACTAAAGACCCTAGGATGGAAGAGTAAAATTAAATCATAAGCACACTGTATTAAGATGCTTGCTGTAGGTTTCTTCTGTTATAAACAAATCTGGCTAAAACCTATTTGGGACTGAGTCCTGAATTTCAGAAATCCAGGTGCTGGAAGTGGTTTCTGACTTCACTAGAGGGCAGCTCAGCATCACTTACAGAACATTTGGCTGTTGGATGGTATTGACCAGATTGTCCTGAGACAGCTCTGCTGATGGGAGATGGTTTGCATGTGGTTAGCAAGCAATTCTCTTTTTTCATCATCCCATAAAATTGTTTAATAATTTCAAATGAAAGATTTCTAAAGAGGTAAACTTTGCCTGTTACCAAATCTCACTGAAGTGGCTGTGAAGGGTTTTAATGCTATTTAATCTACATGTCCTGAGACTGTTCCACTATTTGCACAGTATGTGCTTCTCCAATTTACCCATTTGAAAACAAAATGCCCAAATCCAGTGAGTCAAAGCTATACAGCAAGTCACTGGCAGGTTTGGGGTTAGAATTTGGGAATTACTGGGTCCTGGACTTGTTTACTTTGCCTAAACACAACGAATTTCTGCTGGTTTTCCTTGCTCATCTTGCTGACCTCTGTTTGTAAGAGGTCCAGATTGGATGGAGCAGGGGAGTAAATGGAAAAGGTGTCATAAAACTGAGGTTCTGTTTACTTTTGTATCACTGGAAATGGCTTCAAATAGTGGCAGAAAGAAAGAAAAAGTTAAACATTTTTTGCAAAATATATGATGCAAGTTGCAAATTTTAGGCTGCTGAGTTACTGCACTGCAGGAAAGTTTAAGCTTTGAACAAAATAACTTAATTCTTGCTGCTGCATTTTTGTCTTCTGGAAAACACAGCTTATTGCCCCATCCAATATCAAACAGGGAAGACTTTTGCTCTGAGAAATAAAGGAGACCTCAAGGTACCAGTTGCATTCTGTAATAGGTTTTGAGCAATGACACTTTCATGTACTGAGCAGGTCTTAAAAGTTGGATGATAGGAACAAGCTGAAACTGCTACTTGTGTGTCTGGGGATATTTATTTGGAAAGGGGCGAATTACTGTTAAGCATACACTTTGCAGTACTCTCATTCTGAAAAGATCAGCTCTTTGTCAGTTTGCCATGTGTTAAGAGTACTTAAGCTTCTGACCTATTTAAAACCTCTGTTTAATTCCTTTTTTCCTAGCATGGCTTTTTTCCCCAGCACTGCTAAGCTCAAGTTCTTTTAATGAATTATTTCTCTGCTTTTCCTCTCCTTCCATTCTCCTTGGCAAAATAAATTTTATTGATGTAGCCCATGAAATATTTATCACGGCAGCCTTTCCCCTCCAGGCTGTGATCTTGTCTGATTTTGCAAGCTAAAGAGAATTAGGCTGGTTGGTGCTCAGAAAAGGAAACCTCCAAGAAAAAAAACCTGTCTAGATGTTAGAGTAACACTGGGTATTTAGAAAATTATTGGGTTTGCAACTCTGTCTGCCTTGAATTTGCTATTTGACCCTGCACCTGTCCACGAGCTGTGTTTGTGGTGCAGGTTTAGCAAATTCTTGAAGGACTGAATGCTTTTTTTTTCTCTCATGTCTCATTCAATATCCAAGATTGCTGCTCTCAAAATTATTGGGGAAGTTGTGGTTCTGTAAATCTCTTCCATGTGGAACTGTTTCAACTGCTACATGATTTTTCCAACTGCTTGCTGATCAGACAGCAAATTAGGTTCTCTCTGTGGATATGCTGAACCTATCCATGGGCTGTGACAGTCATGGCACACCTTGGAAAGGAGTTAGTTTCCTGCCAAGAGATGCTTCTCAAAGTATTGCAAGGCCTTTGGTGACCCTCTAAATTCCCTTTTGTGCTCTAATTTGTTATATCTACTGGGAGGATGCAGAATTCTTCTGGAGGGTGTCTGAAATCAGTCTGTCCAATCCCTCTGGGGGTCTCTCAGACGCCCAAACACCTGCACTGATTCTCCCACTGAATCCTGGTGTGTTTGTGCTGCATTTCCTTTGGACAAACAGCAGCAGCACTTACTGACACATTGCTGTGTTTTCTTCGATTTCTTCTGTTGAAACTATGGAACAAAAATTGTTTTTTTCTGGAACAAAGCATCTCTTGGGTACTTGGACATTTTTGTCCCCTGTTGTGTCACAGTGAGATGGCAATACCTATTCTAGAGCACTAACCGAGGCAGCTGCTCCTGTGTTTTTTCTTCCTGTTATTAAAACCATGCAAGTTATACATCTGATTAAATTGCTTTGAGACCCCTTAACCTGAATGAAATCTTATAAGCTGATCAGGCACTTGGAAGTGGCTGCAATATGGTTTTCATAACAGAGATTGAAATTGTGCCGGAGATCTGAGTCTTCAGAGTGTTGTATTTTGCACGTAAGATTTCCTGCCATGGGAGACCTCATTTTGTCTGTGCAGTATTGAATGTCTTCTAATGCTTAAACAGCTTGGAGGAAGAGTTGAAGCAGAGGGGAGGTGGGAAAGGTGATGCAGGAGCCTTGGCTTTAGTTCCTCTCCGTTGATCTCCTCCTGCCTTGCCAGAAGGTCAGGGATCTGTATTTATGTCATAGGTTAGCAAGCATAGTCCCGGAAGGGACGTCCTTGCTAAGGGGTGCTTACAGTTTCCTCTGGGAACTGATAGAACCTATCAGCTGGCCAGTTTGGATATGGACAATTCTCTAAGCCACTTAAAGTTGTGACCACCTCTGTGATCCACATTTAAGAATAGGCAAACTCCCCCCCAAGCTCTCTCTCGTTTCCGGCGCTGGGACAGGTGGCTGCAGGCCCCGTGTGGGGGCCAGCGGGCCCGGCCAGGCCCTGCTCGGGCCAGGCTGGGCTGGGCCACGGCCATCCTGAAGCCATGGACCTGTTCCAGCCGTGGAACCCCCCCCCCTGCCTCGCCACGGGCAGCCC
>NW_008236649.1:452900-499865 GCF_000691975.1 Corvus brachyrhynchos | reverse complement strand
AAGAGACTTCTCTTTCTAAATGGACTGAACAAGGATATTATGGAAGTGGTAACAGACTGAACATCTCAAGGGTTGTCTTTTTACATTGTCAGTGGGAGAAGGGAGGAAGGTGGGGGGAGGAGGAGAGTTCTGAAGGTGGTATAATTTTTTTTCCCTCTTTTAGGTCTGTTAATAAACTCCTTTATATTCTTTCAAGTTTGGTGCCTGCTTTGCATTTCTCCTAATTCTTATCTCACAGCAGATAAACAGTAATGAGTATTTTGGACTAAACCACTACACTAAATTGGTGTTTCTGCCCGGTTACAAACCGAACCCGCGACAATTTATAATGGATTTTTTTGGAATTCTGTTGTGTTTTCAGTCAGTTTTCACTGAATTGGGACTGACTTAAGAAATTCAGCACAGTGAGGTTTTTTTTACAGATGTACATGGCTGGAGACTGGGGGGGAGTGGAACTTCAGCTGAGGATCTTTGAAGATACATCCATTTTATGAAGGCTGAGTTACTTGTCTGCAAATCCTGATGCAGTGTAGTGTTTAAGGGTCTGTACCCCATGTTTAAACACAAAGGCTTTTTATTCCTTTATAATCTTTGTTTTAAGTTTTTAATGCATATTTCAAAGTTATGGAAGAGATAAGGTGTTTTGAGTATTTACAGTTCAAAAAAATTTTTCAAAAACTTGTGTAGTCACTCAAAACTTGGAAACCTGCTGTTCATGAGATTGTTTCAGTTACTTGCTGAAAAACTATTATCCCTGCTATACTGGGAGGAATTGCATTAAGAATTAATTAATTATGCCATGCTTTGGAGTTTTTTCCCCTGTAGCTTCTCTAATGAATACATTGCAGCAGCAAGAGCTTGTTCTGACTCTAACTGTACTCTGTGGCTGCATTTTCCTTCCTTGGAGAATGTTGTCCTTCATTTATACAAACGTGTTCCACATGACAGCAGTCACAGCCATGCCTATGTGTGCTCCAGCAGGCTGGGATACCACACAAACTACCTTTTTCTGCACACAGGGATCAAATTCTGGAGAAACCCAGCTCAATTTGTAGAAGAAGCAGTTTCTTCACAGATTGCAAGATATGAACTGGATTGTAGAAATAAAAATTATGCCCCGTGTGCACAGATTCCTTGTGTGGCTTCTGCAGAATATTGAATTTGTGCTGCCAAGAGTATTTCATAATGAAATACAAGTATCTGTTACCCTGTGGGATGGTTGTTACCACGCTGTCCTGGCTGCACAACGCTTCAGTTCAACAAGGGAAGGCTAGAGGGAAGATTACTACACTGTGAGATGAAGTGATTGCAATTTGAAAATGAATGGGAAGGTCTTTGATAATAGGAAATTCAAGGTTACATTTAATTGAGGACAGCCAAGAAGTGGTCGGGTACGTGCCACAGCAAAATGACACGGGATCCATGAATATGAGACAAATTCCTGGGAGTTAATTTTGTATGAAACAGCCATTATTGCTCATAAAAATATTTATGTCTATATTAACACAAACTAGTCTTTCATCTGCATAAATTTGTCTAGTGGAGCCAGGCCCCCAAGCAGTTTGTAGCAACTACAGCAGAATCCATGGGCTGTCAGTTCTCAGCCCATGTTGTGCTGCAGAATTTCAGCTGTGTTCTACACCACGCTGAGATGAAGCTATGGAATGAAGTGCTATGTGCCAATTAACGTTAATTACTGTAAAAGTTTGAGTATTATGGACAGATACTTGGCAAAATTTAAGCAAATCTCTAATAAAGTTTTCTATCTTGAAAAAAAAAAATAGGAACATTGTTTGACAGAACCATGTTGATTTTCTATCCCCCAATTTGTCTTGGCCTGTTGTAACTGGATGAAATGACTTATTCAAGCATAATTGTGGGAAAGAATAGAGGCTGTACTTGGGATCCCTCAAGTGTGCAGGTTTCACTTACAGAAAAAGCCAAGATTGAATGCTGTTTCCAGCTGAGTGGAAAAGTCTTCTTTTGTGACTCTTATTCCTGGTTTAAGTGATGTGTGACATCAGCCCTGGTAGCAAATGGCTTACTCTAAAGATACTGAGGAATTCAGCAATGCAGAGATTATAATGGGGTCAATCAAAAGTTTTAAATTTTACAGTTAAACTTCCCAAACAGACATATGTAACTTTGGGGTTAGTCAAAGCTCTTGGAGATTTGAAAACCTGTTTGAAATTCAGGACTATATATCAAACTATTGTAGGATGGGGATTATGTATTTTACTTTCTTCTAGCTTTTGAAAAAAATGCTGCAGCTTCACACTTCTCCCCTCAGAGGTTGTGAAGCTGAATCTGTGCTGCTCACATTCCTCAAGTTGTTTACATAAAAGTCAGGATAGGCACAGACAAAGAAAGGTGCAGGTGGCTGTGATTTGAAAAAAACCCCAGTATTTTGTTTAAAACATCCTTTTGTAATGTCCATTAATGCAATGGCCATTTGTATTTACTGCAGGTGCAATGTCCACTTGATTGTCTTAAGGTGAAGGCTGTACCTAACTCATGTCTGTGTCCTGGAGCCCAGCAGGGCAAAGTTAAAATGTTCCTGTGTTGTTGGATTGTTATCATCTGTACCTGCAGAGCCTTCAGTGTGGGGCTCCAGAAGGGCTTTGTCAAGGCAAGGATGTAATTTATTTATATTACATAGTAAGTAATACTAGGCTCATCTCAGAGGTGAAATAAATTACCTAAAATGAGTCAGAAATGGAATTTCAGTTTATTTTCTTGATTTCCTGTCACTTTCTAAAAAAACACTACTAGATTGCTTGTCTCTCTGAAGGCTGTGCCTTGTTCTACTCCTGCATGCATGCCTGCTATTTTCTTCTCTACTGATTTGCAATTCTTGGATGATACTGAAGTTATTTCATTGACTCTCCAATCTGTTCTTCTTCCCCAGATACTTAAAAGTGACTCTGCTGATGAGATTTTTGTGAAGAATACTGGTTCTGTGGGAACTGACATCTGTATTGGTATTTTGTACTAATCTGTCAGTTCTGGCAGGTTTTTGCAAAGATGCTCATCTTACAAAAGTTCAGTTTGTAGCAGAAAATTCACTCTTGAACAACAATTCATAGGTTCTTTGTGGGTACAGATGAAATTGCAAGCCAGGAATGAGGAGGAGAGACCTGTGGGAAAAATAAACGCAATAAAATTGTCTAAAATTTTAAAAGGGCCATGTAGAAATAACTACCTTTGTTTTAAACTAAATAAATATCCTGCTCTCTACCTGTCTAATAATGCTAGAGATGCTTTTAACTAAGTTTTTTCTAAGGTCCTAAACACTTTGTAAGCGTCTATCTTCACTTGTATGAGAGCCATTAAATAAAGCCTTTGAGAGATGGAAGAAACTTCTCCCCAAATCTCTGAGCAGAAAATTTGTACACAAAGCCTGAAGACTATCTTTTATATTCACTGTCTGGTTCCCTGTCAATAAAGTGAATTCTAGTGATCTGAGGGGTAGGTCTGATAATTTGAGGCTGTGACATACACAAGAGTAGAAAGATCACCCAGCACCTGGCAAAAAAGTCTGTAAGAAACTGTCTAAGAAAATTTTCATCTGCCATGATTTCTGCAGGCAGCAAGACTCAAACGATAATTTGAAAAAAAAAGTGTTCAGTAGCATGCAGCCAGCATTGGACCTATTGCTAAAATAATGAATTAATGCTATATTGCTTCTCTGAACTTGGGATGTGGTAGTAAGCAAGTGCCTCAGTGCAATTCACACAGAGCTGTGCAGTGTGTTCCATACTCTCCTACCTCTATCCGGAAAGAAGCTGAATGATACCCCTGGAACTTGCACTTAAAATTAGCCATAGTAACTCACTGATTTGTTTGAAAATACCCTCCAGCAAATAGATCCTCCAGCAAATTATGTCTTCACCTCAGAGCAATTAAACCAGTGGAACAGGACTTCACTTGAATGCGTTTACTGCTCTACTCCTGCCTTTGCCATATGCTGATTTCCCCCAGAGGGAGAAAGTCTGAGTACCATGCAAGATCTTCCAAATAGAATAATAAATGAGTGGGAGTTTGTGCTCTGAAAGGATGTGAAGCTCTGAAGCTGGCATAACTGATTTGGTATTTTACTTGCAGAGAGTAAACCCAACATTTTCCAGCATGTTTTCAGCTCAGAAACCTGTGTGTGCTTATGCAAAACATTGCCAAGAACAAATGAAGGTGAAGCACATATGATAAATTAATGAACAGGTCAGGCCTGTGCTATCCCACTTTCCCAGCTCTGGAAGGTTTTGCTAACTTTTAAGTACAGTAATGAACATGTTTCTGCTGGAGGGCTCTGCAGGAGGGGAAACCCCTGCCCAGATCCTCTTGCCTGACACAGGCAGGGCTGTTGGCAACCGAGGCAGACATTACTCACAAGGACACACAGCACTGCTCCTGCCATGAAACAGCTTCTTTATCCTGGTCAGAGGCAAGGGGATGTTATTTGGACGCTTTTCTGTTCAAGGAAGCTGCAGAAGGACTGGCAAAGGGCTGTGGACAAGGAGAAGGTTAATGCTCCACTGGTGATGCACCTCAAGGCTGCAGTTCAATGTGGGGAAGATGCTCAAGGCAAGGGGAAACCTAATTTTTCTTCTACTGCTTTTAGATAGCAAGATTGCCAGGCACAGGGTGTCTCTGGGCATCAGTATTTCAGTTATATATTCAGTATATAAGTGTAATAATTAGAGACAGCTGGTCCCACAGGTCTGGGGTGGTCCTGAGTGTGTGTCCAGTGCCCGTTTCAGTAAAAGCAGCATGGCCTGTGGCTGCTCCAGGCTGATGCTTTAAGGAATCCCCAAATTCGTACGTTTTTTCTGCCTTTCCCCCAACCTATCCTCTGGGAACCTCTTCTGTGCTTTCAGACAATCAGAGAAGGCTGCAGGAAGTCTCTAGCTCAGCCAACTCCCTTAATCTAAAAGTATGAGGCACGTAATTGCTGTTACCACTTGTAACAGCCTTAAAACTGTGCAAAGTTAACCAGTGGTTTAATGGGGCTACTCTCCAGTTAGATTATGTTCCTAATGACCATGTCATTGCTTCATTACTTTACTCCCTTCATAGTTTACCTGCACTTTGATACCAAATGATCCTTTGCTCTCAAGGACACAGAGCACATGTTTCTGTGAAGCACGTGATAATCTCACTTACAGACACAATTTGGTTTATGAGTGGCCATGCCACCTCCAGAGATCAGCCTAGTAAAGAGGCCTAGGGAAGAAAATGTGCAAAAATTGAGTTTAGTAAATTTTTATGGTAATGAATTTATATATATATTGCCATTAAAGTGAAGAGATTGATATACTCCAGCTAGTAGCATATACTTCATTAACTGTATTAGGCAAAATTACTTCAGACTTCATCAATATCAAGTGCTAGTCCCTGCCCAGAGTAGTATCACAGCACTTACAAACATCATTAATTGCCAGAGCATATGCTTGCACACATATAGTAGAAGGGAGATCACTCTAAAGAACTCAGATCTGTATATTTATTTATATGTCACTTAATTTAATGGATGCATGGGAGTTTTAAAAGTATTTCAAGGAGTTGTGCATTTCATAAGTATTTATACCTTATTCTGAAGATTTTACCCCAAAAAATATATCAGCTGGGTATGTCAGGTATTTTTAGTTGGATGAAAGTTTATAAGGTCATGGTCCCAGACTGCAGATACCCTTGATTTTTGAGATGCTGAACACCTGTGCTCTGGCTGGAGTTAGTGGGAGAAATTTGAATCACATGTGGTCACAGAAGGCCTGGGCTTCATTCCTTCTATTCCTGCACTCACTAAGTGGGGTATTCATGGGCTTAAACACTTAAGACCTATGTAATATCAATTATTCACCTCCAAGCCTTGCAAATGAGGCATTGACTCAGTGAGCCCTTGAAAAATCATCAAAATCATGAGGCTGGGTCTTGTTCCCACAGAATTCAGAAGCAGCAGGTACATCTCTCCATTTCTGACTATTTATTAATGAGAGCACCAGATTTTTTCACCATGTCAGGCAAAACCACTCTTACTTGTCCTAAGAGCTGTGGCCATCCAAGGGATTTTAGAAATGGCCACACAGATGGATTTGTGCTGGAGCAAGGCCAGTGGAACTGGTTAAGGCTGGCAGCACCCAAGTTAGTTTGACACAGCTGGGGCAGGAGGGGCTGGGTGGGGTGAGGTAGCTCAGCTCTGCTGAAGGAAGCTCCCTGTGAGCAGGCTCAGACTAGGGCTGGAGGCTCTATATTCACCCCAGGTTAAGGCATGGCTGAATTTGGGAAGGCAGGTAAGAGTTTCCCTAGAATATAATCCTTTTCCCAGATGTGAAATCTCTGCTTGTTGGTCTGGGTATGTGATGCTGATGATCTGCTTTGGTGCAGCTCAGAGCTGAAGCTCCAGGTAAGGGCTCTGACCAGTTGTCTCTCTGGAATTTTTAGCTTTGGCATTCTGATAATAACTGAGTGCTGGAGAAGGGTATTCCCTGAAGGAATTTAAAGGGCTTTCCTTAATGTCTTAAGGATGGAAGAGTTAATCTAAACACGGTGAACTCTCTGGAGGACAGTATTTTTGCTGTTATCACAGGGATGGACTGAGGCAGGATCCCTTTCATGAGAGCTCTGTTTGCATTCACATACTTGTAACAGGAAAGTTGTAGGGTTCCAGGCCTAAAGGAGTTATTGCCAGGATAGGAGCTTGCCTACCAGTTTTCTGGTGTTTTCCCTAATTCCTTGTTCCTCACTTGTGGTTTTGATTCACCAGGACATGGTGGGCTGCCAGTTTACAGAGGAGGGAGCAGCTGCTGAGTTTCTGTGCCACCTCCTCTCTGCCCTGAGTAGCTTTCCACAGTATCTGACAAAACCCATGGTTACTCATCATTAATCTGTGCTCACAAAAGTAGGAAAAAAGAAATCCAAAACCCAAAAGAACTGTAATGTGTTGCTGTGACCAGGAAATCCATGGGCCCCCAACGCTTAATGTTAGCAACCCCTGAAACCAGTTTCCTAATTAGTTATGCTCTGAGTTCATTTATGTCAGGGATTTTTATGCTGATACAAGTGTTGAATTTGGTCACTCTGCATGCAGCCAGTTATCCTGGAGGTCTTGTAGCCTGGTTTTAGCCCTGGTGCATCCACAGTGTGCTTTGAGCTGTGGTGTTCAGAAGTGCACCTGGGTGCAATTCTTTCTGGCAATATTTTTGCTGATGTGGTTCCTTTAAAGCTAAAAGAGCAATGGATGGTTTGTAAGCATGAAAAAAGGCCTCCTACTTTGTCAGGAAAAAGCATGTCTTAGCTCTGCAAAGGAGTGGCATGATTTTATGTGCAAATAGCTGGAAAAATTTCAACTGAAAAGCAAAAAAAGGTGTCAAGATTTTAATAAAAAGAGCCTTCTGGTGCTCTTACTCAGAAGAACCATATGCAGAGTAGTTAGTGTGGGTAAGTGCTCTCTGTGCTGGACTCTGCTACCCCAGAGAACAAGATGTTCTTTGAGGTTCAAATCAAAATTTAAATACTTCATATGTTCTCCTTGTCTAATACTAAGTAAAAACACACAGTTCTGATATGGGGCATTTTTCTTCCCCCTTTCCCACTTCTCTGCTCAGGCAGAAAGATTCTCATTCTAGTAAATTTTTATCCAACTGAATGAAAACATGGATTTTTTTTAAAAAAAAGGTGTATGTGTGTGGGAAGTAGTTATTAGATGTTGTGACAGAATTTTGTTCTTGCCTGCAGCGCCTTTGGGATTGGGCTGTTGAGATTTCCTGGTCCAGCAGCCCTACCCAGAGCTACTGCCTCTGCCATTCCTGGTTCTGAGAACTGCTGCAAAAAACTCATTTGCAGGGCTAAAGCCTTTTCAGCGTGATAAATTCTATTTTTTCCCCCTACATTGTAACTTTCCAACCTCACTTCTTCCTTTCTAATATAACTAGGCCAAGTGGGATAAAGCAAGGAGTAAGTTTCTGCAACCCAGGTAAAATTTATAGCTTTTGAAAAGCTCCTATGGCTCAGGATGTTAATTGTAACCTGGAACTAGAGCTAGAAGTAGTAAGTCTTTAATAACCTCATGTGCTGCTGCTGGGAAAGGGGGAAAGAAAGGCTGAACAGTCTGTTCCCCTAAACACACCACTGAGAAGTCCCTTGGCACCAGTTTTGGTGATGGCACAAAACTTGGAATTTTTAAAAAAATCCTAAAAGTAGTCTGAGGCATGAGACAAGAGCTGTCTCCAGATTTCCCCAGTGTTCAAGCAACATTTGATTTTGTCCTGGTGACACAGGTGGGAGGGCAGCAGTCATGGATCCTTCCAGGAAAGGGTGGAAGCGCTCAGCTGAGCCAGTCGGGGAAGCTGGGAAAAGGAGCCTGTTCAAGGACTGGTTCCATGGCTGGATTTCATCCTCTCCCGGGGCTGATCTTGTTTGTATGCACAGAGGAAAAAAAAAATCCATTTTCAGCTTCTCCCCTGAATTCCTTTCCCCTGTATAATTTTACTGTGTATTTAAGGGGGCATCTGCAAGTCCAGCCCTGGACTAGAACTCCTTTGCTGTAGGCAAGCACAAAGCCATAAACATGTTGTCTGCCCAAAAAGGTTTGCAAGGTTATATTTTTGTAAAAGTATATCCACTTTCCTCAACTTTGTTTTTCATTCTGAAGTGGTAAGTTAATCTATTCTGCTGTTTAGCCATGAATTCGATGCTAGAGTCACTTGAAGAGCATGAAAGAGGGTTAAAAATCTGTTACAATCTTCTAAAAACTTAAAATGAGCAGGTTTCATGACCCAGCAGATTAATTCAGAGAGAATCAAGTGATACATGGCAGAGGTAAGACATCTGATGAACGCCTCCAGTACAGGAGGGCAGATGATGTCAGCTTCATTTGCAAGTAATTGTTTTTGTACATGGCTGGCATAAAATCTGCAGCAACCTGGCATTTCAACGTGCTCCTCGGTACAAATGGGCAGCAAAAGCAGATGCTTTAATATTCAACCAGCAGCACTTCAACTGTACCTAATTAATTTATATAAAAGGTCTATCTATTAGAGAGAGAGAAAAAAAGCCCACTGTAAATCTGGAATGTTGCTAAAAGCACCGATCTGCAATTTTTTCTGATTTTCCAAGTGCGAGTTTATTGCTGGGCTGGACACACCAAGGTAGGGCAGGTAGTTCAAAACTGTCTCAGGAGGTAAGGCAAGGCATGGACTCCAAATATTTTTAGTACTCTGAGACAGTTTCTAGTTCATGGACACAAAATATTCACCTCATGGCTGCTCGTTCTAGTCTTCAAACTAAGCTGTTGGTCTCATTTTGTTCTTTATAGACAGGTATGCTCATCATCCAAAAATTGCCTACCAGATTTAGCACTAATTAGCTGCAGTGCTGGCCATCTTTGCCCAGAGATGTAAATGAGAGAGGAACACAGATGTTAAAATATCCATTTATCCTCAGATTTTTCTCCTTTTCTTTTTTTTTTTTTGGTCCTTTGTTGTACTTTCTCTTCTACTTTGTTGTCATTTACATCTGTGCACTGTGAAGGTTAAGGAATGTGGCCCTTGGTCTTTTGGAAAAGTGATTTTTTGCAAACACTCCCTATTTTCATGAAGCCCTGAGAGCAGCCAATGCCCTGTCATTGGTTTGGGATGAGGCAGTTTGGGGTGAAGTTGCAGGTGGGGATATTCAAGCTCTGTTATGCAGAAGAACTTTGTGAAAGGGGGAAGAAACCTTGTATCCCTCCCCAAGCTTGTTTGCCATCTTGCTGCCAGGTACAAATGCCTTCCACTGAAGGGATCTGCTGTTTGTGGCGGCTGATGAGCCTACGGAGCAAGGGACAGAGAGAGTTCTCTGGTAGGACAGTCCCTAGTATCAGAGCTCCTCCCCAGGTTAGGATGACAAAAGAGGCTTCCCCTAGGTTGCTCTGTTCTGTTAATGTACCCCAATTCTGCTTCCCTGGTTGGCCCATTGGCCTCCCTGCCCCTTTATACCTTATATGTCCCTGCCCTAGAAGGTTCTGCACTCCCTGTTTCCCCACTGGCCCTTGCCCCATTGCCACTCCCTCAGAGTTTCCCCGTCGGTTCCCTTACCCTAGCCCTGCCTGTGTACCGCCCCTGTGCCCTCAGATCATTGGTCTCCAATGCTCCCTCTGGTCCCGTATATAAACCTGGACCCTCCTGTGTTCTTTGTCTTCATCCCTGTCACCCTTCATGAGCGTGGCTGTGTTAAACTCCCGTGGAACCCCATACGAAGACCCTTCCTGCCTCTTTGCCATTGACCCATTTTAAGGAGCTATCCATGTGCGTGCACGTGTGTGTGAGTGTGTGGTGGTCCTGCTGAGCATCTTCGCCTTGGAGACGCTTTTAGGAAGGTCGCGGCACTTCACCATCTGGCACTGCTAAGCCGCCGGAGACTGTGAGAAAGTGGTGCCCAAACAAGGACCTCTCAGAAGCGTCCCTAAATGCAGCCCGAGCCGCTGGAAGCAAGTTGCTCTCAGTGCAGCCACTTCCCCAGAGAGAGCTCTGAGCTCTATCAGGATGATCTGAGAGGCGACCAGCAACCCTCTTGGGGAAAGAGGATTGGTTGGGGATCAGTGGACCACCCTGAGAATTTCAGTTCACCCTTTGTTGAGTGAATTATGGGTCGCTTTTATATCCTTTTCTGTTAACCTCCTTTTTTCTTGGGTGTTGGGAAGAGTGGGAGATGGGGGTTGAGTTGACCCGTCTCCTGCAGGAAGCTTTTCTCCAAGTTGTGGGAGGCCTTGTTTGGGGGAATTTTCATTTTTCAAGGGAAAATTTAAAACATTTTGTTCACTGGTTGTTTAAGTATTTAAAGCATTTTGTGCATTGGTTGTTTATGTCGGGAAAAGGCTATTTGTTTTACAAGCTAGTAAAAGCTGTTGAGGGTATTGGGGAACAGCTGGGAAATGTTAACTCCAGTTTGAAAGCCCCTTCACCGCTTTCCTCTCCCTGTGTTCCTGAGCCCTGTTCCCTGCCTCAGGAGAGATCGGGAGACGGATCCCGCCCAAGGGCGCAGGGTTGCTGCTGTCTCCCTGACATCTCCTGATCTCGTCTATCCCCTTCCCAGGACAGCACTGGCCAGGCTGTCCCGGGCTGTTCCCTAACCCTCTTGCCTATGCCTGTGTACCCAGTTCTATCACCCCCAGTTATTTCCCGAAACGGCGCCGGCAATGTGGCCAGCCCCGCTATCTTGTCTTCTCCCTCTCCAGGTTTTCCCGCCCTCACTCTGACCACACAAAATGGCGCTGGCCATGTGGCAGCAGTGGCCATTTTACAAACTCGTTGCTCCCCTGCTTTTTCCCACGCGTGTCACCGCGTGCAGCCCCTCCTCCATTCCCAGCTCCTCCCCTACATTGTTGGGCAAGTCTGCGTTGGGATCTCCCCCCTCCACTGGGGATTCCCTTCTGGCCGCAGACCCTGCCTCTCCTTCCTGTGTTCCCACCCCCTCCATTGGCGCCTCTGCCACAGGATCCAACCCGCTTCCAGTTCCCACACTACCAGGACCAGAACTGGGGGTGGTGGCGACCAGAAGGACACCATCTCAGCATCACAACATCAGGCTGCTCTGGTTTGCTGAAAACCCTGCACCCCTGCCAGGCAAGCTCCCTCCTCTTCGGAGGAGGAGAGCAGTGACTCTTCAGATTCCGACACTGGGTCTGAGGATCACTGGACTGAGGAAGCGAACAGCCAGGGACGGTAACTGGGAGCTGCCAGATAAGATCAAGCCCTACACTGGCCCGGCAAACACTGCTCCCGTGGGCACAATGTCAACCGAGACAAACAGGGCACAGCCAGAAGACCAAACGAGCGCAATGTGGAAATGGAGACGGTGCAGATCTCCACCACCGACATCGACCCACTGTCCCGTAACCAGAGCCTCCACCAGAAAAGCACCTGCTAGAGCAGCACCCAACACCGATCACCCTGCCATCCTCTGGATGCCTGGACTGTGCCGCAGTCAAAAGAGACCACCCACTGTGAAAAGCATCCACGCCAGCATCCAGAAGAAAAATCCCCTGAAAGATTTGAGGACTTGCTAGGACGTTGGGTTGTGGGTGCTTCTGGCTGTATTTTGTTGTTTTGTGTGGTTTTGGTTGTTTAAGACGTATGCTTTTGAAATACCTAGGGGAAGCCTTTTTAATTAATAAAGAAAGGGGAGCTACGGCAGCCAGTGAGCCTACAGAACAAGGGACAAAGAGTCCACTGGTAGGACAGTCCCTAGTATCAGAGATCCTCCCCAGGTTAGGATGACAAAAGAGGCTTCCCCTAGGTTGCTCTGTTCTGTTAATGTACCCCAATTCTGCTTCCCTGGTTGGCCCATTGGCCTCCCTGCCCCTTTATACCTTATATGTCCCTGCCCTAGAAGGTTCTGCACTCCCTGTTTCCCCACTGGCCCTTGCCCCATTGCCACTCCCTCAGAGTTTCCCCGTCGGTTCCCTTACCCTAGCCCTGCCTGTGTACCGCCCCTGTGCCCTCAGATCATTGGTCTCCAATGCTCCCTCTGGTCCCGTATATAAACCTGGACCCTCCTGTGTTCTTTGTCTTCATCCCTGTCACCCTTCATGAGCGTGGCTGTGTTAAACTCCCGTGGAACCCCATACGAAGACCCTTCCTGCCTCTTTGCCATTGACCCATTTTAAGGAGCTATCCATGTGCGTGCACGTGTGTGTGAGTGTGTGGTGGTCCTGCTGAGCATCTTCGCCTTGGAGACGCTTTTAGGAAGGTCGCGGCACTTCACCATCCGGCACTGCTAAGCCAACTAACGACAACTGTTAGCAGCCACCTTGGAATAAATTGTTGGGATTCAATGACAGACCCATATGTTGGTACATCTCTAGTTCTCCTTGATCCTTATAAATCCACAGTTGTCACCAACTGTCTTTTAGAGTTTTGCTTTCCCTATGTTGTCCCAAGCGTTAGGGAAATATAGGTCTTTGTGGGCTTCAGGAGTTGTATGAACTGTGATGCAGAACAGCATTTAGGTGTTGATGTGTCTTGATCACATCTGAATGATGTGCTGTTGGCTTAGTAAATGTTTGAAAGCAAGCTATTTATGTAAAGGTTAAAACTCTGCTGACTATTTGACTGCCTGGATGAAAAGCCTGAGCGTTCAAACCTCTATGTCTCTCTTTATGTTTTCTCTAGCTGCTAAATGATTTTTATTGTATTTCATTTTATTCAATAACCTTATCACAGACTTGAAATGAATTTATCCCCTGCTTTCCCTCCTCAGATAAAAGCTGATGAGGTCTCAATTTTCCAAATAGGTTTTGCTTTACAGTGGCAGAAACCTTTGAAAATTGAGGCTGCTTTCCTTCCCTTCCCCCACTTGCAGTTCCAGAGTGTAAATGGTATGCAGTGGTATGAGGAACACAGCCCAAAGCTTTTCAATTAAGAGTTCCCATTTCCAGAGCTGGGAGAAGTCCTTTGTCAATGGAAAAAGTGCAGAGCAAAGCAATGGCTTTTCATTTTATTTGATCCAATAATCCGAAGTTCAGTCCCAAGCAATACCCTTGCTCTGCTTGTGTTTGGTTCAGCGTTGCACCAGCGACTTCCAACCTGCATGGAACTGGAACTAATAACACAGAATGGGAAAAAGCACATTTCTGATTACTGGGGGGGATATATCCTACTTTATATAGCTCTTTTGAAATTATTAAAAATGAAGAAGCAGTGAGTTTTAATTAGGCAATTTTTGGCAAAATATGGACTGACTCTGTTTTCTTTAGTGGACTGGGATTGTGTATCCATGTGTTTCTCTGCTGCTACTTGGAAAGAGTCATATTTTTACAGGAACATAACCCACTTTCCCTTTATTGTAATTGTTTTGGAATAAGAAGTAATCATCCAGGACTGAACAACTTGCTCTACCAAACGTTTTGTTCTCAATCCTAGTAAATTGCTTTGAGAATTGAACAAAGCTCTGCTCAATCATGCAAGATATCCATTCCAAAGAACTCCAGGAAAGTAAACCTGCCTTAGCCCATTGCAATCATCTTTTTTACTTCTCAAAGATAAAATTGTAAGAGCATGATTCCAAATAATCTGCACTCAATGAAGAAATTAGTTTAATAAAACAACTTCATGTTCCTCATCTAAATCCCCTGACCTGGCAAGTGTTAAACTTCTAATTTATTACTAATAGAGCAATTCTTCTCTGATAGGACCTTCCGTCTGCAGGTGTTGGTGTTTTGCAGTTAGGAATGAAGGTGTTGAGCTCTTCTGGAGGGACCTGCGTGGGCAGGCAGAGAGTGGAGTGGAGGGGGTGGGGTGTAAAACAGGAGTCACTCAGCTGTGCTTTTTATTGGTAGTCTGTCTGCAGATGCTGCCTATACCCCCTGTGCTCCAGACAAAATCCCACAGGAGCATGCTGTCCAGGTAACATAATTTTCCTTTTTTTTTCCCTTTTTTTTTTTTTTCCTATAAGTACCAAGTAGGTATTTGTATGGATGGGAAAATCTCCTTTGAAATCCTTCCTCTTACGTGCAAGCACATTCCCTCTAAGATTGGGATTTCATTCTTTCCACTTTTTTTTCTTCCCTCCCTTGCCATGTCATTTGTTGGCTTTATTTGTTGAAGTCAGAAATTGAATGTACAGACTCCACACCACGTTCTTGTACTGGTCACAGTGCAGCCACTGGCACATGTGCTCACCCATCTTCTTAGGGAAGAAAAAAGGTAATAGAAGTTTTTATGGAATAAGAAAAGTGATACTGGAGGTGTTTATTGTTCACAGCAATGCAGCATTTTTCAAAGAGTTGTGTGAAGGTTTCTTGTACTTTATCATTCCTGTTTGTAGCTATGGGAGGTTGGTAGTGACTGCTTGAAAGAAACTATCCACCTATTGAGTAAATAATATTTTATAGGTTAGTACAGAGTTCCTTTCCTATTTCTTTTAAAGATTATAAAATAGTGAATATGACAGGAACAAAAAGTTAGGGTTTTGAAACCACTGGGGTGTAACAGGCTAATAATGATAGAGCCTTGGAAAAGGGCAGTGCAGCTGGGCATTTTGAGGACCTGTGTAAATAGAGGTTGGTGAAACAGCTAAATAATGTTTTTCATTTTATCACTACAATTGTCTTCCAGCTCTGGGCGAAGTGCTGCTTTGTCTTCAGTCTCCTGCTCCATGAGGCTTATGTTGTGAAATAGCAGCGTCCTTCGTAAGCAGAAGCTGTTTGTGGTTTGCTCTTTCTACAAACTCCCATTGAAAATGTTCACAGCAGCATCTTAGTTCTGCATGGCACAGAGGAAGTCAAATCAGGGTTTTGGAATGTTATAGAAAAGACAGGTGAAAATGCATTTAGTAAAATCTAGTGGAAGGCTTGTGCCTTCAAATAAGTCTTTCAAATTAAAGCTACTTTAAGCTTGAGACACCCTATCAAGTGCAATCTGACTTAAAGTTCTAGAAATGTGTTTTCACACACATGGAAATTGGGCTAATTTTTCTTTATACACTGTTTGCACATACAGTAGACTTGAATATTGCAAACAACAAAAAATTTTGTGAGCCAGGACTCAGAGCTTATGTCACAGTCTGGGAATCCAAGTGGCCAAACAAGTAAAACCTGAAGATTTTCAGTAATCTGTATATACTAATAACATTAACATGTATAAATTGGAAGGTCTGAGTGAAGTCTATCCATTTCCTTTTGGATAATGGAAAAATAGACCATAAAAATAAACAGGTGAACAATATGGTAGTATTTTCAATTAGCACTTTACCTTGTTTCTTGCAATTAAACTTCATTAATTGTCATCTGTCCAAAAAACTGATTCATGAATCATTATGCATTTATTAGTGTTGAAGACTTTTTGTTCATAGTCTATACCTATTTTATGTTCACATACAATGCCTTGCTTCCAATTCCTGGCTAAGGTGAGGGAAAAGTGATTATCTGTCAATATCCATGTTATTAATGTTGGGAATTTGGGTAAGGAAATGGAACTTGATAATGGATGATGAACCTAAAGGGTTGCACAGAAGCACTGGCATCTTGAGATTGAGATGGGCTGGTGCTGTCGTGGGCACCCTGTGGTAAAACCCTCTCAGAGGAGTAAATAAATGTGGTGTCCAAACAGAAGAACAATGATGGTGCAAAGAATCACGTATTTATCCATGTCACTGTTTATAAACAAATTTGAAAGAAAGATATTTTTAATAGTTGATGTGGATGAGATTTAGAAATAACTTTCCTGTTGGAGTTGTGGAAGGCAGAAATCTTACCTGGTTTTAAGATAAAGCCTGTGGTTTGATAAAAGGGGTAATTACGCTGTAGTTCCCTGTCACAGGAGGGGGTAGAATAGGAATACAAAGCCTGATCTGGAGCAATGGAGGAAAAAAAGAAAGAAAATAAATTTGAAATGTGGTTGTTTTTTTAACTTGATGTAAATTCAACACTATATTTTCTCATTTGAAGTCTGTTCAAAGTTAGAATTGCTCATAGTTATGCACATAATTGACTCGGGCTTTTTGTGTCTAGAGAGGCACCTATTCAACACTGCTTCTGGATTGTTGTCTCTTTGGATAAAAATCTTCAGGGAAAAGATAGCATTTCATGCTGAAATATTTTGAAGCTGGTGATAGAGTGGGAATACAGTACATTTCTGTAATACTTTACATCCAACATTTCTCAGCTTCCCAAATTGAAGTAGAGGGAAATTGGGGAGGCTTATTTAAAGTAGTTCTGTGAGAGGCAGAAGGAGAAGTAGAAACTGTAAATCCCTGTTTCTTATGTTTATATGGAGTAATGTTGCTTGAATGTGCCACATGTTGCCTGCAAAAGCAACTGGAGGTTCATTCCCAGTTCAGCCTGCAGGCAACGTTCTGGATTCCTGCTTGCACTGAGGTGAGTGCTCAGAGTCTGTGTTTCCAGAGCATCCATCTCCAGTGCCACAGAAACACCAGTGTTTTCAGCTTAATGCATTTGTCTAATTAGGGCCTTTGCAGGACTGTGACTGTGGGTCTGGTACTGGAGATGCAGAGGACAAGGACAAATTTGGGAGAAAACAAAGGAAATTCCCCCCTGCCACAGTGTCAGGGGCTGCTGCTGCTGCTGTGCACCTGCATGGGGGGACTGAAGGAGTTGATTGAAGGTGAACATAAACAAGGCCAAGATGTTGAATTTTGAAGTGATGTTTTTCCGTTGATTTTTTTTTTTTTTTAAATAAGAAATACAAGAAACAGTGGATGCCATCAGCTGTTAAGAAATGGCTGGTCATTAGATTTTATGAAGTTAATAACTATATTTAAACTAGTTATTACTGTGTGGGCAGCACTGATGGAAATGACTTTTTTCTAGAGAGGCACATTGTAGTCCTGCAAAGAGACAAATTTGAGCCTGTAACCTTCCTCATTATTGGTCATGAAACAGGAGGCACCTCCTCCTTCAGGTTTGAGGGGTCTTGGGAGATAATAAATGACAAGAGCTTGGTACATTTTTTTTTTTTTTTCCTCTGTATGGTATTTTCTGCATTCATGTTTAGTAAAGTGATTTTGAGGCATCACCCTTGATTGACATCTCCTATCAGAACCATGGAGTTTTCTCTCATGCAGCATCCCCTTATGATTTGTGGGCATGGACTTATGATGCACTTGTTGTTGTTGTTATTATTTTGTTTCAGTGATGCACAGCTGTCCAGTAAAGCAGTTTCTCTTTGAGTATGGGCTACTCCTTCTCTATTCAGATTGTCCCCACAGAGTTGGTTTTATTTCTTCCAATCATCAAATTCATTTTTCATTCCTAATTTACATAATTTTCATGAGCTATTAATATTTTTCTTTAAGTAATGATGCATCAGAAATTCTCAGTCATGTCTCTTTATCTTTAACATAGCGTTATTTAAAGAGGGTTACACTGAATTAATTGGGGGCTGATGCTTCTGAAATTTGATTGACTTTGTAAGTTCAAAGGATTTCTGGCAGATACAGATTTTTTTAAATGGTAAGATTTTTCTACTATGTGTATGTGTTTAATAATGCTATGCATTTAGAGAAAATAAACACAAATTTTACACACTTTGGTGCCACATGATGGCACTTGTCTTTTTCCTGTTCATCTTAATGAACTTTAGAAAACCATTTATTTCCCCGCTGAAAATATTCTGTTGGGAGTCAGGATATTACATGATGTAAAAGCAGGAAAAAAAAAAGAACCTCAACCCAACCATTTCACTTTCCCCATTATGTGGTTTGTGGGTTTGGTTCTTGTGTTGTTGTTTTGGGTTTATTTTCCTCCTCAGACCAAAGGAAGCTATTATACCCTTTTAGAGAAATTTTGGTAAAGTCTTTTTTGTTGTTGTTGCTTTTGTTTGTTTGGTTTGGTTTTGTTTTAAGGAATAATGATCCTTTTGTGGCTCTTTGGAGTATTTGAGATAATATTGTGCCACCAGAAGTAATTTCATAATGAGAAATCCATTCAGACCCCTTTTCACATTGATGACCATTTAACAGCAAGTGCTGTTTGAGGCCGTGCCAGGGATGGTGTGAGTGATGTGGTGTCCCAAACCTGGGTCTATCAGTGTAAACAAGAGGTGGGGGCTGTAAACTGAGCCTGATCATAAAGGCAGTTAATTATTTTTCTTCTATTTCTTTTTCATTTCACTTTTATTTCACGTTTTGCTGGCATTTCTGAATGCACTGTTTGTTCTTTCTGATTTTGCATGTTGTATCACAGCTTCACAGTTTTGTGTTCTGAATTTTTAACCTTCGTAGAAAAGACATGTAATGTTTTGTTTTCACCACATTAGACATTGATTAGCCATGTCTCTGAGAACACAAGGTCTAGGCATGCTAATGTGCATTTTAAGAATAGCATTTATTCTTTATAAAGAGATTTATATCTGAGAGGAAAAATGTTTTAATTACTGCTGGACTATGTAAGTGAAATGGGTACCAGCCCAGTCCTTTTGACACTTAATACGGTCATGACAAGGTCTGTTTACACTAGGTGACCAAATTCAGCATAGACTTTATCCTAAACCAATACTGAGTTTGAACCAATATGAACTTGTGGAAGTCAAAGAGTTGATCAAAGAGAATGCTATTATAGATGCTGTAATCAGGAGGAAAAAAGCCATTTAAGTAAGTTCATGAAAACGTGTCACATTTAGTGATTTACAGTAACCTAGCTTTCAAGCATTGAGTTTTTGTCTTATGTGGATGTGTCAGAGATCTGCAGAAACAAACAAACTGATCACACACTTAAGGAGCCAATTAAAATAAATGCTTTATTTGATGGGATGTATTACTAGTAACAGCAATAAACATCACAGACAGAATACTGGAAGTTCATTAGGAAAGATGTTTACCTTCTGTTTCCTCTTCAAACTAAATTAATAACAAATAATTCGGTGGCTTGGGTTTTTTGGTTGGTTGGTTTTTTTTACCCTGAAGATTTTAAATGCTATTGAAGCACTTAAGCTGAGATTAATCTAACCTAACTTCAAGTGTCCAGTCCCAAAGAGCTGCCCAGACTCCTGCGTTCCACAGAGATGGTGACAGCCAAGGAGGGCAGTTAATGTCACCTGCCTGAGCTCCTGGATTGTGTGGCCCAGGTGTCTTTATGAGCCTTGCCCCAGGTGAGCTGTCCTCCTCTCTCTGTCCTCTCCTCTCTCACTAGGACTGGTCACTGTGGCAAGCTGCTAAATTTGGCTTCAAAAACCCCAATGAAGTCACCTTCAGCACAGTTTATTTGCATCCTCCATGAAATATTTGGTAAACTTTTACCAGAGAGGGTCCAGTGTGTTTACTGGAATTAAACACGTTGCGGTGATATTGGATGGTAAAATGCCACAGCCTTCCCCAAAATGCCTCTAAGGGAGCCTCTCAGAGCAGCCAGCACGCTGGCACACACACGTGCAAACACACCCCGGACAGCTGGCAGAGCAGTCTGATGATGAATGAGCAGGAAGGGTCTTCACATGGGGTTCTACAGGAGAGATTTTAATGCCTCTGCACCCACACAAGGTTCCAGAGAAGTCCCTGGGGAGATCGATGGGAGGTCCAGGGTAAGGGAGCCAATAGAGAAACCCTGAGGGCGTATCAGGTAACCAGGGCTGTGGCGGCCAACGGAGCCAACCAGGAGAGCAGAACTGGGGTACATGAACAGAACAAAGCGTTTTGGGGGAAGCCTTTCAGCCACCATAAGCTGGAAAGGAACCTGGGACTTATCCCACCGTGGGACTCCTTTTGTTCCTTGTCCAGCAGGCCCACCGGCCTCCACATAAACATACATGACCAGGTCATGGATCTGGCCAGGTGCAGCCTTGCTTTGGTTCTTTCTGCAGCGGGGTGGGTGGAAATGAGAGCAGCAGTTCTTAAATAACCACCTCAATGGTCAGCCCTGCAAGATGGTTGTGAGCAGTGCATGCCCTGCATCCCAATAAACACTGGAATCATGCTGAGCTGCTGGTTTGGCTCCTACAAGAGGGCAATAAAATTTCCAAGGAAATCATACACAAAATGGAACTAACCCTCTTTCTAATGTCTCAAAGGTCAGACTTGGAGAGGGGGATCTAGAGGAAAAGTCTCTCTTCTTCTGTTTCTGGACCTCCCAAAATTAAAGGAAAAACTACATCAATGTATTCAGGATTTCTTTTGCTGTTTCTGTTGCTCATGTTACTTTTGGATCATGTCACATGTCAAAGTGCTGGACATTGTTAATCCCACTTTAGTGCTTATCTTTCTTTGATTGAAGTTTTATTGTTGCATTTTGAATGTTCTTGAGAAAGCCAGTTTATGATTTGTGTAGTTCCCCCAGAGGGAGACCTTTGTGTCATCTTTTTTAAACAATGCTCATTGTTGGAATTATTAATGTGTCTATCACTCCTATGGGGTAAATCCTCTGTCTCTGGTATTGCTGGGGCTGGGGATTGACTAAAGTGTGTCTCTGTGCCCCCTTGATGTTTGATTGCCAAAAGACTGAGCTATAATTCCAAGATCCCCATTCCTTGGGGAGAAAGCGAGTGTGAGGTTTGAGGGTGTGCTCCTGTTCCAGCCATCTACAGCCTCCAAGGCTTGATTTTAATTAAGACTTTCAACTCGGAGCCCTTGGTTTTCTTGAACTTGAGGGAACCTTTCTGAATAGGGCTTTGATGGAAGATATCAGTTTTGTTTGCTTCGTGGTTTTTGTTTGTTTTCCCTTAGGGGAGGAAGGGACCGAGCAGTGGAGGGGAAGATTTTCTTTGCCTTCTGCTGGTTGTGCTGGCAGGGAGAGGGAGCTGCCTCCTCCCTGGGGAGGGAGCAGGAACTGCTGATGTTGGGGTAGGGAACTGCTCATCCTCTCTCAGGACACTGAAAGGGTTGTTTTTCTGAAGAACTAGACCACCTGGAGGGATGAGGCTCCAATCTGGAGGGAAGAGCCTGCTCTGCAAGGATGTGTGTGTGGAGGGTATTTATGGCCCCCTCTTAATTTAATTCTTTTAACCGGTGGATCTGAGTTCTGGCTACTGTAAGAAGTTCTTTGCTTGAACTTTGTCAGTTGAAACAAAGCTTTAAGGGATAAAACAACCCCTCATGTTGTTTTTCAGGGAATTTCTGAAGCACAGATGTGGCTCCTGGCTGTTGCGCTGCACTGGGGCTGTGTGTGCAGGGAGCTGGGGTTTGGGATGGGCTCGGGACTCCCCTCTGCCCTTCACTGCTTTGCCCCTGGATTTCTGAGGCAGATCTGGAGTGGAATTGGGAGTGGCTTTTTTGATTACATCTGTTACTAGTTGCCTCTCCTAGTATGGCTTTGCTTCACTTTTCCCTAATGTACTGCAAAGCTTTACTTTTCTTACAATCAAAGTTCCTTTTTCACAATGAGGCAAATCCACACCTAATGTTCTACTGCCTTTTTTTTTTCTTTTTTTCTACAAGCAAATTGAGTCTGAGCTGAGTGTTATGGAGTATTTGTGCTGCAGGAGGGAGATGCACTAATTGGGTGGGTTTGGCTGGGTGTCGAAGCTCCAAGTGTCACAATGAAGATGAATACAGAGCAGCTGGGATTGCAGCCCAAGCTGGATACTCTCACTGCTTGCAGAGGACATTTAGAAAAGGATGGGAAAAATTGTCAGGCTGAAGCTTTGTGTTTCTCCCTGTGAACTTGGTATTGATTGTTGCTCTCCAGCGGGGTACTGAGAAAAGGAGGAGGGAACCTGAGGTGTCTGTTGTCCTCTGCTCAGCTCAGTGAGAGCAGGATGGCTCAGGGATGGGAGGCTGAGGAAGAGGAGGAAAGTAGTGTTTGTGTTGTGTATATATGTGTGGTTCTTTCTATTTCCAGTTTGCAACAGGTTTAGCTGTAGATTTTCCTCCCTCCTGTCTGTGGAGCAGGTAAAGGACTGCCTCAAGCATGAATGCCCTCGTGCTTTGTGCTTGGTGGCTTAGTGCTGATCTCAAGAGAAAGGTCTACCTGATGTAGTGGGGTTGGTTTTTTTTTTTCTTTTTTAAACAAAGGACTGGTCTCCCCCCAAATAATTAAACCAATTAGTCTGTTCCTTGTGTGTGAGCCTTGGGTGCAATAACTGAGCTGGTTTTGTTCTGAAAGCACTTACATATTGATCTGTGCTGGGAGACTACAAATGGCATTCCCTGGCTGAAAGGGTTTGGTACCATTAGCAGATGTTTCTGTTTCTCCAGTTAGTTCTTTGGAAAAGGGGAGGCTAAAAGAGCCTGACTGAGATATCCCAGAATAGGGATGAAATAGGGAAAAATGTCTTGTGGTATTACGCTATGGACACAGAAGGGGTAAGATGTGTGGGTGCTGTAATTTATTGCAAGAACTGGCAGAGCTGGAAGTTCTAGAGAACACAAGAACTGGGGTAGAACAGATTTCAGGAGAGGCAAAGAAGAAAGATAACAGGTACCTGTTATCTGCATTTGGCCATGTTCATATAATGAGGCCTTAGGACGATTTTTAAAAACTACTCTTTCTGTATAGCACCTACCAGCACCTGTTAAAATAGGAATTCTTACAATAAAAATGTCTTGTGGGTGGGTAAGGTGGATGCTTTCAGAAAAGACCAGAACACAATAAAGGGATCAGCAAACTTTGGGATCTAGAATGGTGCCCAATTCAGAGGGCAATTTTTAAGGGAGAAGTCGCTGTTGGGTTTGTGTAGGTTTTTTATTTGTTTGTTTAATCTTTCAACTCTTGTTTAGAAAGCCTTAAGGCTCCCTTTCTGTTGAAACCTGTTAGGGAAATCTAAGACTGAATTACATTTGTCCCTTTAATGAGCATTAAAGAGTTTGGGCGATTTCTCTCCCTCACAGTTCTTGCTGGGAATCCTTCCAAGCTCCTGCCTCCAGGTTTTGTGGTTGTTGGAATTACAATGTATTCATATTTCATGCTGGAGATGTGCTAAACTACACAATGAGTCTGAGAGCAAGGATCAAAATACTCAGTTGGTGGCATGGATAAAATGATGTTTTGCATGATAAATTTTATAACCACAGCAGAAAAGTCTCATTTGCCTTCAGATTTGTGGTGTCTCACTGTATGAAATACCCTAAACTCATGGCAAGACACTCTGTGGGTGGTAATTTTAATAATTTATTTTTTGTGCTTATGCTGTGTAGCAGTGTGTGAATTCTAGCCAATATATTCTCTAATGTATATATTTGAAGCGATGTATTTTTTTAAGGTACTCATCAAAAATAGTATTTGGTATTTTTTCAATCAGGAGATGATAAATTCCACTTAAACCAACATATGTGCACTTTCTCAGGTGAGATGAAATAAAGATAAAAGCTGTTATTTCCAGAATTGCTGAATTCTTTTCCTGTAGTGACTTGCTGTGTGACCTCAGCTGTATTTCATTAGTCATCAAATGATGATTTAACGATATCATTAATGACAACAACCAGAGGCTGTTTCCATGCTCTTGGGAAAGCAGAGTCAGCTGCTGCTCCTGCTGTGCTGAAGCCATGGAGCACCTGGGAGCTGCTCAACTTCATCCTTTCCCACCAATATTTAGGTGCACAGGGCTGGGGGTTTGGCTGATCTGTTCACAAGGACACCACAACCTGGCTTTTTGTCAGCCAGAGCTCTAAATTACCCCTTACAGCTCAAGGAATAGCCAAAAGGTTGCCTCTTCCAAGATGGATTTGTTTGGGAGCAGTAAACATGGAGCAGGACAGGTTTGTGTGGCCACAAGATGGCAATCACAGAGCAAACATCCACTCTCTCTGCAGGATGCAGCTTTTAAATTAACCCTGGGCTCTTTGGGCTGCAAAGATCCCTGTAAAATATAAATGGTGCAGCAGGTAGAGCTGTGCTATGTATATGTAAAATGTACATGTGCTTGTTTAAATGGTATTTCTTCCCTAAACCCCACAAATGCCCAGTGCAGCATGTAAATACACTGTTCACTGCTCCAGGCAATTGCTGGGATAACTTTTTCTGGTTTATCTGTATCACTTGAGGGCTGAGGCAAGTGGAAGGCAGCAGTATTATATTAATATATGTATGATGATTCTGGCATACTGTAGTTACTATAAAGCTGTTTAATAGCAGCCTTTTTATTTCATCTCTTTTACCAGAAGCTGCACAAATTGTCTGGTTACTTTTATATTTCAGTCCTGAGGGCAAAAAAATAACTGTAAAAATTGGTTTGGAATGTTCCCTGTTAAACTATCTTCACGGGTCAGAGGCATGACATGAAATATTTCTACAGAGAAAATAACAAGTTCTGCAGTACGTCACTGCTACAGGCTCCATTTTCACATCCTGTAAAATTGCTCCTCTCCTTTCTCCCCATTTTTCTTGCTGTGTGAATGGATATGGAAGTGTTATCAGAGTTGGCTGCGGTGCTGTGTGCTGATTTTGATGGAGCTATTTCAGAAACAACAGTTAGTGTGAGCCTCTTCTGCAGGGATTCGAGCAGAGCCCACACAGTGTGATCACTGCATTAAAACACCTCACTCTCCACCTGACTCTGCTTCTCTCGATCTGCAGAGGTCAGGCACCACTTCATGTGGCTGCAGCAGTGAGGGGAAGCTGAGGATTGGTTGTGGAGGATGATATCCTCTGGAGCAGAGTGTCCTGATCCGGGGTGGGCATCCTTTTGGGAGAGCTTGGCTGGAAATCCTGCCTGCAGCCATCAGACTTGGTGTCTGTGCAGTGTCTCTGAGTGCCTGTACTTGTGCCCATCTGTTTGGAAAGCTCTGATCAGGCCCACAGGGTAGTTGCCCCACTAGACATGGGATTCAGTCTTTCCTAAGTGCCTTCTCCAGAGGTGATCGTGTAGCTGATACTCAGTGATTGCCCTGGGCTGTTGAGGTGACTGAGCCAGCGACTGTGATGGCTGAGGGGCCAAGGAGTCCCGAAATAGCAGGGGCCTGCTGGTGGACCAATTCTGAGGTTTAAGAACACCCCCAAATACGGTGGGAAAGGAGAAGCCTCTCCCATCAGGCTTTCTGACTTGGTCTGTCTCTTGGTCTTGCTACCCTGCATGCCCCCAGACCTTCCCCACTGGCTCCCCTTCCCTAGTCCTGCCTTTGTACCACCCCCATGCCCTCAGATCATTGGTCCCGATGCTCTCTCTGCTCTGGTACAAAAACCCTGGGACTGCTTGGTCCCGCTCTCGTTCGTCTCTGGTCTCCCTTCGCAGCAGGATGCAATAAACCTCGTCCGTGGAGATGCCATACGGGAGAGCCCTCCTGACTCTGCCTCTGGGAACGCTGAGCCATCCAGCTTGAGTGTGTCTGTGAGAGTCCATGCCTTACAGCTGTGTGGGTGAAAGGAGTAAGCCTGCTGGAGTGCCATACTGCACCCACCAGAACGATTCCATAGCCAGGGGTGTTTCAGGGAAACGCAGCTGCCCTTCACGAACTGCATGCAGTGCGGTACTGGGCCAACTGCTGGAAGAAATGGTTGCAAAAGAAGTTTGGGAAAGCACAAAGGAATACAGCAACAACAGGCTGTGCTTTCCTCCATCATGAGGGAAAAGACAGGAGAAGATAATGGTATGAGAAAGTAATTTGGGTCCATATTGACTTCCAGATACAGGACTCTCTGGGGTCCTGATATAGCTGGGAGTGTTTGGTAGCACAACTGTACACTAACAAGGGGGAGTTCTTGGGTGGCTTTTAAAACTTGGGGAATAGCCTGAGTTACCTATGGTACCACTAAACCCCAAAGCACAAAGGGTGTGTAGTTTGTTGTTGGATGGGGGTTGGCACAGTGGGATACCAAGGACATGACCAAGATGGTGCAATTAACTGGACTAGGTGTGTTCTAGGCAGCTGTACTTTCTGCCACAATCAAAGCAGGAAGTGAGGGGTCTCTGGTCTCAAGCACCATGATTGCAAACATCTTTTGAGGCTGGGATGACAATTAATTATACAAATAAACAGCAGCAGGAAGCAGTGCAACTTCTTTCTCTGGTATTTCTACTGGCTTGAGCTTGTGCTGTGGTCTAACACCACATGAAGCTTTCCAGATCCTTTCCTTTAACTGTTGTCATGGCATTGTTATTTCTGGGGTGATGCGGTTTGTGCAAGTCAGACTGAGACCAGAAAGAATGATGTTTTCTGCTTATACGTGGAGCCTGTGTGATATTAGTAGGCTAAATATATGCATGTTTTATTGAATAGCTGGAAAAAAGAATCAATTGATGGTGTTGCTGGCTTTTTATTTCCCATGTGGGTCTTTTCTTTCTCTCTGCAGCCAAGAACTTACAGTGCTGCTTTCTTTCCTTGACCCACCACTTGGATGTTCTGGTCCAGGTATGGGTGGAGAGTGGCCAGGAAAATCATGTAGTGGAGTAGGGAGGTAGAGGTGGCCTTGTGGCAAGGCAGGGGTGTAATGAGAATTAAAGGGAGAAATCAGAACCCAAGAGGTCAGATGAGGGGCTGGGATGGTAAAGAAGCACCTCTGGGCCCAGTGGAAAAGTTGAATCTAACAATAAATTAGTAATGTATAATAAACATCAGCAGCCAAAGTGTCAGCTCTTAATATTGATTTTTTTTCCCAATAAAATGCCCCTCTGAACTCTGTAAAGCTAAATATGAATAGTAGTAGTGCCAGAATCTCCATTTTGTTTTATAGATGTCTTTAGTCCTGGAGATCAGGAGTCAAGGCATAGCAGACATGAGGGCCTTGAAAGAAATAGCTTTCTCTTGGTTGGAGTATAGCAGGTATGAAAGGATTAGTTTTAAAGAACTAGTCTTTTATTTCATTTCTCTGCTTAAAAGGAATTACAAAAATAAGATATTGCATTAAATCCTCTTGATTTTGTGGGATCCAAATTGTCACCAAGGTAGGGAAGTGAAAAGCTTGGATTCAAAGCTGAATGCAGAACACTCTATCTTTTCCCATAGCTGCTGCCTATAGCACATCTCTATTCTGTTTTGTTTTTGACATTGAATGGAATGTGGTTTGTACTCCCTAATAGAGCTGGCACAATTTCAGGCTGATATGGCTGTCCTGGCAGTGTCAAGTCTATCTTGAGCCATCAAGGCACAGTGGCTCAGTTTTATCACCTCCTGCCTCACTCTGCTGGAAGCTTGGAGCAGAGGTTAAAAACATCCTCTGCACTGGGACTCCTCTCCAGCTGCTAGGGGCCCACTTTATCTCTAACTGTTCAAGGTAGCAAAGCCAGGCTGCCTCAGCTGTCACTGGCTTGAAAGGAAGTCTGTCCCTTGGCATGCTGCATCATTTACTCCTGTTTCTTTCTGATCTGTAGACTTGAAATCCACTCTACCTCCCATTAATAAAGGTTCTACCAGATGCACACAGAGGGGACCTGTTGTAAACAGCAGAACATCAGAATTTTTTTTTCACACATGATGACATTGATTTGAAAATAATCTGCAGCTTTGTGTGCTGGGTATTTTCAGTAACTGGGATAGTTGCTTGTTAGTTCTGTTGGGCTGGCTTTTAATGGGCTGTGCTGTGAGCATTCTGCGTTTAGGGCTGCTTGCAGTTAGCACTGTTCTGAGTTTACTTTTTTTTTTTGCAAAAGCCACACTTACTTCTGTAATAAATTCCCTGTTTGAAGTTGATGGGGAGAGAGGCCTGAGGCTCATGCAGTAGAGCAAGCCTAGACATTACAATAAGAATGGCAATAAATGTAGCCATAAAAGGGATTTTAAATCAGCAGTCACATTTTTCCCCCCCTTCCCTGAAAACATTTTAAGTGTTTTCTCAGTATTCTGCCAGAACTGCTGTTCAGGTGCAGTTAAGGGCTTTACCTATTCTGCAGCTTGTTCATTTAAAATATAAATACTAAATTTTGTCTGAGAGGTCTGTTGGAACTCATTGCTTCGCCACAAGGACTTAATGTTTGCAATAGCAATGAGAGTTACCCTGAGGACCCTTAAAAAGCTTTTTTAAATAGGAAAGTTGGCCCAAATTGGATGCTGCACCTGTTTTCCTGTGTTAGCTCGGCTTGCTTCTCTTGTTGTCCATCACATAACCTGGGCTCATGTATGGCTCAGCTGAGCACAGCTTCCAATTTCATGTGCATTGTGCTCACTGGAGCCCATGGGATAGAGCTGTGCCTCAGTTCCAGAAATACAAATATGCTTTCAAGTATTATTTAGTGCCAAGAGTAGAGCTTTAGTCAGAAGCTAAATAAGGTACAAATCTCCACTGAAATACAATTGGATTAAATACCTGGAAGATCTGATTTGCTTTCCAAATATTATACTCTAGGTGATGACCTCCAGCAGTGGGTGGGCTCTCCTTGTCTTGTGGTATGGGCCAGACTCTTGCAAAGTGGTTTTTATTTGTATGTAGAGGGAAGCTGGAGAAAAATGAACCTCTTTTTCAGAAGACATTGGTTCTTCCATGTGAAAAACTGATCCCCTTAAAACCACAAAACCAGTTTTTCAACCACTGTCAAGCTTGCCCTGTGACAATGAATACAAGTAAATGGGTGTTGGGGCTTTCTTCTGCTTAGGTTTTGCTGTAATGTAAATCCAGAGCATTCCTGTAGGTTTCGGGGAGGAAAATCCTAACTCTTCAATGTAGTATTTCAACAACGGTGATAAAAATGTTACTAAATCACACCTTTTTCCTCCAGCAATTCAAATTTCAGTTATGCTGGGCTGATGAAATTAAGTGCTCTGCAGTATTGTAGTGATGTGAAAGAGCACATGTGGACTGTAGGTGATGCTTTTGAGATTAATGACACCGTGTGTACAGAAAGATCCGAAAGAGGGCTGGAAGGCGAGGCTGATGACATGAACAGAATTCACTTAGAGCAAATGAAGCCTTCAGTGCAGCTCTTGTGAAAAGTGAAAAATTGTGACGTTTCAGCAGATTCTGTTTCAAAATCTGCGTAATGATATTTGACAATTACACGCTTGGAGGCAATTTAGTCCTGGTCACCTCTGCCGTGCTGGTGCAGGGCCAAACCTTCTCCATTGTGTGTATCCATCAGGGTCACACATCTTCAGAGGATTTCCTCACATTGCCAATGACCTTATTTGAAGCAGGGCTTGATTAAGGATTTGAGCCCTTTGCAGTAATTCCTTCTAGTACCAGCATATACTACAATTTCAATAAAAATAATATGACAGCCTACGGTAATAAAATAAATCCATGTGGTTTTTTTTTTTTTTTTTTGGGCTAAGGAATCAGCTTTATTGTACTTCTAAAATTTCTTTCTTTCTTCCTTTTAACAAATACAGTTAAGTCATGTCATGCCAAGACTGAAGAATGTATTTAGATAGCATTGCCTATTCCTGTACTACCTGGAGGAACCATCTCAGTGGTATCAAGAGAAGTATTGTTTTATTTAAAGAGACAAGGTTGAAGAAGAAAATATCAAATAATCTCCAACACCTATACATCAGCTGCTGAACTGATGGGCTCTGCCAGCCAAAGGGATTAGAAGTGGCAACCAGTGACAATATTAGGTGGGATCTAGTGGGATCCCCACTGCAGAAAATTTTATATGGATGCTTCTGGTGAAAAGCAAAAGATTTTAAGGTTGTGTCTTTTCTTAGTTTGGATCTTTTCATAACTGTTTATCTGCATTTCAAAATGACTGCAGTTAAAGAAAGCATGGGACTTCAGGGATACCAGAATAGAGCTATCACCTGGTAGGAGCACTGGGCTGGGTTATAGACAAAGTGGACTCAAACTCTGGCTTGGTAATTTTAGTTCTGTGACCTTGAGCAAGTCATTTAAACTGGTGGTGCTTTACCTGGTCTCCTGCAAGATGGGGCTGACACTCTCTTTTGTTGAGGAAGTGAGTGTGAGGTTGTATTTGTGGGTACCCAGGAAACACCACGGCTCTTTTTGCACTGATAGCAGGTGGCCACCTCAGGGCTTGGGACAATAATTCAACTTCTGAAAAAGGGAGCAGGCAGGCACAGAAATGAACTTAACTGAGCAGAGGAAGAGGAGCCTGGAACTGCAATGCTGCACATTTCTTGGCACTTAAGCTGATTGCAGGGATGGCAGTCTAGCAGTGCTTGCTGTTTTTACTGAAATCTGAGCTCCTGGAACCATGGGAATCTCAGCTTTAAATAAAAGGGGCGGGGGGAAAAGTAATCTAATCTTCATGGTTTCGTTCATGGTTTATAAATGCAGAGCTGGCTGTATTGAATTTGGTGCAGCAATATGTTCTCTTGTGAAAATGTAGAAAACAAAATTTGCTTATCTTTTGCTAACTCTCCTATGTTGTCATAGTGTTGGGATTTTTTTTTAATGTGCATGGGATTAAAGTTATTTTGGGACCTTAAACTGTTAATTTCTTCCTAAAAACTGCCAGAAAAACATAGGCAGCCTTTCTTTCTGTGCTGCCAGCTGAGAAGAACTGGATTTTTTTGATAGTTTTGATATTTTGTGGAAAACAGCCCCTTCTCTCTTGATGGCATTGTCTGGCTTCTCTCAAGGGTGGGGAGATGGTAGAACAAGGGTTTGAGCAGTCAAACTGAATTTTTCCTCCAGTTGTAGATATGTGCTGGGAACAGACTCATGGATTGTTTGCCTTTCTGTGCTGCCAGCTGAGAAGAACTGGATTTTTTTGATAGTTTTGATATTTTGTGGAAAACAGCCCCTTCTCTCTTGATGGCATTGTCTGGCTTCTCTCAAGGGTGGGGAGATGGTAGAACAAGGGTTTGAGCAGTCAAACTGAATTTTTCCTCCAGTTGTAGATATGTGCTGGGAACAAACTCATGGATTGTTTGTATATCTCAAAAGTTAAGAGTTACTCTTTCCTTAATGCCTTAAATTTCCTAAGGACTTTCCCACACACAGTCAGTTCTCTCTCTTCTGCTCTGACCTCCCAGCAACAGGGAGAAGGGAAAACAGCTCAGGAGAGCTTTGAGACATGGAGAATGGACCTGCTCCAGAGTGCTCTGGGTCTGTTCCTTCAGGCACCTCGTTGGTACCACTCTGAGGACTGGTTGATCAGGGATAGGGAAGGGCTGCCAGCAGGCTGGAAAATGCTTCTGAGCTACACCAGCTCATAGTCCTCTTGACTGTTACATGGAGGTATATGTCAAAATTTGTGGGGTCTGAATGCTCTTGAGTTTCGGAAAAAACTCAGAAACAGCAAATGTTGCATGTTTGAAAAAGCACCCACCAAACCATGAAACAAAGGCAAAGATGCAGCAGCAACAGGCTGCCCAGCCAGGCAGCACAGGCTGCCTGTGGTGTGTCTTCAGTGGGGGTATTGGACACAAATCCTGTGAGGGTGACCCGTGCCAAACTTCTGTTCCTCTGCACCAATAATCTCCTGCCTCATTGTGGAGATCAGACAAGTCAGCACTAGGAAACCTGTCACAGTTTCCAGGTGGTTTTAGAGCTCCAAAACCTGTGGGATCCCATCCTAACAGATATCTGTGACACAGGAAATGCTGAGGACTCTGCTGCTATTAGGCAACTACTTGTACAGTTTGTATTTCCTTGGAGTGCGTTGCTGTGGGGATGTTTAATTGCCTTAATCAGGTTTTACCCCATTGTGGTTCTGAAGTTATAGAGGGTTATGAAGTGTTAGAAACCTGATCATACACGTAAGGGAGGCCCAAAGTGTTCAGAGATTTGACCAGTGGGGTACAGCAACCCCCCTGAGACATGAAAATGATTCTCCAGTTCTTGATCCCATTTCAGTCCTCTAATCCAAAGACCACATTTGGGTTGCAAAAATAACTCCAGCAACCTGCAAGCAGAGATCTGCAGCTCCCTTCTACTTGTTGCAGCTGCTGCTCAGTCCTGTAGATCAAAGTGGCTGGGAAAGTTACTTTCTTCCCTGCAATAAAGGGGCATTTTATCCATGGATTGAGGCAGCTTCTTATTGTGACCATTTGCTCAAAAAAATGTAGGGGGAGACTGGTATGTGAAATCTGAACGTGGTAAGCTTTTAATTGTGAGTAGGGGGTAATTTCCCCTGAATAAACAAAAATGCTGGGGAAGGCAGTGAAACTCTGCTCTCTCAGTCTTTCTCCTTGGGGGCCTGTTTGTTCTCCTGAGGGACTTGTGGATGAGGCTGGGGAGATAATTTTTGTGAGAGCAAGTTCTTCTGCAGCAAAGGCTTCTGATGATCTTTAGGAGTTGCTGATGAGCTTTTCTCTCTCCCTCTACCTCTTTAACCAATAAGGATTGCCCAATGCCATGTTATTTTTATTTAGCCATGTATTTAATATATCTACCATACATATATATATATATATATATATATGCACATGAGCTGTAACCATGTTTTTAAAGCAGTTAGGGACTATTAGCAGTGGTGGTCTATTTTTCCATTATTGCTCTGCTGCTAATGTCCCCTGAGCACAACAAATATCAATATGAAAACCAAAAAATATCCAGCTGAGAGTTGTCTGCATAATTTCACTCATGAGAGGAATTTCTCCTTCACAGTTTGGAAGAATTTTAATGTGTCCAATTCTGCTGGGCTAACCAGAAAGGAAAGCTTCAGAAGAGCTGAACCTTCTGTGTTTGTAATTTGTTTGCTCAATAGATTTGTTTTGATGAATGCAGCAATAATTATAAACCCTTTTACCAGGCATAGATTTGAGCCTCTTGTAAGGGGCTGTTTTAGTGGTTACTGCTGTTTTGCTAAGCTTTTATAAAAGGTATCATCACATAATAAAAATTGAGCATTTCACAAGCTTTTATAACACTGGAAAATGAGTTGGCTGCATTTCACTGAAAACTTTCATTAGAAGTCTGGAATAGAAACACAAAATTATTTCAGGGTTCATATAGGTTGGTAAACTCCTGGGAAGATTAATAATGTCACCATGTGAAATTAGGATTACCTAATGCCATGGCTGTTGGGAAACGCTCAGTTAAGTAGGTTTTGCTTTCCTCTTGCTGTCCTGGGGGCAGGGTCAGCAGTGCTGTGTGATGGGGAGCTGCACAAGTTCCCTGTTTCTTCCACAAACTGCATGTTTTGGTAAAGGGGAGGAATTGATGGCCCTTTGAGCCAGGAGAGGTAACTGATAATGCAGCTCTCTGTATGCCAAAACCCAATCCTTTGTTGTTCTGCTTCAAACTTGTAGGCACTGATGCAAAATCCATCCATGCTATGCTTGCAGTACTTGATTTTCATGGTGCCACGAGGGAACTGCACAGGGAGAGCTGAGCTCTATGCAGTTCCCTGTGTTACCAGGGCAGAAATGTGGATGGGGAAACACAAGTTGTGCCGTCCTGACCCGTCACAACAGAGTTCTACGTGTACACCCAGCTCTCAAAAATAAAAACCACTGATGTTTGTCTCCATGGAGAAGGTATGTAACATCTTGAATAGACTTTTCTTCTATGCCCCTTCAGCCTCCCTGTACTCTGTGGAGTTGTGTGCCTTAGGGAGCAGTGCTTTTCATGATTCCTGACTCAAAATTACAACCTTGACTCTCTTTAAAAGAAAAAAAGAATCCTACTTACAAGCTTTTAGCTGACAATTCTTGGTACTAAGAAGATACTTAGAATTTTTCTTGCTGCCCTCCACACACCTGCATCCTTTTATGCTGGTATCCAACAGCCCAGACACATCAGATTTTCTGTGAACAATGTGATTTCTTTTTCTCTTTTTAAACTAAAATTCTTTCAATTCTTATCATACCGCCTGTTTTTCCTCTAGACATTACTGTGTATTGATATGTGATACACTTTAATATAGATGATTCAGAGGAGGTTAAATGTTTGTGTGAGGTTTCACTGGTTGTTTGTTTCTGATCAAGAGTTTGCTCTGACATGTAATCAGGAAGGGTTTTTATACTCAAATTGAAGGCAGGAAATAAAGGATGCTTAAATAAGAGTATAGCTCTGAAAATGAGTGCACAGAACTTGTCTTCTCTATTCATAACCTCCAATTGCCCTGAAGGGATTGATTAAAATTCAAAGCATGCTGATGTGAAACGGAGGACTGATTTTGTTTATACTTATATATAAATGTATATCTAAAAAGTGTATTTATATACAAATAAAACACTAAGCATTGCAGCGCAGGTTGGTCTATGAAGCTCCATTCACTTACACTGAACCCAGCAGAACAAGACTTGCATTGATACAGTATCATAAATCTGGAGAACATGGACTAACCAGTTTTTAAATTTTGAGTTTCTTTAGAGTGTTTTAGAGCTGTTAAAAAAACACAGACTATTTTCTGTACATGTAATAGATTGTGGTGAGTGGAGCTCTCCTTCTCCTGATAGCTGCAAATGTGTCATGAATTGATGGAGCGTGAAAAAGCTATCCCATTTCTGGGAAAAACAAGCTCAGAAGATATGTTGAGTGGAAATACAGACTTTCAGAATTCAAGGTCTGCCAGTCTTTATCTGCTGATAAAGTAATGTTGCCATCTATCTGTAAGTCCAAGAGCAAGACTGGCTTAAAACTCTAACAAAGTCTTCTATTGCTTCTCTACACTAAATTCTTCCAAATGTGCTCAGATGTGTTTCAGGAAGAGACTGAATCTGAATCTACTGTTACATGGTATATTGAGAATGAACAAAAAGTGTTCAAAAGGCCCCATGTATTGACTAAATCAGAGAACATGAAATAACACTGGTGATACTGAGAGAGAGAACCACATCAGCCAGTTGTCCCTTTTCAGAGTTTACTGTTTAAGCTGAGACAATTAAGAATCTCTTTGGCAAATGTTATAAACATATATTGTAATATTGGCTTCTCGCAAGTATTAAGGTCGATATTATATAATGTTATAAATGCTTTTTGCTGTGTGGATGCAGTTTTCTTTCTTTTTAGCAAGAATATTAGCAAGTGTGACCAAGTAAGATAACCTCCAAGCGAACAGAGGATGAGGCCCAAGAAGCTGCTGATCAACACTTTGTCCAGGGAACAAAAGGGCCCAAAGGCTGCTCCGCCCGGAGAACGGGCGGCCAGGAGGGTCCGAGAGTCCTTATCACCGCTCTGCCCGGGGGGCAAAGAGGCCCAAAGCTGCAATCAGCCCTGACTGAATATGAATAGAGAACAGACAGTAAAAATGGTATAAAAAGGACTCACCTCGAGCATCAGGCGTGCTCTTGGCAGAGCGCCAAGGCACCCGGCCGTTATCCCTTTGCTTTATTTTATGTGTCTCTTATTGTCTTTATATTAAACCCTTTAAATTCTCACAGGAGAGTGAACCTCGTTTTTCACAGCAAATCAGCCCAACAGTCAGAGAGAAAGGACACGCTGGAGGCTCCGCTCACGGTCGTGTGTGGGCAGAGAAATCCCCCGTCCCCTCAGGGGCGCCGCCTTTTATCCCCAGGGAGGCACCAGCCCCTTGCAGCCCAGGCCCTCGCACCCTCCATAGTCCCACTGGCTCATTAAGGTGTCATCTCCAGGGGACAGGTTCTCCTCACTGCGGTGACTCTTGGGCCTCGAGTGATTCGCTGTCTCGCTCCTATCAGCAGGTGGCATTTATCCCCTTATGCCAAGGACACATGACTGGCACAGACCCTCACAGCTCATAGAACTTTCCCTCTTCACCAACTTGCAACCCCCCCACCATCCTAACACTAATACAGAAAATGCTCCTAACACTCCTTCCCCTTAACAATTGTTAATCAACAAATTTCCTAACAATTAACAATCAACTGGCAAAGCCAATAATAAGTGGTTAACTAATTAAAAATTAACAGAGAACCCTTAACTATTCTCTCAGCTACGAAAACCAACTTAAGTCAGTTCAATTATAACAATATTCTCCTCCTTGCTGGTGCAAAAGTTGTTTAATAAATCCTGATCATATTCTAAAACTTGTGGTTCCCATCTGGTGACAATGTGGTTGAAGAGAGCTAATTGTTCATTTTGTTTATACTTGGGTCTTAAAACATTTCAAAATGTTTTAAGACATTTCAAAAAGAGTTTCCCTCTTTTTGTTTTCCGTTTGGAACAGTGTATTTTAGACTAGTGACACTGAAAGAAAACCTTAATGGAATGATGCATTTTAAAAATAATACAAAGTAAGGAAGGCAAATTTTCTCCCGTAGGTTCAAGAGGGCTTAACTAACAAAGTTCTGTTCACTTCTGTTTATTACATGTATCTTCCTGAGCAAGTTCACCAATTCAGAAGAATTTGTGGTGCCTAAATTTTCCAGTGCACAGGACAAAGGTGTGTAAAATTCATCTTGTGCATATAATATATATACATATATCTGTTGCAGTGATATATCTATTTATTGATGTTAAAGATTTAGCTGAATTTAAAGCTCTGACTCTGAACAAGAAACTGTAAACTGGACCACAGTTATCTGACTGTAGTTCAAACAAGTCTACAGTTGGAAAAGTAAAGGGCAAAAGTTTAGGTGGCTCAGGTGGTGTCCATGTATTTATGGATATTATATTTGCTGACCCTTAACTAAAAAGATTTGGGAGGCATTCAATTATTTTGGCCCTAATCTGCATCTCGGTTAGTTTTCTACTTTTTAAAAATTAAACTTGTGAAGAACCTTTTCAAGACAGGGGTTATGCAGCCCCCTTTTATGATAATTGAGAAATATTGGTGAAAAGTACTTTGTGCCTGAGGGATCTGCTCCTTGCAAGAGGCTGTACAGATCAAACAAGTTGTTATTAAAAACAGATTCTTGACTGATAATATCCACCATCTGGGAGCAGTGATTGCAGATACAAAATTGGATTCACCAGGGGAGGTGGTTGGTGCTGCTTGATGTTGAAATAGCCTTTGATAGAATAGGAAGAAGAGCTGTTTACAGGGGATAGACTTCCACAAATTTCTTGCATGAATCCATTACAACTCTGTTTATATCCTGGGGCAGTGGGTGATAACGGAGTATTTTCTAATATCATTGTACATTGAAAATGAGGGAGAGCGTTTATATAAAGATGTATTTCCTTATGACATTTCTGGGTTTATGATCCTCAAATCCTGGCAGAGAAGGTTAGAACAACCACCAGATTAATGACACTTAAATAGATCTTTCTTTGTAGACAAAATCTGATTTATTTTTTTTTTTTTAAACACCGAGTACTTAGAGCTATCAACAGATGCTGAGCAAATCTTTGTGTGACTTATCCTTGTTTACTGAGCCGCAGAAAGACTTTGTAAAAGAGGATGAGAATGGGGATTTTAGTATTCCTCTGATGGCACTGCTAGCCCTGAAACCAATACCTTTTTCCCAGTGCGGGCTGTGTTAAACTTGGATTGGAATGACAAACCTCATTGCTGGGATACTCATAACTGTGAATACTTTGGTTTGGGTTTCTTCAGCTGTATTTTTATAACTAGTGCAGTTTCAATCAAACTTTTGCACAGACAAAACTTCTGCACAGACCATTGGGTAATAAAACTTTTCCTGGGAGAGGCTGAACTGGAGCCACCAAGCACAAGCCTGTTCTCTGTATTAAATCCCTTTGTATGTAGAACTTTATTTTGTCAAAGTGCTCAGTGTTTTCCACCCCCGCAATGATGCAAAAGAAACTTTTTGGACTTTGTGTGGAAATCAAGCACATCATCGTTTCCTAGTCAATGTTATGATGGTAGATCACCTGCTCAAAGGCAAAATTATCTTAACTAACACATTACCAAAACACCTCTTGACTCGGAAGGTGATGATTGTGGGTGAATGTGTTAGAAATCCAAAGCTCTTTGGGATTGAAAGAAGGGGTGGGAAGGGTGCATGGAAAAGAAGACACTATTTAAAGATGATTCTGTTTCATTAAGCATTCAATACTCCTATGCAGGACTTCTGCAGGAGAGCTGTACCTCAGAAATAGCAAAGTATTCACTACATGTCAATGAGGAAAATGAACTTATAATCACTACTTTACCTGCAGATTGGATGATATCTGTCACCTTGCATAGACTGGAGTTTTCTGACAATTCAGGCTTCTTCAAGAATGAAGTTTCTCTATAAAGAGATTTATAAAGAAATCACTATTTCCAGTGAGGGATTTTTGTTGTGATTTCATTCCTTTCTTTCATAACTATAACTGTATATATGTATATTTCTTTCTTTTTATAACTGTCACAGTATGAAAGGCAAGGAAAGAGAGCCCACTGCCTAAGATGCACTCACAGGGGATTTGAAATACCTGGATTTGACTTTTGCTGGGCTGCAGATCACATGGATTTTTTAATGGATTAGATCAGAGAGATATTCCTGTGGATATTCCACAGCAGTACCCAATGTTTAGGTATCCTTCTCCCTGACTTGGGTGTCTTGACTCTCTTGTGTGGTGTCTGGGAATGTCACCTGCTTTATGGTGAGATGTCATCATTTGCTCTTCATAATGGCAAATAAAATCTGCAACTGCAGATGTGGAGAGAGATCAAAAAAAGGGGGGGGGGGGGGGGGATGTAAATCAATGCCCTTTGTAAGGATCTGACTGAAAATGAGGTTTAACACCAAAACTAGTAAAGACATAGTAAAAGCACAATGATTTAAGAAGGATGATTCTGTTCATTGCATAATTAGGAGCAAATTTGCAATAGACCAGATTTCCTATTCCACATTAGTTTGATGAGAGGTCTCTGTAGTTCTTCACCCCATTAAAAGCAGCCTTTGCTGAGCTTATACCAGGATGATGATTTGATGTTATGTGGGGAAAACAAATCAATCACAGTTTACTATTCATAAATTGCAACTTCGAAGCCCCAAACTATAATTTAAAGTTCTAAAGCAAAATGTGTTGCAATAATAATTCATGTTTTATTACTTCTTCATGCTAGCAAGGTGCCTACGTCTCTATTCAACATATAAACCTCTGATCTTGTGAAAATGGAGTTCATTTGTTTGGTGTCTTAGAGCCGATCAAATCTGCCAAATGCTCCCTGCCCAAATTCTGATTAACTGTCAGCTCCACTGTGCACAGTGAGGCTGAGAGGGGGCAGGTTTAAGGGAAAATGCTGGAGGAGGTTGTGTCTGGTCTGGGTCCAGCAGCCCTGGATGGTCACAGCAATTATAGGTGTCGTTTACAGGTGACTCTGGAGACCTGATGTGCAAAAAGGCAGTGATGTGAAATATATGAGTTTTTTGCTGATCGTGGTGTTTCAGGCTGAGCAGCTTCTTGCTTCCTTGTTTAGGAGCATTTAACAACTACTTCCTTACTCTCAGGTACTCTTTTGAATAATAATATATTACAGTATCCCGCAGTGGTAGGGAGGAGAAGAGAGATCCAACAGGCAGGAATTGTGCAGCAAGATTGATTTATTTAATTATTTCACAAACTCTTTTATAGACTTTTTTCTTCATAGTCTAATTGGACAAAGGATCAGCCACCCCTTGGGGTGATTGGCTAAAATCCTAAAACATCCATTGTCAAAATATTTTTCTACTGTACCATAAACAAATTTTTGCAAGGTCTCAGGTGTTCATAGCTTATAGAACTCTGCTACTGTCTTTGTGAGAGAGAAAAGTATCTCATGGGACTGGAAAGAAGCAAGAGAAATTCTTGCTAGCTGTATTTTTTTGTATCCACAATAATATATTCTAGTTCTTGATAGAATTATTTTATGCAGTTTTAGTGAGCAGACCACATAGTGCTGACTTGTGTGAGTTGCCTGAAGTTGGATTTGCAGCTCATAACCGTGATAAATATTTGAAATAATAATAGGTCATGTAACACTAGGGGACAGAGGTAGAGGGGGGAATATTCCTGACCTTCCCCTGGCTAAAATGTTTTTATGTTTTCCAAAGACTTGATTTTTCTGCATGCAGGACCATTCTTTAGCTTGAAAACATTGTGGCATGGGGGGAAGTTGTGTTCCTTGGATATTTATTATTTCAATATTATCACATAGGTACAAAGCCAAAAGCAGTTTCATCTGTAATTTCTTGCTGTAATGCTATCCAAGAGAACCCTTTTAAAAAATATTTGTTAAAAATTTAAATATTGGGGGTTTTTTTTCTGTTAGTCTGGTTTAGAAAATACGAAAAATTTGTAATTAAACCCATAAACACAACCCCCCTCCCAATGGTTATCAAGGCTAATATTTGGTAGATATCTACCTGGGAAGGTCACTGTTAAAAGGCAGGGATTTATATGCCTTTAGAGTGTATCTATGAAGTGGTGACAAGCTGACAGCTTCACTAGCAGTAACAGGATATATTCAGACAGGAAAATGTAGGCCTGAAGTCAGTCAAACTATGTCCCCTCTTTGGTTGAAATACCTTGAAGATTTTGTAATGGGAGAACAGGTTTTATTGGAGATGGAGTTATCAATTATTCCATTAGACTTGTAGGAAATTAATATCTTGAAGGCTGCTACCCCTGTGCTGGCTTTATTAAGGCTAGACAACAAGTTAAGTTGTTATTACAAGGACTGATGGATACATAGGTACAGTAATTGCTTAAGCCTCATTTCATTAGTGAATTAGGCAAAAAATAGAATGGAAAAGCCTCTGACTGGTGAGACTTGCAGAGCTGGAGTTTTAATTTTCCACAAGGCCCATTAGAAACGAACTGAATATTTCAGTGACTGCCCTTCCTTCCAGACCAACTGGTAAAATGCAGGTTTCTACCCCTGTTACCTTTGTGCAGTATTCTTAGCTCTAAATATAATGGATTTATGAACACCAGAGGATGTCATGAACTGGGTCTGAGTTTTGCTGTGCTTCTCATTAAGGGTGATATAGAGGCAGGTACATTGGAACTGCCCACCGATGTTCAGACCTGCGTTATAGCCCTTCCTTTGTGAGGAGGTTTCCTGTAGTAATATGATATACCTCCAGAAGGGAAAAATATGTAGCATTAATTGCTTTTGTGGATCAGCATCTGCAGTCTGCTTCCTCTCTCTCATCTCTTGTCATTAAAAATGGTAATAGTCAAGGGCTGTGCTTGTCAAAACATTCATGCAAAAAAGGATCACGTTAGGGAAATGCAGATGTTGTATGGTTTTAGAGCATTCCTCACTCCAACTTTACATATGAATGAAGGCAAAAAATATCTTGTGATTGCTTTGTATCTGTGCTTTCTTTTGGAATGAGTTGCCAAAGCCATGAAGTTCCATTTAAAATGAAGTTATTTGCTTAAAATTCTCATGTGAGTATGAATGAAGAGATTGGGATCAGCAGTGTGCTTCTATACAGACCATTTGTTTTGCACTGGACAGGTAGTTAAAGGTGTTCTAATTCACATTATTATGTAAATCCTGGAAATGATGGATGAAGTAGAATAATGCTTTGTTTTAAAGGAAGTTGGGCAAGTTTAGAAACCTTCTGATTTAAAGTTTCCATCTACTGTGTCTGGTTTACCAAAACCTCTTTATTTCTTAATGTTCTGAGGGGGTGGAGTTACAAGAAAGGGGTTTTGGTCATAATTTTGCTTCTGAACCAGCTGTGATAAACAAACAGAAAGATTTGCAGTCTGTCTTTCTGAAATTTCTAGCAGTCCGTACTATTGAGTGAGCTGGAAACACCATGAAGATATTATATTATTCCTGGTTCTGGTTTGCTTGAGGCTAAAGGGATGTAGATGTGCCTAAACAAGGTGAAAGAGATGGGAATTTCAAGAGCAGTGATGTCAATGTAGAGCTTTTTTTTTGTGTCCAGGCTGATCTTTGTTGTTTATGGTCTGCTATTGCAAGGAAATAACTGGTTAAATTGGTACAAATAAATTGGTAAGGTCTTTGATTTAAAAAGAAATAATTATTTTTCTTAGCTCTCAACAATAAGATGTCCAGTAGTAAAAAAAGCATCACATAGGAATTGTCAAATTGTGGTACAGAGATATCCTAACTCTTATTAGACTCTCAGTGTTGCCTCATTGCCCCTAACACTATGAGCATTTTTTTCCCCTCCTAAAATTCAAATCTTAACTTATATTCCTTTATCAGTTTTTTATCAATACCAATGTATGGAGACTGTGACAACTTGAGTTCCACATATTTTCTCCCTCTGATTCCCTGCATACTTTTATTTCTCTAAAATAAATGAGAAAAACATCTGACACCAAAATGAAACAAGAAAAACAGGTCATTAAACATCACATTTGAAAATGTCTTTTAGATAGAATAGAATAATAATTTAAAAGTAGCAGAAGTGCAGAAGGTATAAAGTATTTTGAGGATTCCTTCCTGAACTTGTCTCTAATATGTGTTCCTTGTGTTCAAGTCTGTCAGTGTGTTGTGGGTTATTATTGCAGGGAAGACCAAGAAAAAAAAGTGGGAGTGTTTTCCTGTTTGTTTTTTCTTTCATCTCTGCAGATCACAGCACACTGCATGTTGCTTCAAGGACACAATATTGAAAAGGTTTTGGGCCTCACATTCTGCAGGAATTACTTGTCCATAGTAGAAATTTGCAGGTTTTACACAAATTTCTTTCCAGAGGTTCATGTCAGTGCCAAAGTTTGACTTGTGATGAGGAAACAATCTGAGGGAAATGATGTAACTTTGCCGGCACATCACCTCTCCCTGTCACCAAAACCACACTCCCTGTGTTTACCCGACAAATAAATTGTGATAACTCCAGATTAATGTTGCTCACTAAGAATTTATAAGCTCAGCTTCTGTGTGGCACATGGGTGAAATTGTGCCATAGCAGCTCGGACTGGCTGGAGAATGAGGGAACAGGGCCAGGAGTGCCCAGCCTCTGTCTGCGTTTGAAAGGCAGCAACTTAAACCTCTAGTTGTTTTGGGTAGGAAATTTGGGGTTTTGTTTTGGTTTAATTTTTTAAAATGTTTTCTGTTGCTTCCCACATAATTCACCTCCATTTTAAAATATGAACCGCTTCACCGCCAGAAGGTGCCTGTGGCTCCAATGCAGCCTAGGAAGGGTTTGTCCCCTCATGGCAGAGCCACACCTGTATTTTACCAGCCCCCCAAAAAATCCTGTTTAGGAGGAGGGCAGGCTTGTGAGGATGTGACCTATTTCACAAAAAAAAGTGTTTATTTGAGGGGAGAGGTTCCCAGGGCCTTTGCTGGGGGTCCTGGTTTTGCTCTCCTCTCCTGACCCAGCTCCCTGCTTGCCTGTGCCTGGAAGCTGGTGTGTCTATACCTGTATCTGGTTATATAGACACAAAGCTACACCTATTTTTTTTGTTCAGTTTTTAATATATGGGGGAAAATACCCTTGTGGCTGTTGCCTGGCAACTGGTGAAGTACAGGTGGAGACTGGGAAGGGGCTCTGTGTGTGGGGGTATTGAAGCCCCCTCTCCCTGCTCCTGCTGCAGCCGCCTCCTTGGAGAGGTGAATCCCTCCTTAGAGAGCTGGGGCTCCTAAAGCTGGCAATTAGAAACCTTTGTGTACATTCTGACCCTCTCTGTCCTGGAGAGAGGGTGCTCATTGTTCCCATCCTCTGAAGGAACAAAACACTGCTTTCATGCCCTCTTTCATGCAGAAACGTGGCTCTGTGGAGGGCAGCCCTGTGTCTCAGTGCCAGTGACAGTGTTTGGCTTTACAGATTATATTGATGTTTAGCACCAGCCCCTGCAGCTGGGCTCACTAAAAATAGCCTTGGAGAGAATTCAGTGAGGAAAAAGTCAAACTCTATAGAAGGATTTTTTTTATTTTTAAGGGCTGAACTGGTGTTAAATTTCAGCCCCCTATCTCTCTTAGTAACGTGTATTAGAGTGCTCTGTATAAATGCTGTCAAGCCTCTGGGTGCTATCAGCTAATGATTCCTACCCAGCTGTGTGTCAGTCTCTTCCAACTAGGTGGGATGGTGTATTTACTGAAGTGGAGGAAAAAAATCCCAAGACAATAGAGAAAAATTGCCATGAAAGGATCATTGCTGCATCCTTAAGAGTTGTAGAGCCAGACCTTTCCCCACCTGAGGTTTCCTTTGCTGTCTCCAAGCAGTCTCCTTATCACTGTCCACTGTGCTGGTGAGAGTTCTGCTCCTGTATCCATCCCTACAGTGTGTAATCAGTGGTAACATCACTTTGGAAAGCCCTGCTGCTGTGTGGTGTAGAGAGAACTTCAGTGAATTCTGTTTTTCTTAAACAGGAACCACCTGGAAGATGAGTAGGCAGAATCTAAGCTTCTCCCCGGAATTTTTCTAGCTGCTGTTAGACAGCTTTTTGTTAGCTGTTGGTGATGGGATTCAGGGAGGTTCAGCATCTAATAAGTTATTTTATTTGGTAAATGGGAGATTTCAGTGGTTACTCTGTGTTCAAGTTGTGAGTACTCACAGTCTCTTCTAATATGATGCATCCAATCAAATTACTTGCAGGGAAATGGTTTTTGCATTCCACAATACTTGTGATATTTCTAAGTGTGACAACCCTACTGCTTTCGTTACGTGGGAGATCCACGTTCCAATCCTAATGCTGAATAAAACAAGCTGTGGACACAGCCCATGCTCTTTAATTCCAAGGAAATGTCTCAGAATCAGACTACAAACAACATGATTTGGTCTCTGGTGTTAAATCCTCTCTGGATCAATTGCATTGATTCCCTTAAACCACAAGTCTGGCTGTTCAGTACAATATCTATTTGATTATGTTTTGTTGTTGCTGTATAGAGTTGTATCGAATATTCAGGTATTTCCTCAAAAGATAATGTCTCTCCTCATCTTCTGTTTGATACAAATCACTGTAGTATGTGAATTATAATTGCATGAAACATTCAGGAGAATTACTTTACTTGAAGATGCCTCATGAGTGGCCAGTAACTCTTTTCTTTTTTGTCTTTTGAAGAAATAGCAATTTATTTATTTGGGTATCTGAGGGATTGATTTAGAAGTAGCAAGCAGACAAGAAAGAGCATATATTTCCCTCTTGACATTTGAGAAGAATTGGTGTAAATGAGTAAGTTGGGGAGGTCTCTCAGGGTTTGTTGTACTGATGGAGTGCAAAGACAGGGTTGTGCATTGAGCAGAAGGAAAGTTTTATGCTCATTATGTGAGAAATGTAGGATAAAGCTCAGGTTTGAGCCATAATGAGGTTCTTACTCTTGATTACATCGGACAGATACAGAGGCCAACAGGACTCTTGATTTCAGTGGGAGCAGAACTTGACATATGAATTACATTTTCAGCTCTAAGGACCTAATTCTTTAAGGAGTTTAAAAGCTGAGGTGAGAGCAGGCATATTCATTTCAAAGGTCTATTTTTGTGGAGTCCATTAACACTGTTGAAAGACAATGATAATGCTATTAAATGAGTAGATTTGAAAAATGCTTGGGAAAATTGTCTTGTTAACAGGAACCAATGAGCTGGTAACCTGAAATTAGACCAGTGGGACTTATTATACTTTAGAGATACTTGGAGCTAGAGGCAGAAGGCTCAATATTTTAAGCACAGAGAATACATATTTTAAAATTCCAGGTTAAATTGAGAAAGCATGATTACATGTGTCTTTTAATATATCCCAACTTTCAAAAATTATCCTTTGTTCTGTAAGACCTTTGTGCCAAAATGAAAATCTTAACCTCAAATATTTTGTAGCCAAGCATTAGGGAGCTTTGGCACTGGGTGATGTTTAAGAGAGATTATTGCAGGAGTTTGCTGATGTTTTTGCTCTGTCCTTTTAACTGTTGAAGGCTCTGCAGAAATGCAGAAATGGGCAACTCCCTAAGTGCTTTTTCCAGGAAAGATCTGCTCTTCGCTAGTGGAATATTATGCAAGTTTGTTGGTTTAAAAAAAATAAATTCACAATTATGTGAGATCTAGAAGTTGTCACTAATATATTGGACATTAGGGCAACTTAGTGCTTTAGAATTGTGCAGAAATAATGAGAAAATGTACTGGTTTTATGTAAGCGTTTCATGAAGAGAATCTAAAAAATATGATTTAGCTGGAACTCATATTTTTTTATGAACTACATTTCATAAATGAGTGAATGTGGTCTAGGACAACTAGGGAAAAGTCCAGCAAACCAGCAATAAATAAATTATCATTTTTGTGGGGCTAGGGACGTTTAGCACTGTGTTTCAGCACTGGTTTTCTGGACAAAAATAAACAATTCTCTTAATCACAGAGAACGTTTGATGTTAAGTGAAAATTTCAAAGAAAAGGGACATGGATAATCTGCATGATTTTATTGATAGAGTATTGTTATGACACACTTGAATAATGAACATATGCTCCTAGCTAATTAATATTCTTATTGGCTTAATGAGACTTGGTCTTAAATAGATAAGACATCAAGATAATTTAACAATATTTTATAAATTTAAATATTATTTATTTAGATTTAATTTATTAGGAAAGAAAAGTTATTGTAGTGGTTTGACACAGTGGTTTTAGGTAGCAGGGCAGCCACAGAGGTGGCTCTTGTGAGGAAGCTGCTGGAAGATTCCACCATGTCCGGCAGAGCCAGCTGATGGCTCTGAAGATGGACATGATGCTGGCCAAACCTGGGCCAGTGAGAGAGGTTGGTAACACCTCTGTGATGACATATTTAAGAAGAAAATCAAAACAAAGTCACAAGATTTTGGATTCTAGTCAGAGAAGAGGAGGAGGTGAGAACATGTGAGGGAAACACCATGGTGACACCAAGGTCAGTGAAGAAGGAGGGGGAGGAGGTGCTCCAGGCACCGGAGCTGAGATGCCTCTGCGGGCCGTGGTGAGACCAGGGTGGAGCAGCTGTGCCCCTGCAGCCCCTGGGGATCCCCGGGGGATGCAGAGATCCACCCGCAGCCCCTGGGGATCCATGGGGGATGCAGGGATCGACCCGCA